>NW_006285040.1:7003308-7007786 GCF_000327345.1 Myotis davidii
AGGTTGCTAGCTCTTCTGACTTTTCAAGGTAAGATGAAAATGCATTATTTTTAATGTAAAATATTACAAATTTTAAATGTTGGCAATGAATTTTAAACCCTGCACAAGTTAGACTAAACACTCTGCAGTCTTTGAGTATTGCTTTGGAATTTAAAACAATCCTTGGCGCTCAATAGAAAACTGTTAAGTACATGAATACAATACCTTTCCCGACTGCTTCTTAAATTAAATCCTATCGAGGCGGTGCTGCTAGGCTTCTCTTTTGCTGTAAACTCGCCTTGAGTGTTTGTGCACTCCTTCCCTCCAGCTACTTGTTATAGCCCCCAAAAGCACATGTGTGTAAAACAAATGTGTGGTGGAATGATTGATTTTAATTTTTTATTATGTAAAATTTAACTATAAAATTATATATTGGGTGATATGTTTTTTAAAATCCTTATTGTTAAGATTATCACAGATGTCTCCCCTTCCCCCCCTCCCATTGCTCCCTCCACCGGAATCCCACCCTCCTCCATGCCTTCACCACCCTACTGTCTGTGTCCATGGGTAATGCATGTATGTAAGTTCTTCGCATATAATCTCTCTCCACCCCCTCACCACCTTCCCTCTGAGATTTGTCAGTCTGTTCCATGTTTCTATGCCTCTGGTTCTATATTACTCACCAGTTTATTTTGTTCATTAGATGGTTTATTTTGATTATTATAGTCAATTGTTGATAGATATGTATTTATTATTCATAAGACCCTTTAACATTTCATGTAATACTGGCTTGGTGGTGATGAACTCCTTTAGCTTTTTCTTGTCTGGGTGATATATATATATCTTGAGTGGCCAGATTATTATGGCCACCCCATCAGTACAATGAAGTGAATTAGTTATGCAAATAATAATAATAATAATAAAACCTTGAGAGTATTTGCTTAGGAAGTTTTCAATATTCAGTATTTTTGGAAGTGTCAATGAAGTACTAATGGGGTGGTCATAATAATCTGGACAGTCATAATAATCTGGCCACTCAGTGTATATTTAAATACTTTTATTGACTTCAGAGAGGAAGGGAGAGGGAGAGATAGAAACATCAATGATGAGAAAGAATCACCTCCACACCCCCTATTGGGAATCAAGCCCACAACCCTGGCATGTGCCCTTGACCAGAATCAAACCCGGGACCTTCAGTCTGCAGGCCTATACTCTACCCACTGAGTCAAACTGCTAGGGCTGGGTGATACATTTTTAAAAATAAATTTTATATAACTGGCAGGCCTTTCATGTTTGCTTATCCTGAACACCATCCATCTGCTACAAATGATGTGCTCTGAATATGAATAAATACATTTAGTTGGTAACTATGTCTGGTCTGAAATTAACTAAACAAACTATGTAATTACATTGCTAGCAGTTTACAAATGTTCTAGTTCAAACCTATTCCTTAAGCTCCAGCACGATTTTTCCACCTGCCTCTGTCTCATTTCCAGCTGGCTGCTTCCCAGGTACCTTCGGCTCTACATGTCCAAGATGGAACTCTTGACCTTCCCCAGCCCCGTTCTTCCAGCTGCTCCCACCGCAGAATGTGGTCTCTCGGTCAACTCAAGTGTTCAAGCCAGAAACGGATTCTCTTCCCCACCCCGCTGCCTCCATCCAATTCTCAAGAGAGTGCTGTCGATTCTAATTCCAAAATGTCTCCTGAACCGCCCACCTCTCTGCATGTCACTGACGTGATCTTGGCTGGACCATCACAGCAGTCCTTTAACTACTCCTTTGCTTTCCACGGTGCCCCCTTCGATCAACTCTCCACTCAGCAGCACAGAGAGCTGGGCCATTACTCCTCCTTGGGAAACTACCCAGAGGTTTCCCAATACTTTATCCCGGCTTCCCAGGCCTTGGTCATCTGGCTCCTGCCTCCCTCTCCAGTCTCATATTCTGCCACTTCCCCCTCTATTGCTCTGTTCTGCCCATACTGACTTCCTTTCAGTTCCTCCAACGCCCTCTTCTCCTTCCTACCTCAGCATTCTTGATCAGCTGCCCTCTCTTATCAGGATGCTTTTTTTACCCCTTTCACCTGGCCAGCCCTCCTCATCCTCAGGACACAACTATAATGTCAGTTTCTCAGGGAGGCTGCACCTGTCCTTCCAAAGTAACATATGTATGTGCCCACTCTCCTGTGTTCTCATTGATTCCCCCTTTTTTTCTTTTCTATTTTTTATTTTTTTACAGCATGTCTGATGCCTTGCAAGCTTTACGTTCAGGATGTCTCCTTCACTAGACTGAAAACTCTGTGAAGACATGGAAATTTGCATCTGTTTTCTCAGGTTCTCAATGCCTGGCATTAAGTATGCACTCAATAAACACTTCTGAATGATTAACAAATACTTCCGTTTTCCTATTGAGAAATTGGAATGCCTATGGGCATAATCTGCATTTTGTATCCATTTGCCATTATTAATTTGTAATAGAAGTTAACGTTTTTGTGCTTCCTTTGCAACAGTAAGTTCCAAAGCAACGTTTTGATATGTTTAGTTGTAACAAGGCTCAACATCTGTGAGCTTATGAAACATACTAGGCTTATTGTTTACTGATACTTAGTCTCCTCAGAGATGCTCACTGAGTATCAGTTAGATGAATTAGATTTACAGCATCATTTGAGAAAAGCCAAAACCCAATAAGAACATTTTAACTGAAGATAAGACAAAAAGATTTCATCTTCGAAATGACATTTTGAATAATTACATAATCCATGTTTGTTCTTCTATATTAGCATTAAGTTGATAGTTATGGCTGAACTAATTTCTTCACATCCTTTGAAGTTGATCTGAACATCATATGCCTCAGGGGAGTTTAGGCAATGACAGTTGAAAATTCATCTGTTAGTTTTCTCTCCTGTTTCCTTCATGATTGAAACATCCGTAAATTGCACTTGCCAGCGTAATAAAATGGAACCGGGAAGTGATTCGCCAATGATAATAACATGTCAGGGGGCAGTGGGCAAGCCGAAAGACCTGTGGGGAGCTTAAAGGTGACCAGGCCTGCTGGGGTCCCTGCAGTGAGGGCCACAGGTATGCACTATGCTTTGGGGTTTGGGTGTGGCCTAGAAGTGTCTGGATAAAGCAAAGCTTTGCTGAAAAATGCTCGTTGGTGTAGCTGTATCATGGGGAAGGTGAGCAGGATGCTAACAGAGAGAATAACTGTGATGCCACTAGGCGGGGAAACCTGGGGTTTCACATTGGCGAAGTTGGTGGGGGAGAGGTCCCGGAGATGAGAGACTCAGTTCTTGTTTCTGATTTTGCATCACTTGGTGTAAAAAGTTAGAATGGGAAAACATGGAGAGTTTCAACAGGTTGAAAATTCATTTTCCTATTTATATATGTACATGTTAGAAAACTATATAAAGTACATGTTTCCAAGAATGGTCTCTATAGTGCTGGTGGAAAATATCATTTACCTGTACTATTTTCCTTAGGTTAAACTCAAAACCTAAAACATTCACTCAACTAAGACTTCGGTGCAACACTTACTGCTTTCAATAGCAATTATTGAGTGAGTGATTATTATTTTAAATTAGGCATTATGCAAAAAATTAATGGAGAAAAGCAATGTGCCTTGATTTAAACATGTACATCTCATGCTGGGAGAATACAAAAATATAAAGAAAACTTAAGAAATGTGCATGTAATTATGCTAAGTGAAATAAGCCAGTCAATGAAGGAAAAATACCACATGATCTCACTCATTCATGGATAATAGGGACCATTATAAACTTTTGAACAATAATAGATACAGAGGCAGAGCTGCCTCAAACAGATGGTCAAACTGCAACGGGAAGGCCAGGGAGGTGCATGTAATCTACAAATGAATTAATATGTAAGATGTATTTGTATATAAGATCAGAGCAAGTGCATGTTGTGAGGCAACTGTCCAAGGGGCTGTTGAGAACGTTTAGAGAGGATAAGCACATGATCAATCCATTCTCTTATATCCAATGCATGTGTCCAGACTTGAGAAAAGATGAGATTTTAGGACTGGAGACTATGAAAAGTTTCAGCCAATTAAATGGAGGCAGTAACCAGGAGATAATGCATAGCTTGAAATAAGGTCCAAAAATAATCTGCTGTAACAGAGAAAGACGCAGAAAACACATTTTTATAATGAGACTGAAGAAATCGGGCTGCAGAACAAGAAAATTAAAGTGAGATCCTGAATCTGCCTGCTGTGGTCAGGCAGTCTGTAGTCAGCAGAGAGGCTGGCCTCTCTGTTCTGCTGGAGAAGCCGATTGGGCAGGATACAGGATGAAGGTAGAGAGCACCTTATCCTCGGGCAAAGAGACGACCTTCTTCATAATGAAGAAGCTGGAAGAAACATTATGAAAGGTGAATGTGCTTCAGACCACTCCATGCTTCATACATTAATAAGTTAAGAATGGGTATTTGGGGTGGATTAGAGAAAGCTTTGGGATACAAGTGAAAATTATATCAAATAGGAAA
>NW_006285040.1:7007807-7010419 GCF_000327345.1 Myotis davidii
TGAAAATCTGCATTTTTCTTTACAATTTTAAATCCACAGATGTGTAAATGGCTCTGAAGTATTAAAATAGAACGTAGGATTTAAAAAAATGACCCAAACATATCTTACCATTTGGTCTTGCAAAAATATGCAGTCACTCAAAGCTCAAACTCTCTTTTAAGCAGACGAAGATAATACTGATTCTCTGAATTCAGGAATCTAGACGTGTAATTAAACCCTCTCTATGGTCCTCACAAAAACTGTGTCATTGTGTAATGAAAGCTGCTGCGTAGCAATTCAGTTTAATTACAGCTCTGCTGTGGTCGATGGGCTGTATGTGGTTAATTGATAACGTCTCAGGAGTGAGTAAGGGGAAGTTGGAATCTCTTTAAAAATCTAACAGGACAAAGAACCAGTCATTTAAAAAAAAAGTAAACAGTGTTCTGACTATAGTTCTGTTGGGATGGAAAAATTAAACTGCATGCATTAGCTCTTCTCTATTCAGAAAATTTAGAACCATATACATCAACTTAAGTAAGAACTTCATAGTGGAACATTCCACTTTTGGGTTGTGTCTTCTTTGAAGACCTGCCTCTACCTTTGTCTTTACCCTTGAACTCTATATTTTTGACCTCACAAAACAGGCAGAAAAAGGCAACTGCCTGTGAAGAAATACAATCATTGAACAGAAGTTGAATTTGGCTACAAAGAATTGAATAAATCTTCTGTCCAATGTCTTGCTATTGTATCACATCAGGCATGTTGAACTTTTAAAAAAATTGATATTATTTCTTTTTTATCTTTATTGTTGAGAGTATTATAGATGCTCCCCTCTTTCCCGTTCTTGTCCCCCACCACCCAGTTCCTGCTCTACCCCAGGCCTCTACCACCCTATTGTCTGTGTTCATGGGCAACGCATATAACACATCAGGCATGTTGGACTTGGGGTCCCACCATTAGTCTGGTTACTAACAAAGTTACAGAGCTGCTTGCACCTGGAAAAGTCACACTTGTGGAGCTATCATTATTCCCACCTACTCTCGTTCTAAAAAGGGTGGAATATGCATTTGCACATGTTCTTAATTTATTTGGGACAGATTTTTAAGTCTAGCATGTAATGAGGCTCTCTTTCATTATGTCAAAATAAGTAGTTTTCAAGAACTGAAGCCAAGAGTAAAAAAAGCAGAGGGAAATATAAACAGGCACACCTACTGCAATACATCTGTGTCTTAAAGGAATATATCACTCTTTTCCTGCCACGTGACTTTAAAGTGGATGTATCTCACTTGTCTTGTTTCAGTGTTCGCCCTCGAATTCCTGTGGTTGGTGCCTAGGTCTGCTCACCTGTGTCTCTGGCTTTGGGCCCGACGTAGTCCACAGCAGGGTATGGTAGAGGGAGGCAGACAGCCGTGGGATAAAGAGCATAAACTCTGCAGTCATTTTGTATTTCGCATTCTAATCCTGAGTTTGCCCTGGACCAGCTGCATGACCTTGAAAAAGTTGCCTCATCTTTCTGAGTCTCAGTTTCCTCATTTGTGAAATGAATATAAGGAGACCCTTCGTCTTATAGGTGTGAAGAGCAAGTGAAATAACGTACATAAAGCTTTTAGCTAAAGCTTTGTCCACATTAAGTGCTTAACAACATACATGGTAGTGATGGCTGGCATTATTGTAATTACTGAGATAGTTATTATTAGGTCGTAGCCACATTCAATCCAATTGTATATTCCTTTAAGACTGTATCTTCTTTCAGTTTTCTAGCAAAATAGAGCATAAGCATTTAGCTGCTTTGCTAAATGGCCCCTTGTATGGATAAACAGAAGGGGTGGCCATTGTGAATCAGTATGGAACAAGGCTCTTCCTCGATGATATGAACTTAGAATAAGATGGCATTTCTAGGATTCCGCAGGATCCAAAGCCAATAAAGCCTTCAGTGTGGCTAAGCTCTGTAACAGCGATTTCACAGGTAAAAGTCACGAAGATATTTTAAAAGTTAGACACCGTGGTTTTGGATCAGTTGCAACATTCAAGGGAACATTTCAAAGGATAAATCACACAGATGGCCGGACTCTACGGCACATTCCACACATTATTCATAACAGTGTACGTGATTCGAGGTTAAATTTTGAGAAGTAGAAACCATGATTGCAATGTAAAATATATGTGTGAGAAATTACATTTTTCAATGTGGATTTTCCCCTGTATCTATCATTATGTCAAGGTCTATGAAATTAGACATCTTTTCCCAAACATAGAGAAATATGCCCTGTATATTTACTTAGATATTTCAACCATATGTTCCTTGAAAAATGCTTTCCTGCAGAGCTGGGTTACCATTACCATTTTTTAAAGTAATGTGATTTTTCAAAGGTATGTGATTTAACAATTTCTTGAATTATTAAATGTATTTGAAGTCCTATTGTCTTGCAGACACCATGAATATAAAGCCAGTTCCAAAATATTCCTAGGAAGGCAGGGTTGGGTAGGTAGGTAGGAAGAAATGAACCAAAGAACTTGTATGCATATATGCAAAACTGTGGACACAGACAATAGTGTGGTGAAGGCCTGGGGCGGGGAAGCGGGGAGAGGAGGGATGGGGGTGGGCTAGGAGGAGTCAATGGGGGGGGGGGGGG
>NW_006285040.1:7010526-7030816 GCF_000327345.1 Myotis davidii
TCCTGTGCCCTAGGTGATGTATGTGTAAATATACTGTAATGAGAGATGTCTAAGATTTTGCTGCCTATTGTTTCTTCTAGGATTTTTATGGTTTCACAAAATACATTAGAACTTGTATGCATGTATGTGTAACCCATGGACACAAACAATAGGATGGTGAAGGCCTGGGGCAGAGTTTGGGGTGGGCTAGAAAAGCTGCTGTTTGAAAGCATTATGTTGTGATACTTTCAACAATAAAGATTTAAAAAATAATGAAATGCTGGGATCCTAAACAAAATTTGTAAATAATTGGATCAAGTCAATAAGTATATATTGCACCTGCTATGTGCTATAAATACAAAATGTATATGGAGTGTGTGTGTATGGGGAGGGGTAGATGGCAGATGAGAATAATGACAAAAATAAATGAATAAATTATTATTCCTAGTCTAGAGATAACCTGCCTACTTCAGGAGAATGCTGGGATCCTAAACAAAATTTGTAAATAATTGGATCAAGTCAATAAGTATATATTGCACCTGCTATGTGCTATAAATACAAAATGTATATGGAGTGTGTGTGTATGGGGAGGGGTAGATGGCAGATGAGAATAATGACAAAAATAAATGAATAAATTATTATTCCTAGTCTAGAGATAACCTGCCTACTTCAGGAGACAGGCTCTTGTACAACTAACCATAACACACCAGTGGTAGAAATTCTGAACTTATATCTCTCAGGAATATAAAAATATAAAAATGCAGTTAGCTTCAGAATTTATTACAAGTGAATGAAAAAGCAGGTAGAACCTTAGATTAAGGTTCAGAAGTTCTCTAAGAAATGGGACAGGGAGTCATTGAAACTAAAATAGACCAAAATTTTCATCTGCGTTGATTTAAAGAGAGAGTGAGGAAAATTATCAAAATCCTACAAGCCTGCTTAAATTAATGGATTTTGTACAAACTGACACAGAATCCCAAAGGCTAATAAGGAAGACTTTTACAGATGCCTGGCAATGTTGTCAAGTCTAGACTGGGAGTTTTAACAGCTTTGGTTCTGCTATTTGTACAATCCCCGAGACTGTGAAAATGCTATTTAATAAGGCAAAGGGCTTTGCAGATGTAGTTAGGGTTCCTAATCACTTTGGCCTTAAATGACAGAGATTACCCTGGTTATCCAGATGGGCCCAGTGTAAATTTATAAGCCTTTCAAAGCAGAAGAGGAAGGCAGAAGAGTCAGTGAAAGGAATTCAAAGCATACAAAGGACTGGGTTAGCCATTGAAGGTCTGAAGGTGGAAGAGCCAAGTGTCAAGGCAACAGAAGGGGACTGGACTCCGCCAACAAAAGGCATGATCTGGAAAGCAGATTCTTCCCAAAGCCCCCAGAGAAGAGCCACCCTGCTGACACCTTGATTTTGAAATTGCCAGACGCCAGTCGATTGTGCCATGACTCACTTCTCACTCTGACCTACAGAACTAGGAGGGGATAAATGGGTGGGGTTTAAGCTTGTGGTAATTTGTTATGCAACAATAAAAACTAAACACATAAATGGAAGGACTACCAAGGCATATTGTTAAGGGAAAAAATGTCAGAGAGCAACATGAAAAAACAAATGTATATAAGTATATTGCATATGTGTATGTCCTGTCAACAGACAGGTAAACTCCAGGAACAGACTGGCTTTAGTTTGGAAAGAGAAACAAGGCAATTCCTGCTTTTTGATCATGGACTTGTGTGTGACCTTCCTATCTAACATATGGCAAATAGGTTTGAAAACATTTAAAAATACTCTGGTTAGTGCTATAAATTAACAGAATTGATTTCCTAACGTGTAAAAAAGGAGGGAAAACAAGGGGGACGGGGAACAACAGGAAAAAGGCATGAGCACACAAAATAACTGCACCACAATTAAAAAACAAGAAAACTAAAACACTTTTGAGTGAATGAATCTCTGAAAGGTCTGAAAACAAATGACATTCAAGTTTATCCTGTGTATAGATGTTTGGGGTTGATT
Source organism: Myotis davidii (assembly GCF_000327345.1). NCBI lineage: Eukaryota > Metazoa > Chordata > Mammalia > Chiroptera > Vespertilionidae > Myotis > Myotis davidii. The sequence continues at coordinate 7,012,520 of NW_006285040.1, forward strand.
AGATTAAATACATTATGTTGGGAAACTAATGCATCAAACCTTTATTATAGAGAGTAGGTTGGTCTGCGTGTAATTGGTAGAGCTCTGAGAATGACCCCTCCATGAAATCTGCCTTCATATTAAACGCCTTCCCCCTTTGAAAGTGGATAGTATCTATGAAGACAATGAAGTAACATTCCAATGACTATATTAAATGACAAAAAGGAGATTATTCAGGTAGGCTTAATCCAGTAACATGTGCCCTTGAAAAGCAGAGAGTTTTCTTTGGCTGGCAGCAGAAAAAGAAGTCAGGAATTGGAAGCACTTTAGCTGACTTCGACACGGAGGAAGACATGTGCCAAGGAATGCAGACAGCCTTCTGGAGCTGAGAGCAGCCCCTGCTGACAAGCAGTGAGGAAACAGGGGCCGTGGTCATGCAACCACATGGAAATGAATTTGTCCGACAACCTGAATGCATAATGAACTGGACTCTCCAGAGCCCCCATTAGGAGTCCAGCGGAACACCTGGGTTTCCACCTTGCAAGACTCTAAGGAATTAGTGTCCTTATAAGAAGAGGAAGAGATCAGAGGTGATGTCTCTCTTATGTGAGGACATAGCAAGAAGGCAGCAGTCTGTAAATCAGAAACAGAGCCCTCACCATACTGATCTGGGACTTTCAGCATCTAGAACTGTGATGAAGAAATGTTTATTGCTTACACCACCCAGTCTGTGGTTTTCTGTTATAGCAGCCTGAAGAGGTTAAGATAGCCATGGATGCTATGTAGCTACAAAGAACTGCCCTGCCCAAATGAAACTAGCATTTCCATTGTCTGCACATAAAACACTTTGTCTTAGTCAAAGTGAGTACACTAGACTTTTGTGAACATTCTTTATTCAGGAGCTACACACTCGAGGTGGGACTGAAAACAGTGACTAGAGCGAGCAAAATGAGTCAACCTTCTGTTTCTCAGAAGGGCGCAATGTACACAGGCCACGGCCCAGGCCTATGGCTATTTATTAATTTGACACCTCCATTACAATATCTATTTTTTATTAGGCAGGCAAAATATTTTTTTAAATGTTTGCAGAATTTTTTAACAAATTATCTAATAATAAAATCAAAATTCCATGTTTTGAAGAGTGAAGATAACAGAATATTATTAGAATACTTCCTGAAAGCTCTTTTTCTGACCCAGAAAAAAAAATTCTACCTGACTACTGAGAAAATTGGTCATTTTTTTTTCAACACTATTTTTGAGTTAGCCATTCCCAAAATAAAAATTCATTTTTTAATGGGTCAAAGACATCATAAGTACTAGGTTCAGGTTGCTCCAAATAATAAAATATAGGATTTCATTCCCTCAAGATAGGAAATACGTCAGCTTTGGGGCAGACAACTATTACCAGAAAGCAAGGAAATACATTTCCTGGTCCTACCCCCATCCTCCAATAGATAATTAATGAAAGAACAACATGGAAGTAGTTAACTAGAGTCTAATCTTAGTCACTCCATCATCTTTGGAGAGAGGCAGACATACAAATGAAGGATCACTGTTCACCTTCTGACCATAATACTTTCATAATTTCCACACAATAGTTCTTTTTTATATAACCGATCTCAGAGAGAGGAAGGGAGAGGGAGAGAGAGGCAGAAACATCAATGACAGAGAATTATTAATCAGCTGCCTTCTATACACCCTTCACTGGGGATTGAGCCCACAACCTGACCATATGCCCTGACTGGGTATCGGACTGTGACCTCCTGGTTCATGGGTTAATGCTCAACCACTGAGCCACACTGGCTGGGCCAATTGTTCTTTCTTAAAAGAGGATCATCATCAAAGGAATCCTTCCAGCAGAGAGCCCTTCCCTTGTGCCGGACAGGTAGAGGCTGTCACACAAAAACCACATCAGTATAAAACTAGAGCCCATTGTGGGTGGCAAAATTCTTTGCTTAGCTTTTTATGAATTTTAGCTTTTCAGAACATTGGATGTCAGAAGAACAGAATATACATATCCAATATAATAAAAACCTAATATGCAATTGTCCCCTCAACTGGGGGGAGCTCGACCAGGAGTTTGACCAGGGGGCGGGGCTGGCTGGCCAACCGTTCGTGGCCCCTCCCCGCCACTGAGCCACCCACACACAGGCAGCTGGGGAAAGGGAGGCCCCGCCGGCAGCCAGCAGCCGCTAGGGACCCTATCCATGCATGAATTTCATGCACTGGGCCTCTAATATATATATATATATATATATGCATTTCCTTTTCAGAAAGATAATTTAGATGTTAGTTTTCTAGCCTCTTTTTCTTGTTAAATCCTAGCTGGTAGGGCCTCTCCCCAGGCCCTACAGTGTGTGTACGTAGTGAACACACTCATCCTGGTCTAGTTGGTCTCTTAAGATGTTTGTCATTTTTGTTGTTGTCATTTTATTCACCATTAGTTCTCAGATAGAGGAGAAGGAAAGGAGAGCATAGAAAGAAAAATGTAGGAGAAAGAAGCAGGAAATGAAGAAAAAGAAGTAATTAGAAGAACTGTGAGACTGGCTGAAGGAGAAGGGACTAAAACTTCAGAGAGCAAGTGGGCAGAGAGGTGAGGCGAAGAGAATATCTTGTTAAGTGTTAATAAAGGTGAGAAAGTTGGATGAGAAGTTCTTATCAATTGTCTAAATCCTCTATCTGCATGTTCCCTGCTCTAGATTATTTTTCATAATCTCTACGTCTTTGCACATGTAGCATTCATAAGTACTGGCAGTGAAGTTCCAAGTGGGAAGTATGGGTTTAATTAATTAGCATTTTTCATTTCTAGAATCACAAACCATGTCTCTTCAGATGCTTTTCATCTTTTGATTGGTCATTTTCATATCCTCTTTTATTTTTTTCAAGTAAGATTATTTTTCTTTCACACTAACCATGTTCAGGGGCTGGTGGACATCAGGGGCTGGTGTCGGCTCCACAGCCATGGAAGCTGGGTCCCTCCAGCTCTCTGCTAGTCCCAAGGGTTGACCAGCATCCTCATGGCCCCACAATGGCTGCCTGAGCTCAGCTATCGCCTCCATGTTCCAAACAGAGCATAAAAGGCATCCCTGGAAGTCCCACAGGGCACTTTTACTTATGTTTTGTGATCCAGAACTTAGACACATGACTGCATCTAGCTGCAAGGGAGGCTGGGTAATGGAGGCAGCTTGGACCTCCATCCTAGAGAATAGGTGGGGTTGCTCTTTGGCCTGTCTGAAAAGGGAGACCTGGCTAGAGGTTGCCAATTCACAGCCCAGCACGGGCCTCTACCTCTACCTTACCCCTCCAACTGGGGCTCCCTGAATACAGGACCCTGTTTCCCCACAGACTTCACCTTTAGAATAGTCCTCTCACTTTGAATGAGGTCTGGGTGTCTGCCCTACCTCCCCGCCTTGTAAGCCCCTATTCAGGGCAGGGGCTGCAGGAGTCCCTGTCTAGGGTGCTGGCCTAAGGATGACCACCCGCTACTCAGATGGGTAGCGGTTCCCAAGGTCAGGGTCAACAGGGGAGCCCTGGGGTCAGTATGTGTGTCCTGGGAAGTGAATGGGGAATGACGGTTCCCAGGTCCCTTCCCTTTCTTCCTGGACCCTCTGCCCCAGTCTGGCCTTGGGGTCATCGCCCGGACACCAGGCAGCCTCTGCTCTCTGGCTGGGTCGCTGGTTGCCTGTCCATTTTCTTTGTTAACACGTGTGCCCATCCTCATCTTCCAGGATAACACCAGCGTGTTGCTCAAGTGGCTCTTCACACTCTCCCACGCATGGCAGTGTCGGACGTATTAACTTCACGAGCCTGGGGGTGTAAACGGTGCCCAAATGAGGCCGACGGTAAAGGACCCTGAGTGCGTCTCTGTCTGCCAGACCTGTGGGCCGCCTCACTGGCCTCGCTGCTTTGGGACTTCATGCAGCCATCAGGGTAAAGGTCCTACAGCAAAAGTTGCTCCGGGTCTCCTCTTCAGAATCACGTGAACCTCTCTCACTAGGCATGTAGCCCTCAGGACAGGTGCCTGCCTCTCTCAAGCCCCCGTTCTCACCAGGTGTGCTTCACTATCCATATCTGTGCCTTTGTACCTTTAGTCTATTGTTTCCTAAAAATGTGTGGGAGAAAGGGAGTATTCCTAGGATTCCTTTTCTTTCATATTGGCTGCCTATCAAACAATTTTTATTTCAAAACACAGCTCAGATATAACTTCCTTTGGCAAGGTTTTTCTGACATACTAAATATCGTTCACCCTCTCTAATACCGTTGAATCTGCAAAATGTATTAATTGGTTCACATATGTGATCTCAAAGCCATGTGCTCATATATGTCTATCTGCCCTAAAATCTGGTGAACTACTTCATCTCTGTATCCAAGAGAATCAGTTAATGGTTGAACTGAGGGTTGCAAAACCCTAAAGCAACGAAAGCCATTTAGAATGTGATGACTGACATATTTTTTGTATAGTATTTAGAAAATTCTGAATTTATTGTGATTCTTCTGGGAATCAAAAAAAGAGAATGCAACTTGGACAAAATTCCACTTGATCGTAGCCAAAAGGCCGAGAAGTAATAGAATTTGATAGACTTTTGATATCATTACTCTTGCCAATAATGACGTACAGAAACACTTAATGAGAAAGATACCCTTTCCTAAGAATTTAGACCTCCCGTTTTGTAAAATTAAGTTATAATTTTCAGCCTGTATATCTTCTTTGTTCCAGATTCTTTTTTTTCTGATAAAATATCTGTTTGGACTGAGCCACTTGTCTACTTTATTCTGTTTGAATATGAAAATATTACAACATCAACAGAACTGTTTGTTATTTCTTCTCTGATAACTGTGATCTCTCAACTCTTAATGAGAATAAATAAGCACTTTTACTTTCTGTTGGTTAAAGTATCCTTATAATGTTCCAAGGCTTTGAGCTTTGCATTACTCTCCGTCTTCCAGAGATCCATGTTCAGATGTGAGTAACAAGAGACAGAATCCTCCCAGAAAGAAATGCAAATACCATAGTAACTGGAAAAGTTAAAACAAAGAACAAAACCCCCACATTTTATATTCTAGTCTCTTATTACTTACTTGAACTCTCAGATTCTTTTTATGGACAGTAAGTGGAGCCAAGCAGGAGCAATGTTCACAAAAACAAAGCACAAGTGTCAGAAGCAAGCTTATTGCTAACAACCTTTGACCTCATTGTGCCTTCAAATCACACTTAATCCTGACTTTCCAGTGTGTGGGGGTGCATTTGCTAGTCGGTAAAATTCAGTTTTTAGAAATTTGTGATACCAGAATCTTTTTGTCTATGAGTGTGACCATGTTATGGCTCGATGGAAAGAAAATTACACACATGCTCTGACCACAGAATCATTACTAGCGTACACTCAAAAGTTCATTCAAGAACAAGTTCAGTATCTTATTGCTTTAGGTAACAGGATTTACAATTTAAAGTGGCAGAAATATTAACAAATTTATCATCTTCTGTGAGATATAAAGTAGGAGGAGAATTCCAATCGTGTCTACTTTTTCTCTGCCTTATTTAACACAGTTATGCTTCTCTTCATAATTAGAATACAACCAAAGCAGTTTCTGGCATCAAATGCAGATGCAACAATTCCCGTGAAAAAGGGAAATGGTCTTTCCTCCCCTGGGTCTCCTTTTATTAATGGGGCAAACTTTTCCCACAACTCATAAGCAGACTGCCCATTAGAACTCATCTGTGAGGACCAGGTCATGTGCCCTTGCTCAGCTGCAAGGAAGGCTGGGGAAAGTCCTGGTATTTTCCATCTTTATAAAGGTAGATTGGTTCTGCCAGCAAGAAATGAGAGGTCAAATGGAAGATGACTTAAATGTATCAAGTAATGTAAAGTTCAATAATGTGTGTGTGTGTGTGTGTGTGTGTGTGTATAATCCATAAATGTTATCAAGCATAGTGCTCAGTACTAAATGTAGATAGTAACTTATTTTAATGTTGCCATACTTGTTTTGATTTCATTTCAGCATGTATATCTTCTTTGTTCCAGAACCCTTTCATGCACATTAGTAAAGATTGTGAACATGTTAGAAAACTCTATAAATAGAAACAGAAACTTTGAGATTTTTGTTTTCAAATAACTTCCTGTGCCATTTATTGAACTACTGTCTCTAAACTTTAAACTCACCATTCTATAATGTACTTTGTGAAACTGGTACTGGAATTACAAGCCATACTTCCTGCTGGCCCCCTGTTTGGCGCTGCCGTGTGAGGGGACCAGGGAGAGAGCAGGAGGCTGGGAGAACATGGAGAGGCTTGCTCCATCCTATTTGCTTCCTGAATCTGTCTTTCTGTTTGTTCTCCCTGTGCACCCTAGAAACCATTTTTCATGCTGCAGTAGCACATCATTCTATAGCAGATGTTGATGCCAGTTTTTAGTTATTCAAATGCTCATAGAACCAATCCCAGTGTCCCTCCTCAGCGACATTTGCATGGCTGGCTAGGACACCATTTTCAAAAGTTTGAGTGGCAGCTCCGTGGGCAATTCCTCTGAGCTCAGAATGAGATACTAGCACCAGACAAGCAGCGAGTCTATAGAGCACTTCCCTTAGTCTGACAGGTTTTAATCATCTCAGCTTCTTCCCTGTTTCCCCAGCCCAAGGGGAGGCTGCCTCCTGAAGCCCCACAATCCCTTATTTCAGTGTCCCCCTTCGCCTTTCCAGGTCTTCAATACCTAGTCATCGATTCTTTATCAATGATCCTCTAATAGGTTAAATCTGTTCTTTTTTTTTTTTTTTTGAGCGGGTGGCTACAGGTTTTTAAATTTTTCACCAAAAGCAGCCTGTACTATTTCATCCTTTTTCTGCATCCCCGTAATCTTGTTCATTTACCATTTTTCTTCATTGTTCAGATACCATATGGGTTTCCCTAACTTTAAAGGACTAGATGGTTTTGTTTGCAATTCTTCACCCACATCATTACAATTTTTAAAAACAATTCTAACCAAAAATATCTGTGCTGGCATAGCAGACATATTTAATCATTTACCATTTCCTTGTATTTTAGTAAATTCAGGGTATACTCTCAGTGTACAAATTCCTCTAGGCTCTTAAGTCCTGGCTTTGACGTTAAAACACACCCAAGACAAACATGGCTAGGAAAAGAGGGAAGGTGGCAGTAGGGGTGGGGAAAAGAGGGACAATGATTTTTTTTTGGAAACAGAGAAACAGTAGGCTACCAGTGGTGATAAGGAAAGGACTGGCTGTGTGGTAACAGTAGGAGATGTCAGAGGAGATGGAATATTCCCTGGTTATCTTTATAAGTATATGGAAACGGAGGACATAAAAGTGTGCATTGCACTTTATGGCCCATGAGGACACAATGACCCTTCCAGAATGCCTGCACTGGCCTAGACCCATGGTCGGCAAACTGCGGCTCGCAAGCCACATGCGGCTCTTTGGCCCCTTGAATGTGGCTCTTCCTAAACCTTAGGAGTACCCTAATTAAGTTAATAACAATGTACCTACCTATAATTTAAGGTTAAAAAATTTGGCTCTCAAAAGAAATTTCAATCATTGTACTGTTGATATTTAGCTCTGTTGACTAATGAGTTTGCCGACCACTGGCCTAGACACTTTAACTTGGGACCACCTGGAATTCATCTCAGGAAGATAGAACACTCGAGAAGGATTAAGGCCCTTACCTCAAAGACTAACTGAATGAATTAGTTAGGGGGAAATATCTTCCAAATTTACTTCAAAAAGTTTCAAAAATGCTATTTAAAGCTAAAAAGCCAAAGAAGCAAGAACACAGTCAATTAATACTGTGAAATATTTGGGGTAAGAATTGGGATGAAGTAGGAAGGAAGAAAAGGATTGCAAGACTTGTTACCTAAGGGATATAATTATGCCTGCAACATATTTCCCAGGGATATTTCAATCTTTAAGTTTTCAGCTTCTGTGCTTTCAAAAACCGGCCTTAAAAGTGGGTAATCCAGAGGCAATGTGAGACATATCACTGATTACTTTGAGTTCCCAGCTGTCCTATTTTTTATAGCTATCTATAGCTATGTAGTTGACAATAAACTATTTTATAAATGTCAGCCACTTCTCACAAGTTTAAATTGCTTGCTTTCTACCTGTGAAACACTTAGAGAAATGACTTTAAATTTTTCTCTAACTTAACCCTTAGTTGCAGCAATCAGAGAAAATTTGATTTTGTGTGAGACTTCTTTCAATGAATGCTCTTCTGGAATGTGGTAACTGCTTCTTAAACTGGAGCTTGGTGCAGTTTTGTGAGTAGGAAAAATTACAATTTTTGTTTTAAATTTATGAATAACAGTCTATCTCTGCAGACCTGGGATAGATTTCTAGGAACTCTAGTCCCTCTGTTCTATGTAGGACACCCCTCTGGGGCATCCCAGTTGGGGGACCTTTTATTTATTAATTGGTAACTCCAATAGGTGGAAAATGTTGATGCTCAAAGCATCCATTTCTCATTCATTGAATGAGAAGAATGTTCTCCCAGTCAGCTATTTAAGGTATAACTAAATTGAAACATGCCCATTCTGATAAGCAAGAAGAATCCAGAGCTGATCTGAATGGGTGGAGGAAGCCAGAAAGAACATATTGAAAAAGGTGAGTTTAGAATGGCAGGAAGATAATTAATTGATCGTAAGGGAGCAGAAAATAATCTGATGAATGGAAGCAAATTATTTAGCTTTGTTTCATATGAGATGAGTAGAAAAATGATAGTAAGGATGTTTCAGTCAATGTGCCATCCTCTAGAGAGATAAAATATAGGATCATGCCTATTTCTACTTTGAACTCTTTTCATTTATTTGTTCAGTAAATATTTATTGAGCACTTATTGTTTTTTTTGTGTGTTTTTAGTACTTAGCTGGAAAGTAGGTATGTATATACAGAATAACATTTAATACATCTTTAGATGAATGCACTGACTCTGAAGTGGCCTATTTTCTTTTCCCTCTCTTTTGAACATTGCTATGGCTTCCATACCTACCTCATTAGTCTTTTCCACAACCCTGGTAGGTGGAATGCTATGCCTACTTTACATGAAGGAACTGAGCACAGAGGTGTTTAGTGAGGGGCCCAAGCTTGCATCTAGAAATTGAACCATCTCTATTTGACTCCCAAACTACTCTTAACTGCCACACCAGCTGCCGGCCAGAGTTTGGCAAAGTGATAATGTACCACTGCCAGCAAGTTGACTTGAACAGATAAGCTATAGTATATAGTAATGAAAAATGAAGTTTTAAAATTAGTATTTAATAAAAGCATAAGATCGCCATTATCGAATTCAGAAGTGACAAAGGAACAACAATGCAAAAGAGGAGCCTAGACTTCTTTAATTAAAGAACTGGAAGGAAGTAGAGGTGATTTTTCTGTTTGTTTGTTTTTGAAAAGGCATGCCAGTAATAGTCATAGCATGGCATGAGGCAGGATTAGGCTTATGGACAATTTGAAGGAAAATTCATCCGAAGCTGGGAAGGTGAAGGTGAGGTGCTAAGGTAACGGAAGAGTTAAAAGTCATTCTTTAGTTGGCAAGCTTAGGAAACCAGGGGTGGTAAGTGTACTATGATTGATAAAAAAATGGATGAAGTGATCCTTTTGGGTATGGTGAAAAGGTGACTCTGATATTCAATATTCACATAATCAGGAGCTGCATTGTGTATTTAGAGAGTACAATTCTATGGCATCCTCTCCAGCTTTTATCCACCCCCAATTCAAACTTTTTATCTCCCACCGGAGCAAAAGACCAAAACACTTTTATAGGAAGCGATAATTTGGAAAGATCGGGCTGTAAAGCCGGTTGAACTTGGTGTTGATAACTCAATAATGGATTTGGTTAGACCAGAGATCCCCTCTTTCTAGGAGCCCTATGCAAGGACAGTGAAGGCTGTTTTTGCCTTTTGTCATTGGTACAGAAGTTACTTAGATTCCAGGGTCTTTCTGTCCTTCCTCTCTGCCTTTTCTGCCCGCTCCTTCCCATTTTGGCTGTAGGTGAAATTCACAAGATGTGTGCTTGAGTCACTGCGGCTGATTTCTCAAGATACTGAATAATGATTTTAATTGGATAACTGACTGGAAAACAGAAAAGATCTTAATTTGAGGCATATTTCATATAGATCTGTCTCTAACTGATCCTGATCAATATCTCCCCTTGAGCCCCATCCTGTTTGTTTAGAGAAGAATTTGTCTTATTTATGCACCCCCAATTCAAAATAAATGAGTCACCAAAGTGTCTTAGCATGTATTAGATACCATTTAACATATGGGGAATTTTCCTTACCAGTGGAGTTAGTTTTATCTCAAATATTTCCTTATTAATTCAATCCAAACAAGCTTTTCAAAAATCTATATTTTGTAAATGTGTGTGCATGTTTCCATCATTAACTTATAAAAGTTTATTCCACTTTAAAAGATTAACTTCTATTTCTCACTTCAACAAAATTGTCAGTATTTTTCCTTCTAATTCACTCATTCTTTGTCTTGAAAGAAAAATCAATAATCTCTATGCTCCAAGGTCTGTATTTATCACATTCAACCTTCTTCCCCTTTCCTAACAAACAACCAAAACAATAAAGGAACAAACTCAAGAAACAAAAAATAAATTGAAAAGAGAGAGAGAAAGAAAGTAACAACTACAGGCACCAAAGTCTGATGTGATTTCATAATAATAGAATAGAAAATATTTCAACAAACATATGGCATTACATGGATGGGCTGCATCTTTAAGAGTCCGAGTAATCAATAGAAAATAAAAATTTATTGAACGTATTTTCTCACAAATACTTCACATGGTTTTGCTGTAAATTTTACGGCTTGTCACAGATACATACCTCTTCAGTAAGATTCTAGAAAAGGAAGGAAGATATTACCAGGAGTTGCACTACAGCTGTCACTTCATACTTACAGCAACGGCCTCCAGGATTTGTTTAACAGCATCTGCAGCATCTCGTTCACTGTAATATCCTTTTTCCACAATCCTAAAAAACACACATGCGCTCAGCTGAGTGGATGCTAAAAGAAGTTAGTTCTATTGCTGTTAAAGAGGATGCATCCAAATAATTACCACAGGCGACCCTGACACCAGGAAAAAGATTTCCATAAACTAGCACTTTAGAAACCTTTGGGTTTATTTAAGAAAATAAAAGACATTCATTTTCTATTAACATTATAAAAATAAAGAGGACAAATTTTTATTTTTTATTTTTAAACTTTGTATTGTGATTCATTATAAGCATATACCCAGTTGACAATATGACATCAACCATTTCTGTACTTTCAGGAATGTTTTAAATTTATTTTCTTCCATTACTTTGGTTTTCTTCGTTGTGTTGTGTATTTATACACATATAAATGTTTTTCAACTTTTGATTTACATGGTTCTTCTATAGTTTTCTTAATTTTAGTTTATTTTGCAATATTGAGCTATAGTTTTAGCCATACCATGGGCACATCCTCCTGGCATGCTTTCACTGCCTAAAGGAAACTTTTTCTGCTTATTTTCTGTGCTCTTATAATCATTTTATATTAGAATTAAGTGAGACACCTCTCTCTTGCTGTTTATGTTTAAGCCAAATTGATTTGCTTTTTAAAAATTGTAGTTAACAAACAATATTTTATTAGTTTCAGGTGTACAACATAGTGATTTGACTTTTATGTTCCTTACAATGTGATCACAAGTCTAGTAACCATCTGTAAAAAATAAAACAAGTCATGGGGACATCCCCATGACTTGTTTTATTTTTGTCAACTGGAGGTTTGTATCTCCTTTCCCCCTTCACCCTTCTGACAGAGAGGTGGGCCAGGCTATCTTTTCTAGCTTCATGGCTTTTTACCTTCTGTGTTTTGTGTTTTGGTTTTGGTTTTTCATGAAGCATTATAAGTATGATCTCATACTTTCTGAGATCTCCTCTATCTGGAACTTCATTCCCTTGCCTCTACCATCTCTACTCTGATTATTGGAGTTTCTCTCTAGCAGTTTCTCCTAAATATTGGGCTTTTTCTTAAGGGGTGTCAGTTATTAATTTCAAGAGTTCACAGGGCATTTGAATGCATTAGTCACTTCAGACCTTATGTGGATCCAGCCTTTACACTTCTCAGAAATTCGAATAGCAAAATGGATTTCAGCTGCTTTCCTTGTATTGGCCCATCCTGCTTCCCAATAATTTGGAGATTTTAGAAATTTGAGGTTTCTGCCACTCCTAGGTCACATGACCTCTTGTTAACCTTTGCTTCCTCTGACGTAGATGCTAACACCACGTGGCTCTTGGGCTTGTCATTTTTTCCTCACTCACTTGTATGTTAGGCTTCATGGGGATACCTTGTCACCTGGTTTTGTTATGTTGTCTGTGAGTTTTTGTTTTTTCTGTCCTAGTTTCTCTGTCTATTCTTAAATTACTTTTTATCTTACCAGAATTTCAAGAGAAAACACATTTTGGAGATGGCATTGTAGATTAGCAACTTGCATAAGATGTTATTAGCTAATAAAAAGTTTGTAATAAAGATGTGAAAAAGATCAACTCAAAACATAAAAGAGACAAAACAACCAATTTTCATAATTTTGGACTGAAATTTGTTTTAGATCATTGATTCCTCAAATAGTATAGTTATTTTTCAGAAACTATTTTCCTTTTTGAAAATGAAATTAGCAAGAAGTTGTAAGTTCTTGAAATAGCTGGTGTTAAAAGTTGAATTTAAAATCTATAAAATGTTTTCATAATAGGGGATTAAGGGTGAGAAATGCAGAACCCAACATTATGACAAAAATAAAAGATTTCCCAATGATCATAATTGTCAAGATTCAGAAAAACTATATTGATACAGAAAATACAATTATTTTATTTTCTCCATTCAATTATTTAGAATATTGTCAAGAAACACAAACTCATCTTTTAAAAGGATAGAAGATAGAATATTTTTCTCCCTTTTTTGTTTCTTAGATAACTGTTATGCAACAGGATCAAATAAAATGTGAAAGTACATTAAAATATTTGGGGGACTATTATTAACTGGTTATTGAAAATCAATTTTCATCTGATATTTCCTTCCAAGAATACACATTTTTCTTGAATTCATGTTTGAGTTCATAGTCTACCTACTAAAAATTTAACTGAAATAATTTCTTGAACTATACTTTCTGAACATTTTAAAATTAAGTACAAGAGAAGGAGAAAAGGACTGTTGCATCAGAGGAAGTTGAAAGCTTTGGCTACCATTATATTAACCACTGCATTTTGCTCTAAATATGGATTTTGTGGGACACCCACCACCCAACACAAATGTAATTAGTGTCCCTTCTGTGTACTGCACCTGCAAGCCTCAGATGAGACCAAACATAGTGGAGAAGTTATTAACAAAAACATTATCATAGATGCAATTCATGCTATATTATGGTTTGTACGGATGAAGGATTTATTAATTCTGTTGTGAGAAATGTCTCTAGAGTAACATGTGGGGCAGGAGCACAAAATGCAGGCACCTTCCCTGCCTCATCTCAGTGTGAATTCTGCACACCATAGCTTGGCTCTACCATCAGAATGCGACTGTTTCTCTTCCAGGCTCCTTCTCCTAAAAGGAACTTTGTTCCCAAGTTGATTTTTCATCAGAGTGTCACAGAGTTAGGTTCCTGGAACTCAGATATTCAATTTTAAATATTTTATAAGTTGCGCTACCACCAAGGCCATCCATGACTGACTAGGAAAATCAATAGCATGAACTTCTCAAGTTGCAAATGCAGGTTTATCACTCAGAACGAAGATGATAAGTGAAGACACTAGTGAACAAGCAAAGGAAAATGAAGTTCTACAATCTTTATCTTTGCATTTAGGTGGCATGACTACAGTAGATGTGCTGAGCCAGTGCCTTCGACAGGTATGGTGGCAAACTTCTTAGTTTCTCACTAGATTGTTGCTTTGATCACCCAGAGAGCCTAGCTCCAAGACTTCCTCATAGGAGGTAATCAATAAATGTTCATGGAATCAATATTAATTACCAAGTAAATGATGCCAGAAAAATTTCAGACTGTGGACATTTGGACAACTCCTCTGCCTATGTTCCTTATCATAGGGAACAAAAGCACTGAATGAACTGGGAAGTACACGGGCCATGGATCCAGGGGAGAACAATCATATAGATGCTTCCCAAACTCATAGGTGGAAGGGTTACACTGGCCTTAGGAAGAAGTCAGAGTCACATAGTTTCTAGGTATCATTGTAATACATAAACCTTTTTAGAATCGTATTTTGAGCAAAATCAAAATGATTCAAATTCATTAAAATAGAGTAATTTTGTTCCATGAAGCAACACAAATTCCTACCTAAAATTTAGCTGGAAAATTTTTTTTTTAGTTTTCCATGAATTTAACATGCATATACAGTAAAGAGTTTGTAGCTTTACATAGAAAATACCAGGACTTCAATTTTTAGAAGCAATAAAATGTTTAATCATGATAGCGTTTTTAGAGCTGTAAATATAGGAGGATAATTATGGTTATTTTTGTTTTTATATTTAAACATACTTATTGCTGTATTTCTCTTCATATTTAATAAACTAAGTTCCTTTTCATGCTTTGTAAAATAATAAGAAGGCAGTTACAATGCCACCAGCATCTTAAGATCATTTTCAAAGGCCCAGGGCCATGTAGTTTGTTGCTACGCCACACAATTTCCCATAGTTCCATGCGGTCTGGGTTAGAAGACTCAGTGCTAAAAGGAATATCTTTCCTAGGATTTTAATAACAAACCTGACCCAAAAGGCTGCCTTGGGATCCTAGTTCTTTCAGGTCCCTGAGTCACTAACTCGTCTAGCCGACATCTGGAGATCTGGGAAGGCAGCACATCAAGGTGTGTTTCCCTGGGCTGTGGGCTGTGACTCTGGGGCCCCAACAGGCCTTCTACTCCAGGCTGTGCCTTTCCTTGCCACTGTTTGCTGTGTTAGCTCATATGCTACTCTTCCTCACAATTGGGCTGTTTTCCTTCTCATCATTTTAAAATCGTGGGAGAAAACACAGGCAATGCCTCTTTCTCTCCATGGATCTGCTTTAAAATACGACTTCTGTGCATTTGTTCTGTCACCTTAATTGCTGCAAATTGAATTGAGCACATCTCCAGCTGGGCAGTTAGCACAGGCAGTGCAGCTGAAGAGCTCTAATCCGATCATATCCAGAGGCTCAGACTTCCTGGCACGTACGTTGGGAGCCTACTGCCTTCTCCACCAATGGCAGCTTTTTTTCAAATGGCGATGTTATTATGTTTAGATGACGGTAGGTTAATGTGAGAAAGACATCGCTCTTATGAAAATGTGTACTAAAAGACTGAATGACAAAGGGTAAAATCCCCAAATAATATGAGTTTTAGGAACCAAGTCTTAAAGACTGCTAGTACATCATTATGCTGTTACATACAAAAAAAAATTACACTAAAATGAATTCCACTGTTTCCAATGAAACCCACCACTCCTTTATAAGCTTCATTCACTGCTTTTCCTCATTTCATCGATGGCCCATTGGTCTGTATTGATGCTTTTTCTAAGAACTTTCCCAAAGAGTATTAAATTCATATATTTAAAAAATAATTTCAAAGGTATTATTACCACCTGTTAAATTTGAAAGGTAGGGACAGAGTGAGGAGACTGTGGGTCATTGTGGGTGCTGGCCGGGAGCTGACAGTGCAGGAGGAAGGAAAGGCCAGATCAAATTATAGACCTGGGAACAGAGACCAGGGATGTCTAGTTCAATTCTCTCCTACTATACAATAAAAGTCTGACCCAAAGACGTTATATAAAGTGCCCAAGAGTCCACTGTTTATTGAATCACTCATTTGACAAATATCCAGCAACTTCTTGCTTCCTGTCTCAAACAGCTTCTAAAATGGAGACGAAGGTTCTCTACCTCTCCCCCACTAGTGCAACTGCTTCGGGACATCACTTTGTCCTTCCCTCTTCCCTTCGCCTGCTGATTTATGATTTCTCACTTACGATTCAGCTCAAAGACTCTATTCCTCCCTGAAGCCATTTCTGATTTAGAAGACTCCCATATTTTGTATCCCATGTACTATTACCCAATCACAGCATTTATCATGGGAATCCTTATAGCCAAATCCGTGGCCAACCTCTAGCAAATACAAAGCATCATATTATATGTCTTTTCTGTGCCAGTTCTCATCTGCATATATTGTTAGTCCCTTCTCATTTATTTATTCTTTTATTTTATTAATTAATTTATGTATAATGTTCAATAAATTTCTAAGAGTAGTGGCTAGCCCAAGCAGGATGGAAGACCAAAACCTCTGGAACTTTCTTTTTCACATTATATCATCATTTTGTACAAGTCTTTTTGGGGGCCAGATTTTCTTGGACGTATACACGAAATCACTGATTTTATTCCAAAAATATTAATCAATATTCCTATGCAATTTACTGCTTATAGTCTACATGAAATGGAAATTTTCACTTGGATTTTTACTAAGTTTAGTTTTTTAGAAGCACCATAAAATAAATCTTTTAATGCTAATAAAATACAACCATTTTGCCCATAATGTACTAACATGATTATCTTTTCATCAATTGCTCCATTAGTGCATTCATTAGATACAATTAAGGCCATCATTAGACCAGGGATGAATTTTCATCATCACAATGAAATAAATTTGGTTTTTGACCTGAGTAAGGAAAAAGAAAGTATATTATGATTTTTAACTCTCAGAAAGAAAACAATGCATAGATAATAATTGATATGTTTTCAGCTTGATACAATTTTAAAGATAACTGCAGAATTAAGCAATATAATGGAGAAACCAAGTTCATCTCAGATATGGCAACAGACATGCAGACAACAATATTAACGGGGAAAGACAATCTACTGGCTACGACCACTGAGAGTTTATAGAGTAGTTGAGTGCTTTACTGGCTGTCTGCCATTCTTTAGATATATTCTGTTAATTCTGAATATTTCATCAATTTTCTCTGTAAATGAAATTTATCACCAGCATTCAGTTTTTTTCATTTTTGTTTAAAGCTGAATTAACTCTATCCCATCAAAATCAACTAGACTACAAGATGAGAGAACCAGAATTCTTTCATGAAAAAAAGGTTGGGACATAAGGAAGAAAAGAGACTCATGATTCCAAAATAACTTGTACAAAGAGAGGTAGGTAGGTAAATAATATGTGCTGCTGGTAGACAATAGCTTCAGTGTGACATCCCTGTCCTGCAATTATTTACAATTAAAGAACATGAGATTTCTCTCTGAGTTCTCCTTCAAGAGACCTCGTGGCCACAAAGCCAGCAGGATTTAACTATACATAGACTCTAAATGTATCTAAAGAAGGAATATGTTCATGACAGAGTCAGCTAAAGAGGTATTAAAAAAGGAGCTGCTATTGGCAAATTTTGGCAACATTCAAATAAGCTAGTCCAGATGAGTCCTGACTAAGCGTGGGGACATGGTGGTTTCAGAACAGGACTTTCCTGATATAATCAGTGATCAGACTGTGTCAGATCCGAGAACTGAGTGGAGCAGTGTCTCAGCTTCCTTAGCATCAGAGAACGGCATCAAATTTGTTCTGAGGTTCGGAGAAGTTACGCAAATCAGGTTAGTTAGTTATTTGTCCCTTAAGTATAGCTACTAGCCAACTGCCACAAGATGTATATATTTAAAAACTGATGCCCACTTCCCTCAGTTGATTCATTTATTGGTGACGAATGAATATACTGAAAATGTTACAACTCTCAAAGTCTGCTCACTCATAGCACTTATTTTAAGGAAACTTCACCATACGTAATGAACAAATTATGTATCTGTTAAAGATATACAGGTAGCTCCAATCAAGCTGTGCCATTTTGCTCCTTCCTACTTGATGAGCCAAACCTTCACTGGATAACATTTAAAACAGAACCTTTGAAAATCAATATAATTACTTTTAAAAGCTCTTGAGAGAAGTGCTTCCTCGCCCAATACAATCTAAACTTATCTCCTTTATTTTTAAATTATTTTTTTTAATTTTTTTTTTTTTATTTCAGAGAGGAAGGGAGAGGGAGAGAGAGCGAGAGAAACATCAATGATGAAAATCATTGATCTGCTTCTCTTGCATGCCCCCTACTGGGGACCAAGACCAAAACCCCGCATGTACCCTGGCTAGAATCGAACCTGGAACTTCCAGTCCGCAGGCTGATGCTCTATCCCCTGAGCCAAACCATCTAACGCCAAACCTATCCCCTTTAAGTATCTTCCTTCTCAGAGTCCACTCATCTTAATGGTTGTTCATTCGTTCATTCATTCATTTAGCAAATATTTATTGAGAATTTGCTGTGCTTTAGGCACCT
>NW_006285040.1:7031213-7035529 GCF_000327345.1 Myotis davidii
CACTCCTCTTAAATTTTATTGTAGTAGAATTTATTAATTGGTATGATGTGTCCTTATAAAAAATTTCAGGAGAAATTTCCCTTTAATTCTTTTTTGGTGACTAGAAGCAAAGCCTTTCTGTGGTTGGATTTCCGAACCAACTCACCTGTCAAACAGCTCTCCTCCTGTGACAAGTTCCAGGACCAGACTGATATCCGTAGGGGTTTCAAATATCTCTTTGAGTTTTATCTGGAGAAAGATATAAAAAATGATCACACATTCCTTATTTTCGCCTTTCTAAGAAATAGCTAAAGCTATAGCTAAAACAAAGCTCTAACAGTAATGTGTTGGATCATTGTCAATGAAAGGTCCATATGCCAGTATCAGGGAGCCGTTTGTCACTCTCTGGTTGTTATTATCAGTGACCTCATTTCTTCAAGGGTCCTTTTGAGTTTTGATATTATTCCTTTTGACAGATGAAAGATGCCTGCCTTAGAAACACTTTCTAATTTTTATCAAAATATTGCTGCAGAATCTATACACATAAAAGCCTAAGCGACCAAGAAACCAAACGACCAGTTGACTGGTCGCTATGGTGTGCACTGACCACCAAGGGGCAGATGCTCAATGCAGGACTTACCCCCTGGTGGTCAGTGTGCTCCCACAGCCAACCTCCCGTGGTCCCTCCCCATGGCTGGCCAACCTCCTGCAGCCCCTCCCTTCAGTGGGCCAACCTCCCGTGGCCCTGATTGGACTCAATCACTGGCCAGGCAGAGGGACCCCACCCATGCACAAATTCGTGCACTGGGCCTCTAGTTTAAAAATAAAAGCAAACAAACAAAACTTCTTAAGCCACTGGAAAACATCATGGTTGTTGGAAATGCAAATTCATCTTCTTCTAGGAAGGAACTTGGAATCTGGGTTTGAGAACAGAGTGGGGCCAGGGGAAAGTATGTCTTTGTGGAAAGTAGGAACCTCAACTGCTAAAAAGTCACTGGTAGATGACGGGATCCTCAGAAATGTAGCGTGGCAATGATCTGATTGACCATAACAGGGTTTCCAGCACATTCAGATAATCCATCTAATTTTGGATATTTTCCTGAATACATCTGAGAATCTAGTGACAGGACTGATCTACACTTGAGGACAATTCTACATTGACTTCTCTTTGAAAGAAAAAAGATGGACAGTGAAAAGTTGATGACTGTATGTGGCACATTTCATTGAGTGCCTACGCAAAGCCCTTCTCCCCCTACATTATTGCAAACAGAACTTTGAATTTGTTTGGGGAAGAACGGTGCCTGGCCTCCAAATATGGATGGTAAATTGGTCTGAGCCACTTATGATAACCCTGCTCCCCATTTTCCCAGGCTCTATGAAGTTAAGGCTGCTCCTGTGACCAGCTCTGAACAATAAAATCTGAAGAGAATTTTGCTATAACTGGAAATGCTAGAAAACCTTTCACTCTTCTCATAGGACTCTCTGTTTTGGGGATTTTCCACTTCATTCTGTCTTGAATACAGGCCTAAGGCGTGAGAAGTATATGGAACAGCCATTTGAAGACCATGAGGGGAAAGCATGAAAGCAAAGGCACTGAAGGTAGCAGAACCAATGGATAGTAGGCATCTGGGTTTTGTATGACATCACTGAGGGGCTGAACCAATGCTAGGAATGGCCTGCCTTCTGATCTCTTATAACTTAAGGAAAACATCTCCAGCGGTTCTCAACCTGTGGGTCGCAACTCCTTTGGCGGTCGAACGACCCTTTCACAGGGAACGCCTAAGACAATTCTGTATATCAGATATTTACATTACGACTCATAACAATAGCAACATTACAGTTATAAAGTAGCAACAAAAATAATTTTATGGTTGGGTTACAACAAGAGGAACTGTATTTAAAGGGCCACTGGTTTAGACCAATATATTCAAGTTTTCTGTTATTTATAGCTTGAATGCTATAAATAACACTGCTAATTCATATATTAAGTTTTAAGCACTTGGCTTTGAGCCTCTAAGCATTGCAAGCCACCCTCCTGGATGCAACTTTCCCAGAGAAATGAGTAAAATACTTTAAGTAGTTGGCTCAACTCATAAAAACAAGTGATGGCCTGGAAACTGACTTTGGTCTTTTCACGTCACTGGCTGGAGAAAGCTTTTCTCCAGACCTTGCCCTCAGTGCCTTTGGACACAGCCTAAAGCACAGCTTCCGAAAACCTTTTGTTTTCCCCATTCAAGCACAGCATTTATTTGAACCTTCACATTGTTTCTGAAGCAGACACTCCCTCTGAGGAGGCTGAAATGACTTTTGAAAGCAATGCTTTTTTTTTTACAGGCTTTTTCAGTAATGGTGTATTAATAAGACGGACACACAGAAGGAAAAAGACATTGCTTTACTAGCGCGAGACAAAGCTATCCAAATTTTAGCTATCCTTTATTGCATAAAAATAAAGAGGATATATATTGCTGACCTGTCCATTTTTAAACTCTTTTGAAAAGGCACTATATTTAAGATTCATTCGGCTAAAGAATTGAAAGTTGTGGTCAGATGAGGACAAGAACCTGTGGCTGTTTACGGGTGGTGGGTGAATCCCTTTTCCATGATCAGCATGGATAGTAAAGAACAAAAATCCCATTCTATTACTTTAGAGACAATTTGAAATAGTAGTCAAAAAATCACTTACAATGTTTGGATGTGAGAGGCGAAGAAGAACTCCTATCTCAGTTCTTACGATTTTTTTGTCCACCTAAAAGGCAAAATGAAAGAGAGAAACTGAAAGAAACTCCCACTTTAGAAATGTCTTAATTATAGCAGAGAATCAGAAACAGCAATCACTCACTACCTTGGTGAATCAGGTAACTGGCAGAGGCGCATTCCTAAGCTTTTTTCTTGTGTCTCCTTCACTCCCACGCTCCTTGTCTTTCCCCATGTCTTTCCTCTCTACTTTATACATAAAGTAGAACTAGTTACAAATACGGGTCACAACTTACCAGACCCCTTGCATGCCCCATTTCCTATCAAAAGTCATTGCTATCACCATTAAGGCAAAAGTTCATGTCAACTTATTCCTTCTCTTTCTCTCCCTTTCTTTTATGAATCCCTGTCCCAAACCCACTGGAGCTGTCAATCACTTCACCTGCCTTTTTCACTCAGCAGTGGCCACATAAAGCAGCCTGACCAATCAGAGTACTGTTTCCTGGCCATAGTGATTGGGTCATGGATATCCACCAGACCCAAGTCATCCCAATCAGGGTCTTCCCTAGAAATTTTGCTCAAATAATAAAAAAAAATAGGTATTTTCTTTTTCTCTGAAATTGTGAGATCAGAAAAAGAATAGAATATGCCACTACCAGTGTCCAATTTTGATACCATCTGGGAACTACTTAACTGAAAATAGAGCCAAAATAGAAAAAAAAAATTTTTTTCTGAGGGGTGAAGAATGAGTACTGGTGACATAATGTAATCCACTGGATTCAGTTATGCATAAACTAGTTTGGCCTTTGAGATTTCTTACTATATGAGCCACTAAATTTCCTTTTCTATTAAGTTATCCAGAGTTAGTTTTCTGTTGCTTGCCATTAAGGAATCCTAGCTGGGCACCACTTGATCTCTATATTTAAAAGAGTAGCCATTTATTTTAGGATATTAAAAAATTAGGAGTATTCCCCTTTCTAGATCAATGATTGACACTTTTAATCACAGTGAACTGAAGTTTTAGAAGTCATATACTAGAAAGAAAGGTCTTAGTGTCTGCCTCTCCCAAATAGCTACACACACTACTATACTCGAGATTAAAACAGATTTTTAAGAAGTATTTTAATAACTTAGCCCAGCCGGTGTGGTTCAGTGGTTGAGCACTGACCCATGAACCAAGAGGTCATGGTTTGATTCCCAGTCAGGGTACATGCCTAGGTTTCAGGCTCAATCTCCAGAGGGGGCGTGCAGGAGGCAGCCAATCGATGATTTTCCAGTGGGGGCGTTCAGGAGGCAGCCAGTCGATGATTCTCTCTCATCATTGATGTTTCTGTATCTCTCTCCCTCTCCCTTTCTCTCTGAAATCAACAAAAATATGTTAAAGAGAAAAAATGTATTTTAATAACTTAAAATAGAACAATAAGAAACTTGTTATATTTTAGCATAAGTAATATTGTCTTTAAAAATAACTACATTTTCTGCCCTAACCGGTTTGGTTCAATGGATACAGCATCGGCCTGTGGACTCAAGGGTCCCAGGTTCGATTCCGGTCAAGGGCATGTACCTTGGTTGCAGGCATATACCCAGTAGGGAGTGTGCAGGAGGCAGCTGATCGATGTATCTCTCTCATCGATGTTTCTAAG
>NW_006285040.1:7036062-7037085 GCF_000327345.1 Myotis davidii
ATTGATTTTTTACAGAGAGGAAGGGAGAGGGATAGAGAGTTAGAAACATCGATGAGAGAGAAACATCAATCAGCGGCCTCCTGCACACTGCCTACTGGGGATATGCCCGCAAACCAAGGTACATGCCCTTGACCGGAATTGAACCTGGGACCCTTGGGTTCGCAGGCCAACACTCTATCCACTGAGCCAAACTAGTTAGGGCTACTCTTAATTTTACATTTCTTTCAATTGGGCAGCAAGTACTCAGTTGCACAATTCCCAACCATCTGAAGTGAGAGGCAGAACAATGTATACCCTCAGAGGCCCTGAGATACCCCTTCGATCTTAAAATGAAGTGATTATTTCTTAGTTATAAAACTGAGTAATTAGGGATCCAAGAAGCTTATGACTTTGTAATTTGTAAATTAACAAATACAAAAATTACTCCTGGAAGAATTGCATTTTAAGGCCCATCAGTTGCATCTTGGGTTGAATCTTTTACATAGGGTAGCTTTGAATAGGGGAAAGCCCAGACATGCTTAGAACCTTGCCTGATGTTTTCCTAAGATAATTAAGACCTTCAAATACCCTAATTAACATTACTCAGGATGCTAAAAACTTCCTAAAATAAAAACAGCTTTAGGGGGAAAATGTTTTTTAATGACTTCAAAAGTAGAATAATCATGCTGTGGGGCTGGAATCGGAAAGAAAGAGATCTTAAAGATTTAAGGGTTGAAACAACGCCATTGCTGATTTTGCTGCCCAGCAGTATTCTTCCTCAACGTGGAAGCGTGGATTTGACTCCCTTCCTGAGGAAGCATCCTAACATGAGTGAACCCCAGAGCTTTACTTTGCTCCCAGGTATTTCCAGAATTAGCAACTAAAGTTTCAGCTAGGTCCTTTTCAACATCTTTTTCTTTATAGGAATGTTCACATCCTCAACGCACTCCCATCAGCATGGCCTTAAGCCTCTTTTCGGTGAAAGGACTCATACTTTAAAAGCTCCCCCTATGCATAATTGGGTAGATATGCGCACATTCCTGC
>NW_006285040.1:7037132-7038993 GCF_000327345.1 Myotis davidii
GCTCCCTCTCCAATACTTGCCAGGACTATTTTAAATGAAAAGAGACTCAAACTGGAAAAATAAACCCTAAAATATCTTTGACTAAAATGTTAAGTGTTTTTAATCCCAGATATCCAGTGGTGTTTGTCTTATGAGAAATTTTAATTGTGATAAGAAACAGAGAATACTTTAAAATAAATTTTCATATCTAAGTATGGTAGGTAAATCTTGACACCCACATTCCCCTTCATTAAAAATACATCGGAATTTAAAAGGTGAAGATGATAATCTTGGATCTGCTTTGATTTATCATTAAAAGAAATCATTCACAGCTTATCATGCTCTAGTATGTATGTCACACCTTGAAACTCATCACAACACCTACATGTGTCTGATGCCTGGCTGGAGAAACAGTTCTAGACTACTCTGATCTCAAATCTCAAAGAAAAATCCTCCCGGTGACAGCTGGATATGTTGTAGGAGGATAAAAAACCATTGTAGATATAATCATCCTTTCTATATAGCTTTCAAACTTCTGGGGTAGAGATAAATATGAGCAGCTTGGACTGAATTTATCCTGTGATACTGGCACTTGCAGCAGAAAGGAAATTGGAGCTCGACATACACAACTGCACCTGGACCATCAGGGCATCGCCTCTACCATTAAGACAAAGAGCAGAAAGAGCCACGGCAAGCGATGCCTCTATTTTGTATATTGTACACCTCCAGTTGTTCTTTCATTTGTTAGTGGCTCTTGTAGGCAGATGCTCCTTAAACAAAGGTTTTAACAGCACTGGAAAAGAGATATGCTGCTTGTATTCGCTGCACACAGGGAATATTATGTAACCTTGTTTCCCAGTGTGACTTAGACCTGCACTCAGCTTCTCTGTGTCTGTGTGTAAATGAGGGCTTTTTCCTCTTTTATATGCTTAGCAACCCCCACCATCTAGTTTTGGTCCTAAACATGGGCCATGAACACTCCTGACCACTTATTTGTTTATTTCAGGACCTAGCTGGTGTCAGTGGGAAGGGCCTGGATTGGGGACTGGAAAACCCTGGGTTCAAATTCTACAGGCTATTATGTACTTTGGACATGTCACTTCTCTAAAACTCCTATAAGGAATCCACTCCCCTGGGGCACTCGGGTTAACCTGTGACAGGGGCTACCACATAGTGTTTAAGGATGAAATACAGGCTCCATTCTCATTAGCATTATGCTCCTTTACTGTTAAAAACTACTGAAGTGGCAAATGCTGATTCGAGTGCTTACTTTAAAAAAGGAGGGGGGGGATGGAGGGGGAGACAGCTGAAAGCTAATTCAATCCTGAAAATTATTTGGACCTCTTCTAATTAATATCCTCTGCACATAGTCACTGCTTCCTCTCTCTTAACAAAGGAAAGGTTTTGGAGTACCATGACTTGGCCTTTCGTAAGCCTTGTTTCTCTCCTCTCTTCTTCCCGCTTTGGATGGATGGATGCAGCTTTGATCACCATTCAACTTTGTGCCATGAAGAAACACCAAAATAAAAACGGATTAAAAATGATTTCCCTGTTAACACGAAGATTCTAGATTTTCTCCTTCTCACAAGGTATGAGTCCTACGTTTGCTTTGAGGCTGGCAGGCTCTGTTCCTCGGGCTCTCTCAGCTCTCCTGGTTGTGGTTCTCTGGGTACCAGTGCCCCAGCCCCAGGCTCCTGACCTTGGGCCCCTGTCAACTTTCTGCTGCCCAGCACCTCTCCTTTGGTTACAAGACCTTTCGCATACAGCTCTCTGAGAAATGTCTAGTCTTTCTCTTCTACTTGGGTACAGTAACATAAGTCCTCCCTCTAAGATTTCCTCTATTTTGGCTAGTTATACATCTCCTTTTTCTGCTCCATAGCCT
>NW_006285040.1:7039005-7039547 GCF_000327345.1 Myotis davidii
CCTCTCTCTCTCTCTCTCTCTTTGCCCTGTCCATTCTTTCAGCTTGCCTCTGAATTATGGTGTTTAATTTAAACAAAATATCTATAAGAGTTTAATATAATGGCAGGATGGATAAGCAAGCTGAACTTTGTCACATTCTAGCAATATTTCTATCAAAAAAGAAAACAAATCAAACTCTAACAATGAATTCTCTAGAAGAATGTTCAGACTTCCAAGTGGTTCTTTGACTGGTGAGGCATACCAATCAGGCCAAGCTTTTAACATTCCACCCCACTACCTTTCTTCTCTTGCAGACATATAATTGTCACAAACTGAACAGAAATATCCCTGTTCCTATTCCAGGAAACCTGGTTTAATAGTTCCTATGAAAATCAATAGGTTCCAACTGACAGAATGCTTGAGACGTTTCGCTTCACTTGATGCGGCTTGTTATCTGCAAACTACTTTCCTTAATATGTTCTGAGACCTCAGTTGGGCCAAAAAAGTCCATTTCAGTCAGTGATTTCTTATTCTCTGCCCCATCACTGACCAAAGGTGAACTT
>NW_006285040.1:7040102-7050158 GCF_000327345.1 Myotis davidii
TTAAATTTATGGATATACTATATATCCCCATTTTTAGCAGAAATTTTAAAGGTATTCCAAAAACAATGTAATTAATTTTGTTCATACAGAAATGCACAATATGTCTGGTGCTGCTAACTGTGCAGTTTAAAAATGATTTCAGAGACAGGAAGGGAGAGGGAGAGAGGGATAGAAACATTAATGATGAGAGAGAATTGATAGGCTACCTCCTGCATACTCCCTACCAGGGATCAAGTATGAAACCTGGGCATGTGCCCTGACTGGGAATCAAACCATGACTTCCTAGTTCATTAGTGTACACTCATCACTAAACCACACCAGCCAGGATAACTGTACAGGTTTAAATCAAGCTAATGAGAGCATTAGAATTGCATAGACTAAACTGGTACTATTATAAAATATCTGTCTGATCCCATTATAATTAATAATAAGAATAATGTTCACCTTTATTATATGCTTTCAGGGTGATGAGAAATATGTTACATACATTATCTCATTATTATCTTTGATAGAACACCATGAGCTAGACATTCTTAAACCCATTTTACAGATGAAGGAAGTGAGACTGAGATATTTACATAATTCGTTGTAGAGTCACACAGGGAGTAGTGGCAGAAGTGATCCAGAACCCAATGTGTCTGGCTCCAGAGCCCACAACTGCATAGCCATTCATCAGGAAAGTCAGAATATCTATACATTATGAATTTACACACTGAGATTAATTCTTAGATTCAATACTGGGTATTTCAAGAAAGGGCAAAGATTCTGCAGTAAACTGAATGCAACCTTTTCCAAGAATTAAGCAACATAGTTCGAAATTTCATCTGAATTCCAGAATTCAAATATGTGTCTCCAAAATTCCAGGGACACTATAAGTTACTAGTGAGCATAATTTTCTTACATCGCAATCAGTTCTTTAAAATGAGCATTACTGATAGGACCAAAGTGTGTGATTATTTAAATATACCCCAAGGTGTGCATTCCTAAAGAAGGTAAAGCAAATAAATCATCCCTGAAATAGTAGCTCCTTATCACCATGTCAATCTTCAAAAGTTGAGATTCCATTTTACTCAGCAAAATTCGGTCCAGGCTGAAGGTTCCAGGTGCTTAATGTCTTCAATTTTAGCACACACACTCCCTTTTGTGCAGTTTTTAAGATCAGCATATTCAGTCTTGCAACATCAGTTAAAAGGTTCCATCTTATAAATCACTGGTTATCCTACTAGCTGTGTCTGTCAGATTCCTTTAATACCCCGAAGTCATTAACCTGAAGAAGTAGCTTAGTAAATCTTTAAACTCTAACTCAATTTCTTCTAAATATCACATCAAATGGGATGACAAAGGGCTCATGGATAAAGGGAAAAAATCACCTTCTTTCCTTCATACTTGCTTCTTGTTTTACAAAGTCATAGTAAGTTCCACCACGCCTGCAAACCAATTTGTTCTTATGTGCAAACTAGACGCCTGGTGCACAAAATTCGTGCACTGGGGTTGGGGGGTGTCCCTCAGCCCAGCCTGCACCCTTTCCAATCTGGGACCCCTTGGGGAAGTCTGAATGCCAGTTTAGACCGATTCCTGTGGACATCTCTCTCACAATCCGGGACTGCTGGCTCCCAACCGCTCACCTGCCTGCCTGATCAACGCCTAACTGCTCCCCTGCTGGTCTGATTGGCCCTAACTGCCCTCCCCTGCAGGTCTGGTCCCCCCACCCCCAACTGCTCTCCCTCCCCTACTGGCCTGATCACCCACAACTGCCCATCCCTGCCAGCTATTTGTGGTGGCCATCTTGTGGTGGCCATCTTTGACCACATGGGGGTGGCCATCTTGTGTGAGGGTGTGATGGTCAATTTGCATACCATCTCTTTATTATATAGGATGAGGTATTCAGGAGTAAATGGCACTGCCTGTGAGCCTGTAACTATTTCAAAATAAAAGGTACAAAATAGGCCATTTTTGCCAAAGAGGAGAGAGTATCGATGCCACTCCTAGTGATTTGACTTCTTCAGTACAAGAATCACTAATCCAAAGTGGAAAAAAGTTATAAATACCCACCTAAAACAGCCACTCAATTATTTTTTCTCTCTCTAACCCTTATCCTCATTAAAGATGCAATGAGACAAGATAACATTTTTTCTGAACACATCCAGGTTTTTTCAGTACAGAAAAAGCTGGGTCAACTATCGTTTTCTATTTTCTGGAACTAAAATACACCTATAATAGAGAATCACCAATACTTACCATAACATTCAGAAGCTGCAAGATCTGGAAATGCTTTCCAAATGTTGAAAGTAATGTTAAAAGTTAAATAGAACAGGATCTCAATGTTGAAGCTATGTCTTTCTCAAACTTTCCGTTATGAGAATTTTCATATATGCTGCAATATTGAAATACCATCATGGACACTAACATACTGTCCTAAATTCAATAATGGTTTTTGTTACATTTTCTGTCTTTCTCTATCTCTACCCCCTCCCATATTGTCTCTGTCTCTCTGTCTGTCTGTCTGTCTCTCTTTTGGTTGGTATGTTTTTCAATATAGTCAAATTCTCTGAATTATAGTTTTCCTAATATATGGTATTATATCCATTTATAAAATATATGGTAATAAAAATATCTGTATTATAATTACATGTTAATTTCCCACAGGGATATTTTATTAGCTAAAATACCCAATGGTCTGAACATGATAAGTCATGTTCATTATCAGTATTAACTATGTCCTGTACCTGACCAACAATGGGATATGAATTTCTCCATAAAAGCTGGTGCTTTAGTCTGTCTTCCTAGGGATAAATTAGAGTATTTGTCTACCACACAAATATATAAGTGCCTAATGTATTCTCAATGATGATCAGGGTGTTTTATAGGGAA
Organism: Myotis davidii; assembly: GCF_000327345.1. Taxonomy (NCBI): domain Eukaryota; kingdom Metazoa; phylum Chordata; class Mammalia; order Chiroptera; family Vespertilionidae; genus Myotis; species Myotis davidii. The sequence continues at coordinate 7,042,974 of NW_006285040.1, forward strand.
ATAAGTCTCTTATTGCCAATGTAAACTGAATTCTTTATAAAATATTAAGCTATGAGAAAGGTTCCTAATTCTACCACAAAATAAAATGTGGATAAACTGTCCTGAAAAAGTACTTAAATAAATCCTGGGAAAGAGGATTATTGTTGTTATCAAATAATTAACTGTAAAAGAGATAGGAAACTTTCATTGCACTTCTTAGATAGTATTATGGGAGGAACTGTGCCCAAAATGATTTGTTGAAGTCCTAACCCCCTAGTACTTCAGAATGTGACCTTATTTTGAAATTGGGTTGTTGTAGATATAAGTAGTCAATTTAAGATGAGGTCATACTAGAGTGGGGTGGGCCCTTAATCCAGTAGGACTTGTGTCCTTATAAAGAAGAAGGATATTTGGATACAGACTTGCACAGGGGAAAGATGATGTGCAGACGTGCAGGGAGAAGATGGCCACGTGACAAGGAGGCAGCAAGTAGAGTGATGCATCTACAACAAGGAACACCAAGCAATAGCTGGCTGTCACTAGGAGCAAGGAGAGAGGCATGGGACAGACTCTCCCTCGGAGCTCTAGCAGAAATCAGCCATGCTGACATTCTGATTTTAGACTTCTAGCCTTTGGAACTGTAAAAGAATAAATTTCTGTTGTGTTAAGTCAGTTGTGGTCACTTAGTACGGCAGCCTTAAGAAACCCTCACAGATAGGTGATAGATAGATAGATAGATAGATAGATAAATAGACAGATAATCTCTCAGGTTTCTTATGTTTAGTTCTAGTCATAAAATGACAACCTAACAAACTATCCAGTGAAATAGTTTAGTGGTCCCAAAGTTGTTGAATTAAACAATATGTATCTACTAGATTGAGCCACATAAAATTGCCATTTTGTAGGAAAAAAATAATTTAATAGAGGTAATTTTATGTGGCTCCTATAATAGATTGCATAAATAATTCAAGTTTTTTGAAACCCCCCTTTTCTCCTCAAGAGCAGATCCTTGGCTGGCTTTGCTAGGAAAATACTGTTTTCCCTGCATCACTTTCCCTCTATAGATTCTTCAGCTTCATTCACTTCACTCAGATAAGGAAGTTACCATCTCCATGACCTATGTGGAATAAAACACTGGGGGCAACTGCCCTTTCAGGCTCCCCCATCCCCACCCCTCTCCCATGCTCCTCTCCTCCTCTTTGAAGTTTTGCCTGCTATTTCTCTCTCCTCTCCATGCATGGTTTATTCTAGAAAACAATGCCGGGGATTCTATCTAATTCACGTTCAAAGCTGGGTTTCTCCAGGGGATTTTCTCTCCTTCCATTTGGCATAGCAGTGACTGTGTTTGACAACGCCTGCCTTGCAGCATCGCTCTGCAGCTCCATCTGACTCTTGGTTTCCATCCACGTTCTCTTCCTGCCTGCCTTCTGAGGAAGATGTTTCCACAACAGAGGTGGAGAAGAGAATACAGTGAGGGCAAACAAGAGCTTTACTTTCCAATGAGAATGAGTCAGGAGCCTACCAAATGTCTCATCCAAAGTTTTTGACTTAAACCAGCACTCACTTGAGCATTCACAGTCATTTCTGAACGTTTATTTTTCTGTATTTTCATATATCTAGTCCCTTTAAAGGTTTCCTCAAATATGAGATGAAAAATAACCACTCACAAATTTTAATGACAATGCTTTTAACCTGCAGGAAAGGATACAACCAAGTCCAAAAGCGTCTCATGTGTGATTCTGGATAAAGCATGCCAACTTAGTGAGCTAAGAAGTAGATATTTAACAGAAAATTCTATTTCATAAAAAATTTAATATTCCTTAGTTCAAATAAATTTTATGATTATAAGAAATTGATTTAAGAGAAAATTCCAAACCTTGCTAATCAAAAGATTCCTCCACATTCTGGGATAACTTAAATCATTGCCTACACCAAACAGGAAATCCAGAATATAGAGTTGATTAGTAGCAATTGCCATTAAATTACCAACTTCAGCCCTGACCAGTTTGGCTCAGTGGATAGAGCATATGCCTGCGGACTAAAGGGTCTTGGGTTTGATTCCGATCGGAGGCACATGCCTGGGTTGCGAGCTTGGTCCAACATGCAGGAGGCAGCCAGTCAATGATTCCCTCTCATCACTGATGTTTCTATCTCTCTCTACCTCTCCCTTCCTCTCTGAAATCTATAAAAATATTTTTAAAAATATTACCAACTTCAATTAAGCTGTCATTGTTAGTTTGCTATGGCTTTAAATTCTCAGAGATTGTTTCCCAATATCATGCTACTTCTACTCGACTGAAAACCCTGTGCTATTATTCTCATCTTCATTATATGAGATTCTAAAATTTCCCTGTGCCAGACGATGCATAAAGAGCTGGTGATACTAAGCTGTCTTTAGGGGGAAAAAAGTCCATTGCCCTAAAGCTGGCATTATTTGACTTCAAATTTATGATACATCTAGTATACTTTATAACTGGGTTTCCAGAGTATATATATTTAACATATCTGTTGACATAAAATTTGAGAAAAGAAGAATGTGCTATAAAAGGAAATGTTGTCTTTTTGTGGTTTTATAAGGAGAAACAACCTAAGGACAGAAAATGTATGTGGGGCATTAGAATGACCAATGCCCTCTGGGGCACACGGTGTAGTAGTTATATCCTACTGGCATTTGTATTTTGAACTTCCACCTGCATTTCTCACTCACTGGAGATGAGCGTAAGTAACTTTTGCCTCCTCAGCTCTCCTACAGGTATAGAGCAAAAGGAAGAAACCCCCAAACAAACATTCTTAGATGAGCCAGTTCAGTCCTAGCAACATTAGCCCTTGTCCAGGTGTAACTCACTGAAGCAAACCCAACATTTGAAACCTAGGCCTATACGTATATCTGAAATCATGACTGATACACAGAGCCAGGTTCCCCTGCCAGCTCTACATGCTGTTCCTTTCCACCTTCTCCTCCTCACATCCAATCTGAGATCCAGCTGCTTTCAGATCACAAGCAGCATCCGACAACAACAATCATCTGGTTGCACCCTCATAGTTGAAATTCAAATGAGTTAACTGCAACAAAGTGGCTCTTTGCCCTTGGAATCAGGGCATTTGGCTTCTTCAGGTAACAGATCCCTTCGTGATGCTAGTATATATAACGAAATAAACTTACTGTTTTCTTTAACACTTTGAGAGCATAAGGCTTCTGAGTCCCCTTCTGTTTGCATCTGTACACAATGGATGTAGCACCCCTTGAGGGGGAAAGAGACAAAAAGAGAGTGTTATGCTCTGGACATGCAATAAAGGGGAAACCTTGAAAATACAAATCTCTTGCAGTTACCCTCATAGTTGACAACTGTTTTTAAGTTCTACTATAGAACCCGCCCAACTGTTGAGAGTATTTTTTTCTCTTGCAACTGAATATAGTTGGCTCCAAAAAAGTCGGAGGTTTTCCGGTCTGCTCTTTTCCTTTGCCCCACCCCTACACAAGTAGCAACATGTTTACAGCTGTTGCAGTCTGTGGCTCTGGAATAAACTAGGCCTTCAGGTGAGAATGGCTTGTTGGGTGCATATCCACTCAACTTGAGAACCCCTGAGCTTTCCTAAAAGTATGAGTCTGGAGTAAAGGAAGGCATGGTGGCTTCAGTGAGAGGATTTAAGTTCAGCCCTTGGCTCTCAGGGTCAGGACAGTCTCCACTACTTGGCAAGGGAGCTGGGGATCTCTGAGAATTTATACCACTTGGTGCCCTGGCATTCTCCTAGAGCCAGTGTTAGTCCTACAGAGGTCCTGGCTCCCTTGTGTTGGTAAATACTGTTACTACTCATTTCACATGCCCTAACAAAAAGAGTTCTGTGAAATGTTCAAGAGAAAATACTATTTAAAATGATGAAAGATATATAGGGGGAAAAAGCTTGAAGGAGCCCAGCTGGTATGCTCAGTGGTTAAGTGTCAACCTATGAACCAAGAGGTCACTGTTTGATACCCAGTCAGGGCACATGCCGGGTTGCTGGCTCAGTCCCCAGTGAGGGGTGTTCAGGAAACAGCTGATCAATTGTTCTCTCTCATCATTGATGTTTCTATCTCTCTCTCCCTCTCCCTTCCTCTCTGACATCAATAAAAAATATATTTTTTTAAAAAGGTTTAAGGAGTACAGAATGTTTTTTGAGGTTTTTTATTGTTGTTGTTGTTGTTTTACCTATAAAAGAAAATGGTAAAAAGGGGCTCAATACCTAACTTCATGGATGTGCCAGGTTATTGACAGACACTAAAAAGCAGGACAGTGTGATTCCGATGCTCCCTCTCCACAAGGAGAGCAAGAGAACAAGACAGATACAAAGAGACTCACTGACACGCAGGTTTAAAGCTCAACTTAGGAAGGAGAGCTTCCGATAAATCTTAAAATAAGGTCAGTTGAAGTAAATCTGTCAGACTTTGAAGATTAAGCTGAAGGACCTCTTATGATATATACAGTCCTACAGTATTGAAATTTTAAGCAGAACAGAAGTATACAAGTCAAACAGATGCCTACACACTACACATTTTAAATAGAGTCAGGAGGAGTCAGGAATTGGTATTGTAAATGCTAATAGATTTAAAAATTTCAACATTTAAGATATAACATACACATAAAGAAATAAAATTTTCTAGAAATGGAATAAATGAGGGTAAATATATAATTCATTATATTTTTAACTGCTCTAGAAGACAACTATCTAAAGCCAAAATATTAACAATGCATTGTGTTTACAGCATACGTAATAGTAAAATGCATGACAACAATAGCATAAAGAATGGAGGAAAGATAAAAAAATAAAATAAAATAAAAAATAAAGAATGGGGGAAAGAAATAGGAGAGCAAGAGAACAAGACAGATACAAGTACTGTCCTTATACTATATTTTAAGTAGTATAATATTATTTCAGTAGTATGATATTATTTATCTTTAATTAAGAGATTAAAAATAAGCTAATAATGTGGTGGATTTTAATTAACGCATACTAATAATTACATTAAGTTTAAACCTTATGAACACATCAATTAAAAAATGGCACCCCCTGCTTTTTTTTTCATTTCCATTTGAAAAAAAAAAAAAAAGGATGGCTAAATTAGATTGAAAAATCAGACCAAACTATAGGCTGTGTATAGGAAGCCATGTGGAATCTAATGAACAAAATAAACTGATGAACAAAATAGAACCAGAGTCCTAGGTACATGGAACAGACTGACAGCTGTCAGAGGGGAGGAACAGGGGAGACTGGATGAAAGAAGGTGAAGGGATTAGCAAAGAACATATATGCATAACCCATCGACACAGAAAACAGTGTGGTGATGGCCAGAGAGAAGTGGGGGACAGGAGAGATGGAGACATCTGTAATAGTGTCAACAATAAAATAAAGTTTAAATAAAGAAATAAATAGAAAGGCACATACAGGTTAAAAATAAAATGATAGGAAAGAGATACCATGCAAACACTATGAAAATAAATCAGGAATAGCTATACTAACATTAGGTTAACTAGACTTCAGAACAGAGATAGAGATATTACTTAATTATCCAAAATGACATAACAACTATAATTGTGTATACACCCAACAACAGCACTTCAAACTTCATGAAGCAAACACTGACATAACCAAAAGGAGAAATAAAATAATCCACTAATATAGTTGGAGACTTCAAAGCACACTGTTAACAATCAATAAAAAGAAAAAGTAGACAAATTGTCACTAAAGATGCAGAAGACACGAACAGCACTTTCGACTAAATTAACCTAATTGGCAATTTGAGAGAATTCCACATAAAAACAGAATACACATTCTGTTCAAAGTTAGAGAATTCACATACTGGATTCCCAGATTTACTCTGAAGCTACAATAATCAAAGGAGTGGTATTGAAGGAATAATAAACATGGAGACAAATGGAACAGAAAGGAAGAATACAGAAATCATCTTACACATATATATGACCCATTCGTTTCTGACAAAGGTGGAAGGGTAATTTAGTGAAGAAAGGACAGTCCTTCCAACTATTCATAATGCTGGAACAACTAGACATATACCCATATGCAAAAAAAAAAATCTCTACATTCACCTCATACTATACAAAAAGTACTTAAAACGTTGCCGAAACCGGTTTGGCTCAGTGGATAGAGCGTCGGCTTGCGGACTGAAAGGTCCCAGGTTCGATTCCGGTCAGGGGCATGTACCTGGGTTGCGGGCACATCCCCAGTAGGGGGTGTGCAGGAGGCAGCTGATCGATGTTTCTCTCTCATCGATGTTTCTAACTCTCTATTTCTCTCCCTTCCTCTCTGTACAAAATCAATAAAATATATTTAAAAAAAAAAGTACTTAAAACGGATCACAAATATAAATGTAAAACCTAGAACTCTAAAACTTTTTTAAAAAACAAAGGAGAAAATTGTGTAGCCTTAAATATGTAATGCTGTCTTATAAAGAACAAAAGTACAGTGCATGAAAGAATAAATAGGACTTTATTTAAAATAAGAATACTTTTATTTGAAAGTCACAGGCAGGGAGAAAAATATGTACAAATCACATGCCTAACAAAGGACTTGTATTTAGAATTATAAAAATCCTTGAAGCCCAATAATAAGAAAACAAACAATGCATTTAAAATATGGACAAACTACTTACACAAAGAAAATATCTGGATGAAAAATAAGCCCAAGGAAAGATGCTCAGGATCATTAGTCACGAGGGAGATGCAAATTAAAACCATAATAAGATACAACTATACTATACTTATTTGACACCTTATAAAAAGAGAGACAATATCATGGGCTGGCAAGGATGCAGAAACAATGAAATTCCCATACATGGCTGGTGGGAGTGCAAAATGATAGGGCCGCTTTGGAAAACAGCTTGGCAGTTTTTGGAGGGTGGGTGGGAAGAGATCAACCAATGACCTTGTATGCACATATGCATAACCTGTGGACACAGACAATGGGGTGGTGAGGGTGGGTGAGGGGAGAATGGGAGCAGGCTGGAAAAGGCGAATGGGGGAAGAATGAGGACCTATGTAAAACTTTCAACAATAAAGATTTAAAAAAAGAATATTATATGATCCATCCATCTCACTCCCAGGTATTTACCCAAGTGAGATGAAAGCTATGTTCACTCACAAACTTGAACATGAATCTATATAGCAGCTTATTAGTCATCACCCATAACTGCAAACAACTCTAATATCCCTC
>NW_006285040.1:7050277-7074603 GCF_000327345.1 Myotis davidii
GAATATGCAAATTGACATGACAAAGATGGTGGTGCCTGCCATAGACACGGAGCCAAGCCGGCCAAAAAGCGGGTGCAGGAGGCTTGACTTCCTTGGTTGCCCCAGCCGGCTCCATGGCCACTGCCGGATGTAGCCACAGTGGCGGGGGCCGAGGCAGGGGCAGTTAGGGGCAATTAGACAGGCAGGCAAGTGGTTAGTGGTGATCAGGCAGGCAGAGGCAGTTAGGGGCAATCAGGCAGGCAGGCAGAGTTGTTAGGGGTGATCAGACAGGTAGGCAGAGTGGCTAGGGGTGATCAGGCAGGCAGGCAAAGTGGTGAGGGGTGATCAGGCAGGCAGGTGAGTGGTTAGGGGAGATCAGGCAGGCAGGCAGGCCAGCGGTTAGGAGCCAGTGGTCCCAGATTGCGAGAGGGATGCCCAACTGCTGGTTTAAGCCTGATCCCGCAGCAGTCAGACAACCCCCGAGAGGTCCCAGATTGCGAGAGGGTACAGGCTGGGCTGTTTTAGAAATAACTTTTTAAAGGGTGGAAGTATTAAGTTAAATGAATTGGACAGCCCTAGCCAGTTTGGATCAGTGGACAGAGTGTTGGCCTGCAGACCAAAGGATCCCAGGTTTGACTCGGTTTAAAAGCACGTACCTTGGTTGCAGACTCCTCCCTGGCTGGGCCTGAGCCCTGATAAGGATGCATGCAGGAGGCAACCAATTGATTTGTCTCACATTGCTGTTTCTCTCTGTCTTTCCCTCTCTTCTACTCTCCCTAAAAATCAATGGAAAAATATCTTCGGGTGAGGATTAACAACAACAAAAAGAATAGAACAGCTCATATAAATTTATGTAAAATAATATTTCAGTAATTTTTCCAAACTATAATTTATATTCTTTGCTAAAATTAAATTATCATAATGTGTATAAATGTAATTTCAGAAATATATAAATTTTATATAAATTTAGTATGTTTATATAAAAACTAGAGGCCCAATGCACAAATTCGTGCACAGGTGGGGTCTTTCAGTCTGGCCAGCAATCGAGGCTGTCTCACCCAGTCCCAGTCTCACCCAGTTCCAATCGGGGGGAGGGAACCACAGGAGGTTGGCCGGCTGGAGGAGGTTGGCTGGCTGTGGAGGTTGGCTGTGGGAGTGCACTGACCACCCGGCTGGCCGGGAGAGGGACAGCAGGAGGTTGGCCAGCTTGGGGCAGCTCCTGTATTGAGTATCTGCCCCCTGGTGGTCAGTGTGTGTCATAGCTACTGTCTAGTCACCTGGTTGTCCAGTCGTCTGCTCGTAATGGTCACTTAGGCTTTTATATAGAGAGATAGAAATTATTATGCACAGTAACAGTTCATTTTTAACATAGAAATAACGTTTTGTTATAATGCTGTATTCTTGTTTCAAAATAGATGGTATAAAGATAGAATAAACAAAATTTCCTGAGATCCAAAGGAAGAAAGGAGATCAGAGATTAGAGGATATTATAGTCAGAGTTATTCAACTGAAAAAAATATGCTTCACTACTCATGTCTCTTCATTTTTAACATACTCTTTAACAAAAAGGCCAAGAAATATAGAAAGTAGAAATTTTTCTGCTATCATTTGATGAGAAAGAAAATCAATACTCCTTGGGAATCAGAACCTGACTTCTACTTTCAAATTGTTTTTGTTTAACAGAAATCTTGGAAAAATCATTTTTTAGCTCTAGTCTTGTCTAGTATGGTTATTTTTTAAAAAGTTAAAGGCAAAAGGCTCTAAATGTTTCATGTCAGAGAATGAAAAGTAGTCAGACCTACTTTATCATGTGTACATGATAACCATAATGTGATGTATATGCTGTTTTATGTGTACTAGAGGCCCAGTGCACGAAATTCATGCATGGGTAGGGTCCCTAACGGCTGCTGGCTGCCAGATGGGGTCTCCCTTCCCACGGTTGGCCAATCGGCCCCACTCCCTGGTCGAACTCCTGGTCAAGGGGACAATCTGCATATTAGGCTTTTATTATATAGGATATTATATGCACATGTATTATAGCCCTTGTTAAGCTATTAAGAAGCACTTGATGTTGATACCTGGCCAAACTTATGGATGTATGGAAAACGCTCCATATATATTTATTTGCCTAGAGACATTTCAAGTATAGAGTCCTTTGCTACCCATTTAGGACTACTTGGTACAAAAAAAGCGGGGGGAGGGGGGGTTAACCTACAGTTTATCTTTACATGTTCCTCCCACTCAACATTTAAAGAACAACTATAAAAATTTGCTTCATCTCTTTTATAAAACATGTTTTTTCTTTTCTTTTTTCATAATCTCACTCCTTTATTCTCCCCTTTGCTCTCCTTCTTTGTCTTAAGGAGAGCTTGGTTCAATTTTATTTTTTCTTGCAAAAGAAATCCAAGCACATTGACCTATAACTGTCTACCCACCAGCTGAGAGATAGATATATGAATGCATTCAAAGGGCCAGGTAGAGATCAATTCTGATTTGAAATGGAAGCAGGGAGGCAGAAGTCTGAACTCACATAGCTGTTTTAGGGAATCAGAATGAGATTGCACAATGTGAAGACAATTTAGCATCATGGGCATTCTCCCAGTAAGGGAGATTATAAATCAGAGAATGATTTCATTGGGAGAGCAAACCTAGTGGGACATGGGTGGTTGTTTAGGCTGAAGCAATAGAGGCTTGGATTCCCTTCCCATCAAACCTACCACTTGCTCTTTGGAAATGCAAGAGAACTTCAGATACAGAATCTCTTAAAAGACTGAAGTCTTGGAGGCACTGCTGAGTACTGTTTCTTTGCTCCCTCTGTATTTCTGCAATGATACGCTTCATAGCCATGTAAAACTATCTTTGCCGAGGCTATCAAGGCAGTATGTTATTGAAGAGTTTCACTCTTTTTTTAATGGGAGGGGTCTTGAACCCAAAAAATCTTGTTGTCATTTTCTAATGTTGTAGGTGCTTGGTTAAAGAATATAGTTACTATATGTCAAAATATTAATCATTTTTAAACATTATAATGCATTTATTTTTTTCTGTTTGTTTTTGCATTTGATGTTTAATGTTTTTATTTTCAATGTGTGTATGTGCTTGCAGGAAAGAGCCTCCTAATGCTCATTATGAAAAGGTTTAAAGCAAAGCTGTGATTTATAAGAACTGTCAGTCATCTGTTGAAAAGATAATGTGTGCAATTCTACATATCATTATATTGCTTCTACATGATTGACTTGCTATTGTTTAACAAGACTACTCTTTTCATTGATTTTTTAATTAGATGAATTATTAAAGAAGACTGGTTATAACCTCACAGTTGTTTCTTCTTGGGGGTGAAAGAAAAGTCATATTCAGGAACAGGAGCCTGAACAAGTCAGTCTCTAAGTGTTTAATGTCAGCACACACGTTGCTCATTCCAATGACAGGTTTCCATTGTTTCATCCTCCAGCTCTGTCAGCTGGTAACTCCTCAATGCTCTTCAGTACTTGTTTCAAAATGTTCTTTGGTCACCAAAGACAAAAGAAATTGGAACCATAAGCCAATAAAGAACTGAAGGGAAACTGCTGAGATGACTTAATTACTGATTTGGCATTTTCAATCTACAACTTGAAGAATGAACGGCTAACCTTTAGAATTTAAAAAGTTGTTATTAGACCTGGAGGTTATCCAAGGAAGTTCAATATTACAGTCTTAAAGTAAATCTCAAAAATATCATGTTGAGGAATGATACTGAACTCCAGATTTTAAGAAGCATTCCAGCCCAAGGTTTTAATAAGTTTGGTTCAGACTCTGTCCATAACTACCCTCCCCTTCTCTGGGTCATTTATTTGCCCACATGGGTGCGGGCAAGCACCCTATTTCAGTATCAGTATATACTTGGAGTTGTTTCATTTATTTATTTATTTATTTATTTTAAAATGTCTTTATTTGTTTGGCCAGTGTGGTTCAGTGGTTGAGCATTGACCCATGACCCAGGAAGTCACAGATCCCTGGTCAGGGCACATGCCTGGACTTCAGGCTCAATCCCCAGTGGAGGGATGTGCAGGAGGCAGTTGATCCATGATTCTCTCTTATCACTGATGTTTCTATCTCTCTCTCCCACTCCCTTCCTCTCTGAAATCAATAAAAATGAATATATTTTTTAATGTCTTTATTTTACTCTCAGTTTTGAGACATATTTTTACTAGACATAGAATTCTGGCTGACAGTTTTTTTGCACAACTTTAAAGGTATTATTCTAGTGTGTCTGAACTCCATTTTTTTCTGATAAGGTATTAGTTATTCATATCATTGTATCCTGTATATCTCATGTCTTATTTGGTTGCTTTAAAGATGTTTTCTTTCTCTTCAGTTTCTCTCTTTTGACTACATACCGATGTTTTGTTTTCTTTTAAGTTATTATGATTGCTGCTCTATGAGCTTCTTGGATCTGCAATATTCTTTACCAAATTTTGGAAATGTTTGCCTACTATCTCTTAAAAAATTTTTTTTTCGGTTTAGTTCTTTCTTTCTTCTCCCTCTGGGACACACATTATATGTAAAGTAGCCTACTTGGTATTTTCCCACAAGTTTTTGAGGTTTTGTTCATTTTTACCAGTTTTTGTCTCTCTATTCTTCAAGTTAGGTAATTTCTATTGATTTATCTTCAAGTTCACTGACCTTTTCTTCTCAAGCCTCCAATCCAGTCTTAAGCTTATGAATTTTTAATTTCATGTAAGTACTTTTCAGTTCTAAAATTTCCATTAGGTTCTTTTTTATAGTTCCTATTTCTGTGCTGAGATGCCCCATATGTTTACACACTATGCCCTATTTTGCTTCATGTTCTTGAATAAATTTACCATATTTGTTTCACACTCTTCATCTGTTCATTCCAACATCTGGGTTATCTCCAAGTCAATTTTATTGACTGTTGTTTTTTTCTCCCTTGATTAAGGGTCCAATTTCCTGCTTCTTTGAATGTCTGGTATCTTTTTTTTTTTTATTGTGTGATCAAAATTGTAAAATGATACACATTAGGGAGTCTGAATTATATTATCTTCTTTCAAAGAGAGTTGACTTTTAGTGGCAGGCAGTTAAATTGTTGACCAATCTATTTGATCCTGTTCAGTTTGGTTTTATTTGTTGTTACAGCAGATCTAACTGAGTTATGTTCTTGGTCCTATGTCAGGTCCTTCTCTAAGGTATGATCTTCACTCTTAAGTGATCTTTTTGACATCTCAACTAAATATCTGAGATGCTTAGTGAAGTCTCTCAATCCTTGGCCATAGATCCAGGGTCTTCCAACAGTATATGCCTATCTCCCCTCTGATATATTTGTTAGCTCACAGCTTCTTCCCAGCTGCTCCTGCCTAGCTTCATAAAGCCCCATACCTGTCCCAGTTAGAAAACCAAGGTGAATGTGGTACTGACCTTGTGTTTCCCTTCACTCAGGAATCACAGCCCTATACTGCCAATTGTTCAGTTACAAAAGACAACTGCCTCATGCAGTAGGTCCAAGTCACATACGGAAGAAGGTCGAGAACAGTACCTGCCATTCCATCATTGGCAGAGCAGCACTCCTCCCTTACAGTCTTAGTTTACATCACCTTATTGAGTCTGAATCAGACATCACTCTTGCAAAAGAGAAGAACAATATGTTTATGTTTTATGCATTTATCAATAGTACATTACAAATGTTGAAAATATTTGTGATTGCAGGGGATTAGCAAATGATAAATCTACAAGAGCTGAATTAAGAAATCCCCCTTTAGCATTCCAGGCCACTTTAAAAACACCAACAGCTTTTGTTATTGTTTCTGGAGAAGAAAGGAATTTTGAGGCGAGAGATATAATTTTATTATTTCAAAAGACTATGCCCAAGAATTTTTCCTGTTGAATAGATGATCAGACAGACATATTTTAGAACAAAATAACTAACTCATTTTAGATCACAGGCCTTGAGACTACCCCCACAGCTGTTTCTAAAGGATTCATGTGGCTGAGAGCTGTACCAGATGGCTGATACAGTCAAGGAGGAGATTTCATCTTCCCAGATGAGATGTAGTCTTATCACTGGCATTCAGCGACATTTAGCATTTAGTATTATGAAACTGAAAGGATTAGAAATCAGTATGATCACTCCTTCAACAAGAGGCTTAGCAGAGAGACCAGGCTGGTAGCTTACAGAGCACACAGATACGTTTTGTTTGGCCTGCACAGGGTTATTTAAAATGTTGGATGTGTTGCCAACATTTAAATATTGAGATGTTTTATTAAAAATTTCATATCTCGGACATGGACAACAGGGGGATGGGAGCATGAGTGTGTGTGCGGGGGGAGGTTGAGGGTTAATGGGGGGGGGATAAGGACACATTTGTAATACCTTAACTAATAATAAAAAAAAAATTTCATATCTCCATCATCTCTTGAATCTGGCAACACTAATTTTTAATTTGCGTCCAGCAGCAGTTGGCACAACACAAATAGCAACTGTCTTTTAGAGAGGGCCTGTGGTCCCTTCCCAGCTCTACCCAGTCACACACCTCCCATCTCCTGCGGCATACACAGGTGCCTCCCCTGCTCTAATGAGGACTTAGGAAGTGGGGACAGCTCCTCACCAAAGCAGAGAAATGTCTTAAAGGCTCCCTTCCAGAGAGGTAGGTGGGATTATCCTTTGTAGAAATTCTTCCACTTCTCTGCTTTTAAATTCAGTTTAGTGGTTAAAAGAGCATGATTATTATTCCATTTCACTGTATCAAAGATGCCATCAATTTGAAGAGGCATAGCCCAAACCGGTTTGGCTCAGTGGATAGAGCATCGGCCTGCAGACTGAAAGGTCCCAGGTTCGATTCCGGTCAAGGGCATGTACCTGGGTTGCAGGCACATCCCCAGTAGGAGATGTGCAGGAGGCAGCTGTTCGATGTTTCTCTCTCATCGATGTTTCTAACTCTCTATTTCTCTCCCTTCCTCTCTGTAAAAATTCAATAAAATATATTTTAAAAAAAAAATTTGAAGAGGCATCATTATGCTATGATCCCTGAAAGAAAGAAAACCTGCCCCCATTTAACAACCACATCCCATGAACTGAAGGATGCATTCTGATTGCAGAGATGTTAAAAATGTGGAAGATTTTGCATTTTAGTATCAATTAAAATATAAATAGTACCACACATTAATAGGATGCTTTGTCAGTTAAAATCAAATTAAATCTCTTCCTAATTCCCATTCCTACTGCCACAGTCTCTTAAATAGACCTCATCTCACTCCCCTTCAGACCTCCTCCATTCTACAAGTAGAACCATATTTCTAGAGTAGAAATCTGACCATGTGTTTCCCCTATGGTCACTATCCCCATGAGAGTGAATGGGTTCAGATCCCTTAGCTTTTCACGTGAGGTCGTTTACCATTTTGCTCCTGCGCCCGCCCCCCCCCGTTTTTTTTTTTTGTTGTTGTTGTTTTTTTGTCTCACCTCCTCAGGCCCTCCCTCTTATACATAGCAACACCAAATTCACTCAGTTTTTGAGCATCCTGCCCTTTTTGTTTAAATCGCCTCCTCCAATTTTCTAGTTAACAAGATTTTCGTCATTCTTTAAATCCAGCTTGGTCATCACATCTTATTGGCCACCTCCCATGGCACACATACCACATCCTTTTCATTCCATCCTGGAGTCATTTGAAGCTAACTTGGTCCACATCTGTACCTAATACCTGCTTTGTGGTTTATTCACATGCATGCCTGTTTAGACCAGAGCTAATGCCATTGAGATTATGGCATCTCGTAAGTTGATTTCACCCTTTACAGGTGCATTTTGCCTACAAAATGTCTAGACAATTTTTGTAATTAGATGTCAACATTAAAAACAGAAACACCTCACATTTTAAGGAACACTAAAGCTAGAAACATTGGATTAGCATTCCTGGATACCACAACCAGCTAAGGCTATGGCAAAGGCTGCCCCATCAAGATATGATGTATTTTCTACAGCGTGTCAGAAAACCCATCAGTCCCCTTGGTCTTTAATGTCTTTTCACTCACTTATACTACAGGCATGGCCTCTGTAAGCATCAGAGTCTGCCGATTTTTAGACAGACTGTGGACTCCTTGAATTAAGATCCTATTGATCTATGTCCCCTGGTGCCTAGCACAGAGCCTGGCATATATAGTTGGAGTTCAAGAAATATTTTATAATTGAATAATCTGATATGATCATCACAACAGTACAGCAAAGAGGCAAGGTACTTAATATGATTCATCGTTGATAATCTATAGCTTGGGAAGGTAATGTCTTGTTCAAAAAGATAACTCATAAGAGGCAGAGCTGAGATGGAAATCTCTGTTCCATGTTTTAGGATTTCTCATGAAGACACATAGTCTTTCATCGGTGTTTATCTGGAAACATCATGAAACCTTAATACTTTCTCAATTGATGAATTAATCTTCTAGATCCCCACCATTACAGAACTCATCACACACTGCTTTGTATTATATCATTACATGTATGTGTCTTCCTAATGTGACTTAATTATGAAAACCTGCAATCAGCTAGTGCTCTTCATATAATAGACCTGCAATATCAATTTAAAGAATTTTTAAAAATTGAATGAATAACTCTCTATTCTTTATTATTTCTATCATAATAATGCCTTAAATCCTGTATGAAAGAATGGAAGAAAAAAAGGGATGAAGGAAAAAATGGAAAGGCAGAGGCAGAGGAAAGGAAGGGAGGAAGGATGCAAGGAAAGAAGGAAGAAAAAGAAAAATATTGTGATAATAAAAGATAAAGAAAAATGCAGGTACTTCCACCTAGTTACTATTTTCCATCCTTATCAGCAGTATCTGTCATGATAAAACCGATAAATTCAAACTGTTTCTAATTCATTTAGGATTTCAAGTGTGACTTATTGTCATACTAGAGGCCTGGTGCATGAAATTTGTGCACTTGTGTGTGGGGGGGGTCCCCCAGCTCGTCCTGTGGCCTCTTGCAGTCTGGGAGCCCTTGGGGGATGTCTGACTGACAGCCTAGGCCCATCAGTTGGACATCCTTAGCACTGCTACAGAGCTGCTCCCGCCACCGCTGCTGCGCTTGCCAGCCATGAGCCCAGCTTCTGGCTGAGTGGCGCTCTTCCTGTGGGAGCGCTCTGACCACCAGGGGCCAGCTCCTGTGTTGAGCATCTGCCTCCTGGTGGTCAGTGCGCATCATAGCTACTGGTCATTCCACCACTTGGATTTGCATATTAGCCTTTTATTATATAGGATTTATTTTCAGATATTTGTATTTGTTTCCACTAATACCACAGCCACTTCTCTCTTTAATAGTACCATATGTTCCTTTCATTAATGCCAGATTGTTTGAGTCAATCTTATCATTAGAAGTGATGCTGCTCTTCTGGACAGTGATGTCTGAATTAAATTTTTTTCTGACTGATAGCAGAACTTGGCATTTCCAGGTTGTTGGTCTTGCCCCCCCAAACATAATAATGTCTTCTTCCCCTTTCCCCTTAGATAATCAAGTTCAGGTGGAAATAAAATAACTGTTATTCACAGTTATTTAAGGCAATCAACCCAATAGAGTCTTATACTCCGTACACAGTATTCAATAAACCTCACTTACTCATCCCAGAGAACAGGAACCATATTTGGGGTTTTGCTATCTGACAACTTCTAGGCCTGGCACAGGGATACTGCCCAGCAATGTTGGTGATAGGAGTTATGAATTCAGCTAGCCATATATATACCAATTTTAAACTCAAATATGGACATTTTGATCACGTTTTGTGGCTATTACTTACTAAACCATTTTGTATAGTAAATAAATAATATACTTCCTCCTAATGCAATTACTAAAGTAATATACTTATAAACCAACCATTACTATTTATAATTACCATCTTGCCATAATGAAAATCTGGGGTTTGAAGGAATTAACATGAATCAGTGCTGCAGCTCTTCCCACATATAATACAAACCTGCCCTTCTTTCTCAGCAAGCTGTCTTCATATACTCTACCATAAGATATCCTTTCCATACATCTAATGCTTTTTTACATATTACTCCACTTGTTTTAGGATTCTGGACCTATTTGAAAAAGATAATGTATTCTGCACTCAGACAATACAGGGCACCTTATTAAAAATTATTAATAATTTTAAAATGTCAATAACAAAGCATTAAATCAAGTGCCGAGCTCTTCAGAGCACAGGAACCTGTGCGACAACAGCTCACTTGCCCATGAAGCCACTCCTGACCACAGGCAAATCATTTGATCTCCTTGACCCTCAAAGTCCCTGTGCCTCTCATGCTCATTGTAAGGATCACATAAGTTCAAATGCTTTATAGACTCCAAATCACTTAGAAATATATAAGTTTGTGTTATAAAACTTATTGGTTAATGCACCGACTTTTTAAAAGTTTAATTAATAAATATTGTAAAACACCTCCTAAAGACCAAGCCTGAAACAATGAATACTGCTTATTTCCCTATGAAGACCCAAATTCTTTCTTAAAACAACAGGCTTTACCATGATTTCACACTAATTGTGGGCTTTGGAGAGTTAGCAATAATAAAGCCCTGAGAGAAGAGCCCATTAAATAGATCTGCCTGAGCACACCGGATGACTTGAAACTACCTTGACCTGCTTCATCTCATTCTGCAATGTAACTCTTAAGTGTTATGTCCATTTTCTGGCATGTCCACACCCCTGCATCAGTCTGCCTCCAGTTTCACAGGCCTCCCTACTTCTGGGTAGAAATTATCCCAGCATGTTAGCTTATCAAATGCATTAATAGGCACTTAGTCCTGGTTGCTGATCTCAGAGTTTATAAAGAGGGAAGCCTGAGGTTTCCTCACTTCTGAGCTCTTGTATCATTTTTGGCAGAATTTCCTATCCTGTGGTGAGCTGTTGTTGGGTTTTTTTTTCTTTTTAAATGTCTCATCAGCAATTTCCTTACATTCTGCTTTTGAGTCAAAGGCAAAGGAAACAAACTTAAACCAGTTAAAAATTTCAAAATTCCTGAATATTCTTGATTCTCAAACCACAAAACATGTCAGGATGCAATTACAAAAACAATTCCATTTTTATTGTGTAGGAAAAATGTCTCCATTTTTTATTCTAATCTTTGTTCTCACTCAGCCTTCCAAAGAACATTTAAATACCTATGAAACATTAGAATAATCCCATTCCTATCCCTGAAAATGTAATATCAATTAAAATTATAGATTCCCCTTTCCCATGATTTATCAATGCCAGTAAAGGATCAAGATACACTACAGGCTCCAAACTCTTTTTTCTTGTAAGAATATAACTATAATGTAGTCCTAAGGAAACTGCCTTTTAAAATAAGTAATTTAAACAAAGAATAAAGCTCTCCAGTTGAACATGGCGCCATATATGACTGTATAAGAGCCTTCTCCGTGCATCTTCATTCTCCTACCTCAGCATCCACATAGAGCTAAGGGTCTAGCCCTCAGAGCTGGAGGAAGATCAATCACTCAACTTCTATCAGAGGCTCTGAGTTCAAAGAAAAAGCCAAATCGGTGTCCTAATCTTCAAAGGAAAAGTGAAGGGGAAGGAGGTTACAGCTCAATGCGTGTTTCCAACTGTCAGGTTGGGTTCCTTGCGAAAACGTCTGTGGGGTGGGGCTAAATGGTTGAGGTCATTAAGTGGGACAGTGGTGATCACAAAGAACTCCGACCTGAAACTGAAAAAGGCTGGTCACGGAAAAGAAACTGAGCGGATGCTTTATCTTCCCTCGGGAGCTGGTCATATCTCCTGCCTCATCCCTATGAAGTGGGAATGGCCAAGGGAGGTTGGGAAAAGGATTCGGAGTATTGGGCCACATACCAGGGTGCTGGTGTGATTAGAAATCATTGGAAGTCCCTTGGGAGAATGCCACACTTCTCCTTATTATTGGTAATGTTTGATTAGGACCATGAAATAATTTGAGTTAGCCTAAAATGCAATCTTTAATGTCTAAATGCAATCTTTAATGTTTATTCTGCTGCCTACATTAATTAGAAATGACATCTAATTATTGCCTAATGAGCCAAACAAAATGGTAAGCTTTTTGGAGCCCTCTCTAACTTTAAACCCAGGAGAAAGCAGTAAAGCATGTGTAACTTGCTTACGTGGACAAAAAGGATTCTGGCTATGGCATTGCAGCCCTTTGCAGTCATTCAGGTGGCAATCCAAATTATTTAGCAGAAGAAGCTGCCACTGGCTGCAGAATGGAAAAAACTGCGAATAAGCCTTTTCAACAAAGTATACTAGAATTTGTTTAAACATTGCCAAACAGAAAATCATTTTTTCCAAGCTAATATTTATTTAGGTCTTCCTCTGCACTTGGGGGCAAAGAATTAGTGAGTTTGAGAATTACAGGAAAAGAGATAAAAATGAGGTTTAGACTTTCTTTATATGTTAAAAAAGGAGATCACCATCCTCAAAAACCGACGTTTTCATGAGGATTACATGAGATATCTTCTGAGAAAGGCCCAGCACAATGCCAAGCACAGAAATAGAGCTAAATTAATTTTAATTTCCTTCTTTTTCCCCTTATTGTATCTGATAACAAAATCCCTCCTGAAGACTAACATAGTCAGATAGAAAAACACTCTTTAATACATGGGTGTCTCTGTTCTGTTCACCACCCACAATGTTAATATTTCAAATTAATCTGAACAAATCAATAGTCATTAAATTGCACAAGGCAAGTAGTATGTTAAATTAAAGTAGCTCACTATTTCTCTCCCTAATCAACTGAAAAGCTAATGCTAGCAAAAGTTTCTGATTATATGTGCAAGCAGTGACCTTTCCCTTCCTTACCAATTTTAAGGAGGAAATAAAACGTTTCAATTAACAGGGTTTTTTTTTTTTCTTAAAGAACTCTGTCCAAAAGGTCACCCAAATGCATATTCATTTCAAATAAAGTATGGGATAATTTCCCAACAGATCCAGCAATAAACAAGATAAAATGTTTATCAGGAAACAAAGGGTCTTAAACAGAAATCGCCGTATGGAGCTATGTATGTTATCCATTTGTCATATCATTCAGTACTGTCTTATCGTATTTTTGACATAAATATCTTTTTTTATATCAAATCCATTTCAGAAATGCCACTTTGTCATCTAAATTGATATTACCTCATCAAAATATCAAGATTGAGAAACCTCACTCAGTTGTGTGTAGTTGTTTCTGGTTCATTGTAAACACTCTGATATATCACAGATTAGTAAATGTCAACTTTCCTCATCTTACATTGTTAATTCTGAAGATGGAAATACTAATTTAAGCATATTATCAAGGTACTTAGTTGACTATTTTAATGGTTTTCAATCATAGTCAGAACAGAAATGAAACAAAGTTATATTAGAATATATCATTATAGTATTCATAAGAACTAATTAATCCATTAGCTTCTGTAAATTTTTATCTACAGCTTTGAAAGTTATCAAAATACAAAAACCTTCTGAAAAATGATGAGGTGTTTATCCCTTTTCTGAATTAAAAGCACTATTAACTTTATTGGTCAATAATAAAGCAATTTTTTGAAATGTAAAATGTGTATTATGGGGCAAATGAGCAATAATATATATTTATCAGAAGAATGTAAAGCGATTTACGTTCTTGTAATTATATTGAAGGAGGGCAATAGTTTCTAATTATTAATAGGCTTCACTATTATAAAATTGGATTATTGTATACTATTTACTAATAAATAGATTTGCAGATTCATGATTACAAAAGTGTTGAAATTATATTAAAAGAAGACTTTCCATTATATGGATCAAATATTAACTGTATTTGGGACAAAGATTGTGAAGGTGAGTCTTCATGAGTAGTCAGGACAGGGGGGTAGGGGACTCTCCATGGAGAGTACATGGGGAGAGAGCCAGGCATAGGGGACCATGGAGGGTCTCTGTTTCCCTACCCTGTCCCCTCACTCACAGGCCTCTGAGGGGCCTGTGCTCTGGTCTCAGCTTCATCTCTCCTGGCTCTGTGCTATGTGCCCACTCTCTGCCCCTGGAGCACATTTCTCACCCTCTTCATCTGTCTAAACCCTGCCTTGGCTCTCAAGACACATCTCGAGCCATAGGAAAAGGTGAAATACTGATATTTGCATGCACACAGATGGACCTTGAGAACATTATGCTAAGCCAAATAAGTCAATCAGAAAAAGCTAAGAACAGTATGAGTTCACTCATATGTGGGACATAAAACTGAAACTCACAGACAATGGTTAGTGAGGTTGGCCTGTGTATGCCGATGGCCCACCAATCCTCCCAGTTCAATGGTAAATGTGGAGATACTGTGACCAAATCCACACTCCTGAGATACAATCAGGGCATGGCACTCTGCTTTAAAGTCTTACGAGCTTCACCTAACTTGTCCAGTCTTATGAGCTTCACCTAACTTGCCCAGTCTTATGAGCTTCACTTAACTTGTCCAACATGCTGACAATTAAAGGGAGAGATTGTGTGCCAGTTGTCACTGGGGGGAGGGGACAGGTCTCCATAAGGAATTATCCCAAGAGTCCCCCCAGACGCCTCACCTTCCAGGACCTGTGGGACGACAACACTGTTTAGCGCCCAATTCTACTCTTGGCTAGGATGTGGGAACTAAGGCCTGTGTTTTCATATGGTCCCTTTTCAGTGCTTACTCCCAGTCACCCTACTGCGTGTTGTGATTTGCTCTATAGGCCACCTCACATGCCTGGAGGTGGGCAGGAATAAAAAGAGACAGACAGAGAAATGGGGAGGTCTCTGCCTTCTCCAGGAGCTCAAGAATTTGCTGGGGGAGAAACTAGAACTTCCTGCCAGTTTCCACTGTACTTGAGGCATTTATAGAGTATGGCATATTTAACCAGCTCACCAACACCTTCAACTCCTCTGCGGTTTGCTTGCCTCAGCTCCCCCTCAGATCAGAAGCAGACTCACAGATACAGAGAACATTTTGATGGCTGCCAGATGGGAGGGGAATTGGGGGGATGGGTAAAAAAGGTGAGAGGGTACAAATTGGTTGTTACAGAATAGTCATGGGGATGTGAAATACAGCAGAGGGAACATAGTATTCTAATAACTATGTATGGTGTCAGATGGGTACAAGATTAATCGGATGATCACTTAGTAAGTTATATAATGTTTACTCACCGGGATGCACAGATGAAACTAATATAATATTGTATGTCAACTGTAATTGAAAAAAAAGATGGAAAAAACAACAACAAATAAAGGCATTAAGCACACACTTGTATTTTAAATGCCAGATCAAGTAATCAAGTATGAACTTGATCATACGTTTTTCTATCAGGGGCGTCCAGTAATATAAACCGAACAGTCCTGTATTTGCTTTGTCCCTTGACTCTGATGCAATGAAGAAAACATGCAATAAAACTGAACTTCATTGCCCTAATTCCAGGAAATTTCTTGTCAATTTTAGATAAGAGCTCTTTGGGAGAAGCAGCCATCCTTTCATCTTCAATCTTAATGCACGTAAGTTGTAAACATGCCTTTAAACACTTATGAACTTCACTTCTCAAAGTGTTTTATCCTTATCTCTTTTGATAACTTTCTCATTTTTTAAAATGGTTTCTCTGAGTTATTTAATGAACTAGAGGCCCGGTGCACAGATTCATACGCATTGTAAGGAAATCAATTAGAAGGTGGCTGGTGGGGCAGGACTGGGTTAGACCAGCCAGACACGCCCTAGAGCCAAACTCCCGTGGTCCCTCCCGGCTGGACACACCTTGGGCAGTGCCACAGCTCAAAGGGCATCTGCAGTCACAGCAGCTCGGCAGTAAACCAGATTCAGGGCCAATGGTGCCCCAGCAACAACATAACCCACGGCTGAAGGTGGAATCATGTGGCCCACAAGGAATCAGGCTCTTTCCTCTCTGGTTTCGGGTGTGTCACCTGAGAACCACCGCTGCCAAGTCACTGCAGCTCGGCAGCTCCTGCGTTGAGTGTCTGCCCCCTGGTGGTCAGTGTTCATCATACTTACCAGCCATTTGGATGGTTGGATGGTCAGACAGTTGCTTAGCCATATATTCATAAGCTTATATATATATATATATATATACATATACATACATATATATGTATATATACATATGTATATATACATATACATATATATATATAAGCTTAGCCCCTTTCTCCTAAAATGTTATTCTCTTCTTCCTTCTACAGAATGATGAATGAGGTAAAGATGTGTGCTTTACAAGTCAGCATGGAAATAGAACTCATTAGAGACTTAGCACAGATTTGGGGGAGGGGAATGCAGCTGGAAAGAGCTGTATTTTATATATGTACTCTATCAATCAGGTCCGGGTTGCAGGCAAAAAAGCTAAGACAGAAAACTAGGAGTCTACAAAATTATTGACAGGACTGGAGTAGCAGGCGTTAGGGTAGGCCACCAGAAAAGACCACAGAATTGTCCCCCATATCAGGCATTTTTAGATTTCTAGATCCATGAATCTAGAAGTCGCTCATGCCTCTGTCGTAATAGTCTCCTCACACTTGCCAAACTAGCACCTTGGCCACAGAATGCTGTTATAAAAACATACAACAAAACAAAACTCTACAACTTTACTTGCCAACATTAACACCACAGCAGAGACATTGCCCACACATGACTTACTTCTTCTAGATTTTATTTGTGTGCAGACAAAAGGCAGGGTCAAATACATCCACAAAGTTAGTAAAATCTAAAGGAGATTCTAAAAACTCCTCAGCCTGCCCAACTATTGGTAACATAGCAACAATACAACCAATACTGATACTCCATTACTGTTCTGAAGAGGTATATCCAAGCACTCTGAAATTTGTTTTCATTATAATGCCCCAAGGTTCACAGTGAGATAATGATTCCTCTCTAGCTTGCTTCCTTTCTGGTTCTGGTCTCTGCCAATTTGCATGTAGAGCTCACTGTGTCACAGTTACCATCTGTTTAAATAACCCACATCGCAGAGATTTACATGGCTGCACGTGTCTCAGCAAACCTTCCGTGTGAAGATCTAGGTCAGTCAGCCTGGATTTTTAACAGAATAGTTGACTTTCCTATAGACATAATTGTATTTACAGTTTTGGAGAGCTCATTTTCTCTGCCAAATTCTTGATCATCTGCATGCATTTTAATTATAATAAGACAGCACGATGGAGGGAAAGAAACACGGGTGCTACAGGCAGGGTCTTTGGTGGGTTGTCTTAAAGCCTGATGTATAACTAGGTTATGCAACTGCCAGATTTATTTTGGGTTTCTAAAAAACAGTAAAGGGATTTGAACTACTGAATTCTTTTCTGCCTTTTCAGGTACAATAATCCTTGTCTAGTGGCTTCTGAATGTTTCTTCATATCAAGCTCATGATTTTGCTGGAGCTGATCACTATTACCCAAGAAGCTATCAGAAAAAAACCATTTAAAAGCCTGTTTTGTTTTAAAATGGGTACTCTTATTGTGAGATTTGGGAAGTGTTCTTATTCCATTAGCAAACCACAATCAGATTTATGAAAAAACACATTTTGAGAGATGTTCTTGTATTCTTTATGAACAGTGCCTCCTAAGGTTATTGTTTACAAGTTGCACACATAAAATTGACAATTTTCTTTTAATACTGTCTGACCTCAATGCTTCTCTGAATACTTGCTCTGTAGCACTTCCTCTTCTGTGTGACCACCTCCAGTCCACTCGCCAATGAAACTTAGTCAGGAGTGGCTCTATTGTTCACGAAACTTAGCCATTCCTAATTACATTCAACAATTTAAATAGTATTGGTGCAGGGCCTAAGTAAATGCTAGATGTGTGGTAGATACAAAGGACACAAGGATAATACCACATAATTCTTATCCTCAGAGCACTCAAAATCTATTAGAGAACAGATACACAATATGCAGTACACATTGTATGTGCACTACAAACAAACACATCATAGTAATGAGTGCCATTCTTACAAAATAATAATGTTCTTCAGGAGCTCTTAAAGCAAGCAATTAATAAGCAATGGAAGTCAGGATTTGCTGAACTTACTGTGCTTTCACACAAAGAATAGTTGTAGTTTATAAACATTGATTATTTCTATCAATAAAAAAAAAACATCTTCAGAAAAAATTTTAATCCCCCCTTCCTCTTGCTCCTCTAAACTTGGTTTGTGCATCCTTCAGTATGTAGCATCTGGCTTTATCATGAATTCGATGGCTCAGGGCTGGAGCTGATTGGCAGACACAGCTAAGATCTGCAGAAGTGGTCCCTAGTGTTGCTATGGTGACAGAGCTCAGGCTTCCAAGTGGCTGAATCAGGGTGTGTAGTACTGAACTGCAGTCACTGGGCCGAGAACCCAGGTCCCCCTGACCCTAGCCTGGCCGCACTCATTTTTCCCGGTAGTATCTATCCATTATTCTACCCAGACTTCTCAGGTGAATATACATCATCATTTCAAGCCTACAACCGAATGTGCCTCAGACAAAGGGAATTTAGGATGCAAACTGGACTCGTTTCATCTCTCTGAGGAAGCCCCTGTGATGTAAAACTCTAAGGGGTACTATTCAAACTGAACTAAGTTGGTGTTCCAGGGGCAACATTCAGGCTGTACTGAGATACCCTACTGCCAAGGGTCTTAAGGCACTTGACAATTTTTTCTACAACTTTCTAAGGTCACTTTTTTTCTATGAAAAAATATCATATATGTGTGTGTGTGTGTGTGTGTGTGTGTGTGTGTGTGTTTATTTCCTGTAATCACTTTGAAACCATTCTTTTTCCCCTCGTTCTCATTTTTTGGTAAAGGAAGAACTGAGTGGTTTTTTGCAGGAGGCAGAGACCCAGTTTAAAATGCATGGCAAGCCTTGCTAAGAAAATAAACCATAAGTACTTAGACAATAAATATTTGTACATTAGTTTTCTTAACTATTCATTTACACAGATATAGCAGGATCTCGGTTTATGATATTATAATGTAATTTGACATATAATATGTGTATGTATTTGAATGTTACAAAAGCACTTTTCTTTTAAACTTTTCATTCAGTTAAAGGTTTTAGTAACTGTGAATGGCCTTTCCCAAATTATTCTGAACTACTTAAGCTTTACTGTGAAAAAAAAAAAACCTCAATTCTCCAAATTTCATATTGAAACTCATTATTCCATAAATCGGGGAACTGCATCAATTACTGGGTTTCAGTCGCTATCCTCTCCCACACAAAGGTTGGCATCCCGAGTGTCGAGGGCTGTGCAAGTGACTCCAGAGTTCCCAAGCCTCCTTTTTAGTGAACAGAGCGTACAGCACTGTAATTATTCATAGAGAAGGGAAGCAAAACTCCTGCCCTCATGGGCATTGCCATCTCAGTCAGGAGAAACAAAGCATACAGAGGAATGAACATACTATCACAGCCACTGACAAACAAAGTAACAGAGTAAGTTGATTTTCAAGTTCCAAGACGCAGAGTTTCACCGCATATTAGCTTTTCCTCTTTCTCTGAGTTATGCCACTTCCTAACCTTATTAAGTAATTATTATCCATAATGATCAAACATTATCTTGGACATACTGAATTAAAAAATTTTCCAGGTTCACAGTTTTATACATATATACACACTTGTCATCATAACACATTCTAAGTTCTCACTACTAAGAAGCAGTTAATAGTCATTTGATCTCCTAACCAGTGGTTCTCAAACTTCCTAATGCCGTGACCCTTTAATACAGTTCCTCATGTTGTGGTGACCCCCAACCATAAAATTATTTTCGTTGCTACTTTAAAACTATAATTTTGCTACTGTTATGAATAGTAATGTAAATATCTGATATGCTATATGTGTTTTCCGATGGTCACGACCTACAGGTTGAGAACCGCTGCAAGCATTGATAAAAGGAGTTAGCAACATTATAAAATATATGAAATGGTACATGCAGTGTAAAAGCTAGAGTTGACACAAAAAGCTGTGTAAATAAACCTAGAGACGAATAATGTGTCTGGGTTTCATGACCAGTGTTTAAAAATTCATTTGTGGTTTTATTTAAACATCTAAAAAGTATATTGATTTCAAGTTAATGCCGATTCTTCACCTTTTTGGAGCTGCTGAAATTTATGATGCTGTACCAAAAGTCAAGTCATTGTAAACCTTATTACAGGAAGCTTTGACAGAGAGGTAAAAAGGAAAACAAAAAATAAAATGGCTTCAAGTTTGTTGAAATTGCAACAAGCTACTGGCTAAGTGAAACATTCATTGCCTTTAATCTCGGGGAGTCTCTGTGATGTATGATGCTCCTAATGCTTTATGACACAGCATACCCACATGCCACTGTTTAAGTCAATGGTTATTTTTCAGCGAGTTTCTACAAGAACAAGCCAAGGACTTATTCCAACTTCTCCTAGATTCCAGTTTAAGTGGATGAAAGCTTGTTGTCTCCAAAACCACAGCCAGCATCTCTAGGATTCAAATACCTCATTATTTACGAAGCTTCCTGTATTATATTTATAAACCCAGTTTCTCAAAGTTTATCATCCATGTGTTAAAACCTTAATTCAAATTAAATAGATCAGAGATAACTTCCCAATAGTATATTTTGGGCTATGTGAACATAACTCCTGGGAAATGAAAATTCAGTCAAGTGAAGATTTTCATTTAAACAATTAATTTCAATCTAGCAAAAAAAGTGTCTATAGCAAAGAAACAGAAATATGCATGCTTAGTTTTAAGATCAAATTGCTTATAGCTTAGGAAAGTTAAAAGGAGCCAAACGCTTCTGATTGGAAAGGGCAAGTAAATGATAACAGAAATATGGCCAAGAATCATGTTTTTTAGAAATTTCAGTAAGGACTCTTCAGCCTTAACAGCTCTAATGTTTTTATTTATGGCAGGGAAGTGACTACTATAATCTAACTCATGAAGGAAGAGATGGGAGCAAGATGGCAGAATAACTCATTAAGGCCTCCATTCCATTCCAAATGTAGGCCAATGACAGAAACAGATTCGAAAAACAACAAATTCACAAAGCTGGTAGAAAATAAGGTGTGACCTAAGTGAAGGAGAAATATTTCAATGACAGATTCAGATTGCTAAAAAAATAAAATAAAATAAAGATGGAGGCCAGCTCCAAGTGGCCTAGGGGCTAAAGGGGGTCAGTCAGCTGCATCAGCAGTCATGTGCCTCCCCATTACCAAGCCAGCCTCTCCGTAACCCCAAGCCTCACTTGTGCAGGAGGAGGAAGCAGTGAAACAGGGGTGTCTGACTCCAGGGTGACATGAGCAGGGGTGGCCAAGCCGAGTCCCCAGAACAGGCCTCTAGCAATCCAGGAATGAGAATGTCTCATCCCCAAGTGTCTCCTGTCACTTTCTCACAATCACAGACAGAAAAGCAGCAGTTGCTGTAAACAGGTCTAACACTCACAGATAAAGGTGTAAACACCACATGAAATTACCATATGAAAGAGAGGCCCAACTAGAACACACAGAAGTAACCCAATACACAGAAAATAAAACAAAACAAAGTAACACATTTCATAGAACAAATCACCCACCAAGGTCAACAAGAAATCTTAAAAATAAAAAATAGAAAAGTTAAATATCATATGATCTCACTCATTTGTGGAATATAATGAACAACATAAACCGATGAACAAAAATAGAGATAGAAGCATCGAACAGACTGTCAAATCTCAGAAGAAAGAAAGGAGGGATGGGGTGAGAGATCAACCAAAGGACTTGTATGCATGCATATGAGCATAACCAATGGACACAGACAGTAGGGGGTGAGGGCCTGTTGCTGGGGGATGGGAGTGGCCTGGGAGAGGTCAATTGGGGAAAAAGAAGACATATGTAATACTTGCAACAATAAAGAAAAGTAATAATAATGAAAAATAATAATAGAATAAAAGTCTGAATTGAAATAAACACACCCATGATTCTACCACTGAAGCTAAGCTATTATACATACATATTTACATATATAAATAAAATTATGTCCTGACTTTTTAAGCTTAAAGTTATATTAAGTTTTCCCCTTTGTAATTAAAAATGTTTTGAGGAAAGAAAGAAAGAAAGAAAGAAAGAAAGTAACTGAAGGGTGAATTCACTCCAAGGGAAAGAAGTGCATATGTCTATAAAATACTTATACAAGAATGTTTATAGTAGCTTCTTTCTTGATAATCTAAGTGTCCATCAACAAAAGTCTGGACAAAGACATCAAAATATATTCATATGATGACATACTTCTCAGAAAGAAACAAACTATTGAGACAGCACCAGGGAAAAAAAATCTCACAGACATATTGAGTGGAAAAAAGAAAACAGACACAAAAGAGTATATGCTATATAATTTTATTTATATTAAAATAGTGATTGTCTCTGGTGGAGAGTGGGAATGCCTGGAAAGGGTCCCAAAAGGATTTTCTAGAATCATGAAACTGCTCTGAACCTTGATTAGAGTGTTAAGGACTTGGGTTATATGCATTTTGTGTGTGTGTGTTAATTCTCACCCGAGGATCTTCATTTTCCCATTGATTTTTTTTAGACAGAGTGGAAGGGAGAGGGAGGGACAGAGAGAGAAACATTGATGTGAGAGAAACACATTGAATAGTTGCCTCCTACACATGCCCTGACTGGGGCCGGGGATACAGCCTGCATCCGAGGTATGTTCCCTTGACCGGAATCAAACCAGGGACCCTTCAGTCAGCCTGCTGACGCTCTATCCACTGAGCAAAACTGACTAGGGTGGATTGTATGCATTTTAAAGTATGTAAATTACAACTCAATGAAAAAAGATTAAGGAAGTGAGCTGAAAATTGAGCAAAGAAGGTATACCAAAATGTATAAAAAACAAAAATGAGCCCAGCTGGTGTGGCTCAATGGTTAAAGTGTCGACCCATGCACTAAGAGGTCACTAGTTCAATTCCTGGTCTGCATGCTCACCCCAGTAGGGAGCGTGCAGAAGGCAGCTGATCAATGTTTATTCTCTCCCATCAATGTTTCTATCTCTCCCTTCCCCTCCTCTAAAATCAATTAAAAAATAAACATTAAAAAAGAAAGAAAATGTGAGCTTGAAAGAAAAATACAGAGAACTATTGGCTAGATATAAATCTTTAAACATTTATGTAATAGTAGCTTCTGAAACAGAGAATAGACACAGCTGACTGGAGAAAATGCTTCAATAAATTATATATTGAAATGCTTAATGAATAAGAATATTTATTAAACCTAAACAAACACATGAATCCTCACAAACAAAGGGATGAGAGAGTTCAGAGGAGGATAAGCAGACACAGATCACCAGGAGTTTGGGAAAACTAAAAAAGAAAAAAATGAATACTAAGCTTCTAGTATAAACACTGAAGAAAACAAATTTAACATTAGGTTTAAACATAATTCTCAGTAACATCTGATACAAAAAGATAGTGAGACTGTATCTTAAAAGCTATGAGATATATTACTTTGAACATAAAATTCCATACTCCTAAATTGGAATTCATATGTGAAAGTAAAATAAAGACATTTTCAGGTACGTGAAACAAAGTTTATCACTCTCAGATGTTATCTGAAAAAATTACTCCAGGAGATACCAGAGTAAAATGAAAAATAAATATGAGGAAAACTGAACACAATAAGTAGTGGTGAACAAAAAGAAAACAGTGAAATGGATGATGGATGGTTAAGTGCAAATAAGTCTAAATTGTAAATTTTAAAAATCGCAGTAATAATTTAGAATTTAAATCTCTCATGCTATCAATATAAGAAGAAAAGAAAGGGAGAAGAAAATTAAAGTGCTCTCAGATTCTTGTTTTACTCAGTGAAAAATGTAGCTACTAAATAAGTCATTAAAAGTGAAATATGAGTTTAAGTGTTTACAATAAATGAAGACACTCTACTAGGAGGATAGAAAGAGAAAATGTAATTTTCAATCATTATCAGTTCCAGTTTGACCAGTGCCAGTGTTTTGCCTGGCCAACTCAGTATTTTTTTAAAAATGAAATTACTTGCCAACACTTAAAAATAGGAGTACTTACATAAAATCCAGATGGTTTGGCAAGTCCATTTTAAAAAAAGGTGGGAGAGAGAAACAAAAAAGGAATAAAAAGAAGAAAATTAAAAATAGTAAGAGACTTATAAAATATAATAAAACACTGAGAAGCTTAACAATAAATTTAAAAATCTAGGCAAATAATTGCTTTAGGAAAGCATACAGGGTGAGGCAAAAGTGGGTTTACAGTTTTGAGTACACGAAACAGAGTTTATTCTTGTATTATTATTTATTAATTATTTGATTATTTTTCATACGGACAACTGGAAACTTACTTTTGCCCCACTTTCTATCAAAATTGGCACAAATAAATCAGAAAATTAAAGAGCTCAAAAAGATAGAAGAGATGGAAAATATCTAACCCTCAAA
>NW_006285040.1:7077892-7122495 GCF_000327345.1 Myotis davidii
ACTTTGTTTATATGCTGTTTGTGTGTGTGTGTTAATTCTCACCCGAGGATCTTCATTTTCCCATTGATTTTTTTTAGACAGAGTGGAAGGGAGAGGGAGGGACAGAGAGAGAAACATTGATGTGAGAGAAACACATTGAATAGTTGCCTCCTACACATGCCCTGACTGGGGCCGGGGATACAGCCTGCATCCGAGGTATGTTCCCTTGACCGGAATCAAACCAGGGACCCTTCAGTCAGCCTGCTGACGCTCTATCCACTGAGCAAAACTGACTAGGGTGGATTGTATGCATTTTAAAGTATGTAAATTACAACTCAATGAAAAAAGATTAAGGAAGTGAGCTGAAAATTGAGCAAAGAAGGTATACCAAAATGTATAAAAAACAAAAATGAGCCCAGCTGGTGTGGCTCAATGGTTAAAGTGTCGACCCATGCACTAAGAGGTCACTAGTTCAATTCCTGGTCAGGACAACTGCCCGAGGTTGCATGCTCAATCCCCAGTAGGGAGCGTGCAGAAGGCAGCTGATCAATGTTTATTCTCTCCCATCAATGTTTCTATCTCTCCCTTCCCCTCCTCTAAAATCAATTAAAAAATAAACATTAAAAAAGAAAGAAAATGTGAGCTTGAAAGAAAAATACAGAGAACTATTGGCTAGATATAAATCTTTAAACATTTATGTAATAGTAGCTTCTGAAACAGAGAATAGACACAGCTGACTGGAGAAAATGCTTCAATAAATTATATATTGAAATGCTTAATGAATAATAATATTCGCCTCTAGTTAGTAATAATAACCATGACAACACTTTTCTTCAGCTACTACTATGAGTTAGGTACCACTTTACACATAGTCCTCAAAGAAATCCAATTAGTTAAACATACAGGGTGGGGAAAAAAAGGTTTACAGTTGTGAGTACACAGAGTTTATTCTTGTATTCTTATTTATTAATTATTTGATTATTTTTCATACGGACAACTGGAAACTTACTTTTGCCCCACTTTCTATCAAAATTGGCACAAATAAATCAGAAAATTAAAGAGCTCAAAAAGATAGAAGAGATGGAAAATATCTAACCCTCAAAAGTTAACTGTTAAAATAGTTTAATCAATGAATTTCTATTTCCTTTCAAGGAGATGATAATTCCCAGTTTATAGAAACTAAAAATGAAAACTGTGGAAAATGAAAAAGCTATTTTAATCATTTATAATGCTAAAATAACTCCTATCCCAAAGCCAGACAGGGCGATATGAAACCAAAAGTCAATCTTACTTACAAATATGTAGTAAAAATTCTAAATCAAAACAATAGCAAATCGATTCCATCATGACCAAATAGATCATTTATTCCAATAATGGAATAGTTTTTCAATACTAAACTGTGTATCAATGCAATTCACTACAGTATAAACAAGAGGAAGTGGGGAAACCCATAGGAGGACCTAAGCAAAATCAGCCAGTCAGAGAAAGATAAGTATCACATGATCTCACTCATCTGTGGAATTTAATGAACAAAATAGATCCAGAGACAGAGAAGCCTGGAACAGACTGATGAATCTCATAGGGAAGTGGGAGTGGGTGGACAGAGATTAACCAAAGAACTTATATGCATGATGCATAACTCATGGACACAGACAATAGTGGGGTGAAGGCCTGGGGGGGAGAGACAACATTGGGTGTGAGGGGTAAGTGGGGAAATTAAAGGGAGACATCTGTATGATTTTCAACAGTAAAGATAAATTTCAAAAAACTCAAAACAAAACTCATAGCAAACGAAGCAACATTCTTGACTCAATATG
The DNA here is from genome assembly GCF_000327345.1 of Myotis davidii. NCBI lineage: Eukaryota > Metazoa > Chordata > Mammalia > Chiroptera > Vespertilionidae > Myotis > Myotis davidii. Next base: position 7,079,689 of record NW_006285040.1, read on the forward strand.
GAAGCTACAAGAAAGCAAGAGTAGCCCAGCTGGTGTAGCTCAGTGGTTGAGTGTCAACCCATGAACCTACTGGGGATCAATTCTTAGTCAGAGCTCATGCCCGGGTTGCAGAGTGGGTGGACAGAGATTAACCAAAGAACTTATATGCATGATGCATAACTCATGGACACAGACAATAGTGGGGTGAAGGCCTGGGGGGGAGAGACAACTAGTAAATGGCAGAGCTGGGATTTTAATCCAACCAATGTGGTTCTATGATGTGGGGTGGCGGGGGTCAATGGGGGAATTAAAGGGAGACATCTGTATGATTTTCAACAGTAAAGATAAATTTCAAAAAACTCAAAACAAAACTCATAGCAAACGAAGCAACATTCTTGACTCAATATGGAAGCTACAAGAAAGCAAGAGTAGCCCAGCTGGTGTAGCTCAGTGGTTGAGTGTCAACCCATGAACCTACTGGGGATCAATTCTTAGTCAGAGCTCATGCCCGGGTTGCAAGCTCGATCCCCAGTAGAGGATATGCAGGAGGCAGCCAATCAAAAGCCAAAGTAACCATATTTATAGTGAAAACTAAAGCCAGGAATTAAATAAAGGACATTTCTATCTCTTCTATTATTCAATAGTATACCAAACTTTTTCGTCAAGTTGGCTTATAAGTGAAAAATAAAGGATTGATACAACATTTAAAAGACTGCCTTTTTCTGGACAACTCTATAAGAAATAGATATGGCCCTTGTGTACCTTACTGCAAAGACAATCCTTTAGGTGGACACTGATGATGAAGTTGATGATTAAAGGGCCCCTAAATCATATCTGAGTACATGAGAGTGAGCAAAGGTGATGTACATAATCTAATGATTGAGTATGGATGGCACTAGCAAATTACTTTTCTTATTGGCCAACTATTTCATAAACATTGTACAGAAACAAAAATTATACAAACAAATGACAAAACCTTTTTAAAACCATGGCCTCTCTAACAGTTTTCTATAAACTCTGTGGAAATATCCAACTCCTTTCTAACAAAGTCACCTTTTCCATTTTTGGAAATGGAACTTACTTTGATTCCTTCAACCTGGCACTCAGACATTTTGCAAACTTTGTTGAAACACTTGAATAATTGTATTTACAGCACTTTCAAGTCATTAATTACCCTAATTACAAAAAATCAAATATGACACATTACCTAATGTCTAATTTGCAATCACTGGCATAGCACATAATGCAAATATTGTACTAACATCCAGGTAGGATGGGGAGCTCTGAAACACCAGAGGTCTGGTTGGTGGCACATTCTACACATGTTGTCTGAGGAAGTGGTTCACTTGCCCATGCCCAGCATGTACGACATACAGCAGAGGCACAAGTAGAAGAAAGTGGTTCAATGGGTGAGCTGAGGTAGAGCTCCAAGCCTCCTAAACAGGGAATCCAGGTTTCCATATGCTCCAAGCAGCAGATAAAGAGGCGCTAATAGGACTGGAGGTGGGACAAAATAAGCACAGTGCAGGGACTTGGTGAGCAATGGCAAATAGCTGAGACCAGGAAGCTCGGCTGTAAGTGCGTCCATGGCACCCATATGGCAGGTCCCGGTCAGACAGACTTCAGCAGCATCCATCAGTCGCAAAAGCAACACAAACCAGTTACTGCACAGCAAGGACCCAGGAAGGTCCAGAGGATGTGGATTGGTTGTGTGACCCCATTTGTCCTTCTAAGATCATATCAGCCCCACCCCCACAGAAACAGATGCCACCCTGGAGAGGAAAAGGAGGAGAGGGATATAAAAAAAATTGAAACTTAATATTCCCTGGGAAAAGAATTAGCTATCCAATATAGGTTACTTAAATCGAAAGATAATGTGATACAATGAAATTGTCAAGTTTAAGGTTTGCCTTCTCAATCCTCCCCAATCAAAGCCTTCACAAACCCCACTACTCAATGCAGATCAGCTTCCCAAGGGGGCATTATAGGTCCTTCCGTTTTCTTGGCAGGTATGCATGCAGTGTGCACATTTACAGTCAATGTACACAAGCATAAAAAAGTATCTTCTCAAATTATCATTATTGGTTAGTATTAAAACACTTTTTAACTAAATTTCCCATACCTTAATTTCATTTTACTCCTTCTAGTCATATATCACTACAGCATCAAATTTAAGTGTTCCCTACTTTTAGAATTTCTTCTTTGCTGCGTTTCATTATTTGTAGGTTAAATCCCTTCTTATACTGATGTAACTCAAGTTGTAGGTATTAATCTTTCCTCTTAAATAAATACTCATGTTTTCTTAATTCCTTTTTTCCTGCTCTACATGGCATTTCTTTATTTTTACTACCTTTCAAGTGGACAAGTAGACAGAAATGCCTTCTTCGTGATGTCTCATTAAAACAGAAGCATAAGTTATCCTTGACAGGCATATATGGGAAATCTCTGTACCTTCCTCTCACTCTTGCTTTAAGCCTAAAGCTACTCTAAAAACTAAACCCTTAAAAAACAAATCTCAGTGGGGATCATTTGTGGGCTGGAAACTCAAGGGACACTGCCCAGGTGTAAACTCCAGCCTGCTCATTATTCCCACTGAAATCTGCTTCAGCTTTGTTCTCCCTCCAAAAGGATGAATAGGTACATGTGTTATTCCTAGATTACAAACACACCTCTATCCTTATTTGAAAAATAATTAAGATCCTCTCAAAGCGGCTTTCAAGGGATTAGCCATTAAAATATCTTAGCAGGAAACAGAAAATCAGTACTATATATTCACTGGAAGTAAAACATACAAAAGGAATATTGCTGATCCCGATGAAGCCACTATTTTCATAAGTTTGGGACTTATTTTTATTGCACGAAAAGTAAAAATAATGAGGAGTAGAGGCCCTATTTCTAGGCTCCTCTACCAGGCACCTCCTTGAAGTGAAATACTACACTGAGCCTAATTATACTAACCTATGGGTTGAGTGCGGCATTCCCACTAGGCCTCCCTTGGAAACCACTGACAACCTCAAGTATAGAGAAGGGAATACTGAGGAAAAGTTATTCCTACTAATCAGTACCATCTGCTACACAAATAAATAATACAGAGGTCTGTAACTTTCTAAATTGATTAGAACATGCAGAGAACAAATTCATCAATATTCTCCCTGACATTTCCTGAACCAAACGCGGTGTATAAATCATGCTGGCGGTGACAGTGTTAGAATTGTTATTCTGAGGATATTCTAATTCTATCACCCCCAAGAGTCTCAATGTGGAAGAAAGGAAACACAGACATAATATACAAGAGATGAAATAGGAACCACATAGCCCTAAATTTGAATTATAAGCATTAGTATTAATTTATGTATATACAACAAAAATGCCTAGAAATTATGGCAAATTCTATCACAGCAAGCAACTCTAGGCCCCAAATTATGGTCTTAAAATACCATTTCCTACCACAAGAAACCAGGCTTTCTTGGAGAAATCGCTGATCCCAGGTCTAGGGCAGAGCTGTATAAGGAAAGCCTAAAATATCTTAACAAACTAGATGACAAGAAAGCTATCAGAGATGAGCAGAATCATGTGGAAAAGATTCAGGAGCCAACTTGAAGAGGCTCCTACTGGCCAATGATGTGGGGAGGGAGGTAACATCTGGGAGACATGCAGGATTAGAAGAGAAGAGGACTTAGTCTTTGGGAAACGTCAATATTGAATGGCCATATAGAGACTATTCCTGTAGGGGGGAAAAAATAGACTACTAAGAGGCAAGGAGAAAAGAAAACAAAGGAATGCTATGTTATGGAAACGGATAGAAAACAATGTTTCAAGGACAGAGTGCTCATCAGCATCAGATATTCTAAGGATTCAAATAAGGTGAGGATTGAAGCACAGTGGATTTAGTACTTTGGAACCAGTAGCTGGAGCTATGGCACATGCTCAACCAAAATGTAAGAATGAGAGATATAAACAAAATGTCCTAGGGCTAGACATGTGATTTCTACGGCAAAACATCTCTGAAACAATTATGATTCTATCTGGGGTGTGTGTGTGTGTGTGTGTGTGTGTGTGTGTGTGTGTGTGTGTGTTAAAAAGACCTGGGTTTGAAGAACAGAGTAACACCAATTTATGATAAATGTAGTAAGAGAAAAGTTCCTTGTAGGTGCCTCATTCTCATTCTCTCTCTCTCTCTCTCTCTCTCTCTCTCTCTCTCTCTCTCTCTCCCTCTCTCTCTCTCGTTGAATACATTTCTTTAGGAAAACTACTATCCTTCCATCAAACCCTATTCTGTCATCGCTGGATCATCATACCACAAAAGATTGCTAGTCCATTGGTCTTCCTGCCTCCACTTGTCTTCACTCCAAATCATTCTGCCAAAAGAAGTCTAATTTACTCTTGTGAAGCACTGCTATGCTAGGCCTGCTAACAAATCTCCAGTGGCATCCACCCATCTACCAGACATTTCAAAGCCTCCAGGAAGAGGTCCATTCCAAAACTTCATGCTGATGCTGATGCTCGTGGAAAAACTCCTATTCTTCCGTTGCCATTTCCTCCATCTGTCAAAATCTTAATGATTATTAAACCCAACATGAAGCTAACTTATTAATAAAGCATTTCCTGTTCATTTTTCCCTCTGTGTGATCACTCCCTTTTCTAGATTCTTCCAGTATTTGTTCTGCCTTTTATGGCATTTACGAGATTTAGCTTATGTTTATTGGAATAGAGAGTTTATCTCTCCCTACTAAATTTCTTATTCCTTGAAGACAGGGTAAAGATCTTACCTTTATGTCTATACCTCATAATAAGCAGTAAAAAGCCTTGTGTCTGATCCCTGCTGGATAAAGACTATTAAAGTGAATATATAATGTGTATACAAGAAGCTAAATTTTTAGTTTCCTTGGCGGTAGACATAGGATATACTTAGAGAACCAAATATATTCAACTATGTATGAATATTATCAATTTATCTTTATTCCCCAAAGTAAACCCTAAAAAATCTTTGGGAACCACATGCCCAGATAAAGAAAACAGCCAGCGAGTAAGCTGGGAGAGGTATGGAACTATGCAATATTCATTTCTGATCTCCAAGGGAATGTTTCATTGGACCTGGAAGACAGTAGGACATTAATAAATGATATTTACCTAGTAAATGTAATTAGTTCACTCAAATATTTACTGAGTGTATCAATGTTCCAGGGTTGGTGGGGTTTTTTTGTTTTGTTGTTTTTTTGTTTGTTAATCCTCACCCGAGGATATTTCTCCATAGATTTTTAGAGGGGGTGGGGGATAGCTATCTGCCCTGACCATTGTGGGCACCAAAGGGTTGCAGGTTCGATTCCTGGTGAGGGTGTGTGTGTGTGTGTGTGTGTGTGTGTGTGTGTGCGCGTGCGCGCGCGCACTTAGGTTACAGCAGTATGTATGAGAGGCAAGATCCTTGTCTTCATGGAACTTACAGTCTCAAAGTAGTGTACAAGTAAAACAATACAAACAAGAAAATTTCAAGTAATTTTAAGTATTAAAATGTGGTAAGAAGTTAGGTGGATGAGGCAGAGTCTAGAGTCGGTGGGGTTTTGAGGACCACAGTTATGAGGTGGGAATTTATTTTAGTATACTGGGAAGCAGTGGGAGAGTTTTATAGGTATTAAGCAGAACGATTTGGTCCAGTTAATATTTCTTAAAGCTACTCTGAATAAAAACTTGACTGTAGAGAGGCAATAAGAATTGAAGTATTGATAAAGATACTGCAGTAGTCCAGCTGAGATGTGGAAAGTTGACTAGGAATAGGGTGGAGATAGAAATAGAGATGGCAGTGTCATGGGGTTTGGAGAAACAGACTAATATGGGAGCCACGCAGCAGGAACGAAGTGGAGCAGTGAACAAATGTGGAGGAATAAACAATGGTATTTCCTAAAGAGCACAGTTACTGATTGTCCTCAAAGAGCCTTTACTTACCACTCATTCAGTACCCGAACCCAGCTCCTATCTTTCCTCTTCTTCCTCATTCTCTGCAACTTTATCTAGAAGGTCAGGCCATAACCAAAATTGTATGAATGTAACATAAGCCTTGGGATCACTAGCTGTATTTATTAAATTTATTTCATGTAGTAGGCATGGGGAAACGAAGTCAAATACCATTTCTACCAAGTTAAAAAAATAAAAATTTCGGATATAATTAAGATTCACCCTTGAAAGTGTAGCCTTTAGAAAGATGATGACATTGAACCATGATATTTTTTTTTTGTTTTCTTATTAACTGCTACCCTTTATAACTTACCTGCCTTCTGGTTTGGTATGAGTCACTTATAATAGAAACTGCCGAGTTAGGGCATTAAATCATTTTCTGTGTTGCAGAAAGACTTACACTAATGGGTACTTCTACAGTAAAGAGAAAGCAATAATACAAATCAATCAAACCACAAGTGTTTGCCGATGTGATAAATGCATTCACCTTTAATAAGCAGTGAGTCAGAAGGAAGAAAATAGTGATAATTGCAAAGCATTTATTTTGAAGTGTCTTTCATTTCTCCTCAAAAGGACATAACCTAAGAGGGAAATTACTCACAACTGTATCATATTATTGGGATAAAGTACATATAAATTTCATTAATTATGGCACCTGCCCTATTGCACGATCCATATTATTGTTATTGATGAAATATGAAGAGCCACGTGACAGCACGTTAAGTGGGTCATTTGTCTTTTAGTTTATGCTTAGTCACCTGACCAAGATGGACTCAAAATTGCTTGACTAAACTTTAAACAAGTTTCTTCCTGACTATACACCCTGACCTCCTTGTTCTTAGAGCATTTACTTTAGAAAACTTGCAATTATCAATTCTTTCTCTGCCCCTTTGAGATAAAACCTATAACCCAGGAATGTCTTTCTACTGGATATGGGAGCTATCCTTTTGAAATGTAACCATCAAGAAAGATGGCATCCCTATCTCCCAGTCTCAGTGGGAGGTAGAGGCCTAACTTCCACAAGTGCTGGCTACACAGATGGTTTACTCACACTGACCATCCTCCCCATTAGCCCATCCCAGAACTTAGAGCTCTCTTGCCTTTTGCTTCAGTAGAGTTGAGTTCAAACTCTCTCTCTGATTACATGAGTATCAGTCCCTTATTGAAATTGTCTTGAATAAAATATTCCTCGCTAATTTAACTGGTTTGGTGCAATTTTTCTTGCATCAAACTTGCAGGTGGAAGATTTAAGTTGGGTCTCCACAGCCCATGAAGATAAATTGGTGGAGTGAGTGCCCTGGGAATCTATGCAAGGTGCTAATGAATGAACCCCAGGATGAGTCTGCAGATCTAGGATGCCTACGCTGTTAAACTATCATGGATAGAAGCCTCTCTTTAATGCCCAGGCTATATACCACAAAAAAGAGAAGACACACTATACAAGTTTTGCCTCTGGACAATGGCTAAGCATGGGAAGGGAAGAAATACTTTTCAGAAAAGCACCACACAGTGCCAGTCACTCAACTTGGCACTCCAATGGAGCTTAAGCTGCTTCACAAGAGGGAGCATCTGTAAGAAACAGTAAGTAAGGGATAGGGTATTATTCTTAAAGGGGTAAGAGGCTAATTCTACTTGTGATCAGTGCATAAATTGGAAGAGAATGCAATAGATGTGGAGGCAGAGGGCATTTCCCCCAACTTTTGAACAGTAAATGTGAGCACCAAATAGAAAGAGTGACTATCTCACAAAATTGGAAGCACAAAAAAGACCTCACTCTGGTGACATGAAAGACAATTGTCAGAGGTAGAGTCTAAAATCCCAAGGATGGCTCTAGCTGGTTTGGCTCAGTGAATAAAGGGTCTGCCCGAGGACTGAAGGGTCCCAGGTTCAATTCCGGTCAAGAGCACATGCCAGGGTTGCAGGCTCAATCCCCAGTACGGGGTGTGCAGGAGGCAGCCTATCAATGATTCTCTCTCATCATTGATGTTTCTCTCTCTCCCTCTCCCTTTCTCTCTGAAATCAATAAAAATATATTTTAAAAAATAATAAATAGCTAAATAAATAATTAAATAAAATCCCAAGGATGATAAGGTGAAGTAGATGAAGGCAATTACTATTGGATTGTTTGTAAAAAAAAAAAAAAAAAAAAAAAAAAAGTTGTAGACTTTGGAAGAATCAGGGAACACTTCACCTTGTATGACAACCAAACTCTATCACAGGAATGAACAGGAGTTCACCAGGTGGACAAAGGCTGAGACAGGGCATTCTAGGAAAAGTAACAATGGATTTTAGGATGAGGTGTTAAAAATTAAGTTGAGTATTGAAATTGCAGTCAATTCATGTATCTAGAAATGAAAGGGACGCTCAGATTGGAAAATGTCTTAAAAACTATGATTGAGATGATTAGATTTTCATTAGAGATATTTTTTTACTTGATGAAGAGGGTGGGTGTTAAATGGAAGGAATGAAGGATCAGGATACATATTAGGGAACCATTGAATTAATTCAAGTGATAAAGTTTGAGGGCTTCAAAAAATAGTGGCAGTAGAGATATAGAGAAGTTTCTGGATCTGAGGGATCTGTAGGGTTGCAATATGAGGGAGTGAACTGGGAAATAAGGAGTGAACAGCGCTAAAGAAAAGATGAAAACTACACACTTGGGAGCTTGGTAAGAACAGGTATATAGGGGAGAAACTGGCTTCTTGAAGAAGATAAAATATCCATGTTGGAAAATCAGGTGTACATCTCAGAAGAAAATTAGGTTCTATAGATACATATGTGAGCCAAGAATACTGTTATAACTAAAACTGTTGGCACTTATGAGATCACCCAGCAAGAGTGGTAGAGAAAGACAAAGAGGCTAGGAGTGCACTAGGAGTGGTGTCATGGGGGAAGCCCACACTTCAGGAGCAGACCAAGAAAGAAAGGCCAGTGAGGAAAGCAGGGAAGGCTAGTAAGAATATCAAGGGGATTTCACCAGAAGACAAAGTATAAGTGGAACCAAAGGAAAATGTTTCCAAATTCTTGTATGATTAAAGCCATCAAATGCCACAAAGAAGTCAATTAATGTAAGAACTAAAAATTTCTGTTGAATGTGTCTAGTAAAAAGAGACACTAGTGTTTCAGTGTTAGTGACCTGGTAGGACAGAATGAAGATTGACCTGGATAGAGAAGAGAATAGGAGGCAAAGATGAAGAGCATGTAAATGGAATGATTTCTCCTGCAGGAATGTTAGCCACAAAGGGAAAAAGAGAGATACTTATTGTGTCTTAACCTTTTCAACTATTATTTATGATAACATCTAAAGAATTTGTAGACAGTGTACAAGTGTATATAATTGATATGATCTTGTAAAATGGCATATAAATTATTTTCTGCTTAATTCATCTAAAGGTTTCAGGAATACTTTATGTCACCTTTGATTGATCTTCAACATTCATTGCTTCCTAGCACATCAGTTTTATATTTTTCTACCCACAGAACCTGTCAGGTTGTTAATGATCTATAAAAATCCACTTTCACACCCTAAAGAAGTTCACTCTTAAATTAATCGCAGGAAATCCTTTGTTAATGTGAAGTCTTTTTGAAATAACTTTAATTAGTTTTGTACAGGGCACAATTTGTAAATCACATTCTCTTAATGCAAACCAGAACAATCAGGAGATCACACATATGGCTATGGTATTTTACAAAATATTATATGTTCTCATTACTTGGAACAATCAATGCATATATATGGGCCACTGCTATTACCTGGTGAAGATGTTCCCGGGAAGGGGACCTGGCCCTTCGCGGGTCTACTAGGGCCAGCTGGCAGTGTGTGGGTTCTTAACTTTGTGCAGGAAAAATTTCACAGCGTGAGTCCAAGTGATTACAAGGGAACATTTATTAAAGCTGGGGACAGTAAAACGAGAAAAGGCTTACTGTGGAAAAAGAAACAGGAAAGCTTAGGCTTGGGCTGCTCTAATTCTCTGGGAAGTCAGAGAAAAGGGGGCCTTGGGGTCAGGTTCAGAGGCTACCCTGGGATTAGCTGCCATTGCCCATAGCTCCCTTGGTTGCAAGTCTCCTGGGTTCCTTTGGGATTTAGGAGATGCATCCAGTGGGGGGGGGAAATGGGGGCAGAAGTGGGGGGAAAAAGAGGGGAAAGGGAATGGTGGGGGGAAGCTGCTCCCCAGAGGGAGAGCATGCACTGAGTCCTTTGTCTTGAGCAGCGGTTCTCAACCTGTGGGTCGCAACCCCTTTGGGAGTTGAACGACCCTTTCACAGGAGTGGCCTAAGACCATCGGAAAACACATATATAATTACATATTGTTTTGTGATGAATCACTATGCTTTAATTATGTTCAATTTGTAACAATGAAATTGGGGGTCACCACAACATGAGGAACTGTATTAAAGGGTCGCGGCATTAGGAAGGTTGAGAACCACTGTTCTTGAGGCTTCATCTCTTTCTCGCAGGCGGGAATCTTAGGGGAGGTCTCAGGGGAGGGTTCCAGCAGAATATTAACCAGTGTTTTAGGTGTGCTCCTCAAGGGCCTTGGTCTCCACCAATTGGTCAGTGTCAGGGCAGGGGGTCGTCTGTATCATAGCTGGTCCTGGTGTCGCCCCCCCAGTTCTGCTGCTTTCCTGAGTCTGGAGCTGAAACACTACTGAGGCCTAGAAGTTATCTCTAGGGAGGTGACCTTCTGAACCTGCTGTAATTTGCTCTGTCAGTTTGTTCCAGCTCTCTGTCTCAGTTTCCCTAGTCCACGCGTCCTGCCTTACTGGTTTGTCTCAAAGAGAATTCAGAACAGTGTACGTCCCATCCTTTAGAGACAGCGGATCCCTGTCATTTACAATGAATTGTGAACACTCGCCCTTATCCCCTTCAATATTCTTCCCATGAGTATCGTGATTTCAATAAGAAAGTCTGTCAGGATACTCGGGTTAAAATCATTTTTCTTTCTTTTCTATACTTCAAAAGAAATTATACTGAAAGAATCCATTAATTTTGTATCATTTCCATAACTTTCCCCTAGACTACACTCAGTTTTAAAAGATCAATTCAGTTCCCATTTATTTAAGAACAGCTAAGTGTCAATAGTTAAGTATTCAACTCTATGGCAGTTGCTGAGATACGGCAGTGAGAGACAGAGTTAATATAAAATGCATTGCCCCCCAAGAAGTAAAGACTCTGTAAGTCTAAGGGAGGCGAGGAAGGCACACCCTTGTTGCCCCTTCCTGAGGCTTGTTCTATGATTTTTTTTTTCTTTTTTACTTCACTGGGGAAAGCAAAAAAGATTGGAATGAGTGCACACAGCATATTCCCAGAATGACTTAAATTAGGAAAAGCATGAAAGTTGATTATCTCTTCTCTTCCCTTCCGTAGGTTTAGGGCTGCCAGTTTTACATAAAATTCCTACCATTTGTCGAGGTTTCTTTCCTCACGGGTTTCCCAGGCTCCCTTAGCCATAGCTTGAAATGCTTGCTTTGCTGAGCTAGCTTAAAGGCCTGAATGTGGAACTTTTTTTTAAAGCATTAAACAGAAAGTAAACAAATTCTACCACATTAACAAAATTTTACAACAAAAAATGCTAGGATGGGCACATTATTCTGGCCTTTGTGTGTGAATGTTGTACAAAGCTTTATTCCAGTTCGGAGAGTCAATTACTGCACTTTAACCAACATCAGTAAGGAAATCCCTGTTTTACTTAAGGCTCCTGATATCTACTGGTTCATTTAAAAATATCTATTTTTAAAGAATTACAGATCCACATGAAGTTGGAAAATATTATGGAGAGGTCCTGCATCCCTTCGCCCAGTTTCCTCCCGTAGTTACATTTTACCTAATTATATTACAAAATCAAAACAGGAAATGGACTGGCACAATGTGTGTTGTATGGTTCTATGCCAGGGGTGGGCAAACTTTTTGACTCGAGGGCCACAATGGGTTCTTAAACTGGACCGGAGGGCCGGAACAAAAGCATGGATGGAGTGTTTGTGTGAACTAATATAAATTCAAAGTAAACATCTTTACATAAAAGGGTACAGTCTTTTTTTTTTTTTTTAGTTTTATTCATTTCAAACGGGCCAGATCCGGCCCACGGGCCATAGTTTGCCCACGGCTGTTCTATGCCATTTCATCACAGGTATTGACTCAATGAATCATCACAATCAAGATAAAAAATTATCCCATCACCATAAAGATCTCACTCATGTACTCCTTTGTAACCACCATCAACCCCACCTCCTCCCGACCCCATTGCAAACTCCTGGCAAATATTAATCTCTTCTCTCCCTGTGTAATTTCAAAACTGCTACATAGATGGAATCAAACCGTATATAACCTTTGAGATTGGCTTTTTTTCACTTAGCATATGGCCGTTGGGGTCCTTCCAAGTAGTTTCATGCACCAATAGTCTGTTATTTTTATTGCTGAGTAATAGCCAGTGTATGGATGTAACACACTGGCTCATTTTTGTAAGACATATGGATAAATGTTGTGATCAATTAGTCAATGTAAAAATATATACAGCTATATATGGTGTGTGTGTCTGTGTGTGTGTGCTCTAAAGATAAGGACATATATGCTGGATAAATGTTTTTAATCTTTATATCATTAGTCAAAACTATTTATTTTCTGCAATAATGTTAATTCAACCCATTACCAACACATAAAAAAACAACAACAAACTGGGTGAGGTTATTATTTTAGGCAGTGTAAAACAGTGTTATGGTAACTAGGAAGTTATAATTTAGTTAGAATACCATCAAAGACTCCAAATTACCATAAAGCAATGACACAATGAATCTATAAATGCAAAGCTTCTGAGACTAAACAGATAAATAATGTAGATTTTACACATACAGTTTGGGGCACAGGGGATGCAGACACAACTCAGCTCTTGGTTCCATTCCCAGACTGAGCTAAGGTGCTGCAGACATTGTTATTCTAAAAGTTGGCAATACAAGAGACATATGAAAACATGCTCAAAGTCACTAATCATCCGAGAGATGCAAATCAAAACAACAATGAGATACCATCTCACACCTGTCAGAATGGCTATCATCAACAAATCAACAAACGACAAGTGCTGGAGAGGATGTGAAGAAAAAGGAACCCTCCTTCACTGCAGGTGGGAATGCAGACTGGTGGCAGCCACTGTGGACAACAGTATGACGTTTCCTCAAAAAGTTAAAAATGGAAACGCCATTTGACCCAGTAATACCACTTCTAGAAATATATCCCAAGAAAACAGAAACACCACTAAGGAAATATACCATATGATCTCACTCAGTTATAGATAATAAATACCATTATAAACGTATGAACAAAATAGATACAGAAGCAGAGCTGCCTTGAACAGACTGTCAAACTACAGTGGGAAGGCCGGGGAGGGTTGGGGGGCAGGACGGGGTGGGTAAGAGATCAGCTGAAGGACTTATATGCATACATATAAGCATAACCAATGGACATAAGACACTGGGGGGTAGGGGAGGCCAGGGGATTGTCAAGGGTGGGGGGAAAAAGGACACATATGTAATACCCTTTGTAATACTTTAAGCAATAAAACTAAAATAAATAAATAAATAAATGTTGGCAATAAAGATCATAGGGAACTTTAGATGAAGGCTTTTAAAGGCTCCACTGCATTTACTTGAACCCTGACCTCGCAGAAGTTGTCAGCAAAGATAAACAGTTTAGTAAACTCTACCAAGAAATATACAGAAAAATAGAAAATCAGCTGACTGCACACAGAAATTCTTGCCGGGCATGAGTCCAACAAAACCCACTCAGATTATGATAAAGACTGTTGCACACATTTTCTGTGTGTAAGGAGAAATATAATTGCCTGGTACTTGGAAAGAAGTTTTCCATGTATAGCTCACCAAAGTGAGCAGATCCAATGGGGACAACGACAACATGAGAGGCAGACCAAATTATTGGTAAGACGCGGGCCATCACAACAGTGCAAATAATAGTCAACTCTGATATCAGACCTTCAATAAAGCCAGTCAAAAATGTACTTTAATCAAATCAGAGAATTCCAGTAATCAGCCCCAGTTTAAGAGAAACATACAACCACTCTGCTGTTTTTTTAAAAGTTCTAAATAAAGATTGGACAAAGTTTGCTTCAAGAACATTGAGATTTTGTTGGATCATTTTTTTTGCAGTCACTGGGCTCACTGCAATGTCATTGCCACAAGGTGCTTCGTGTTTCCCCCTAGCACCTGATGGAAGCCCATCAAGGTCAACACAAGTAATTGCATGGGGTATAAAAATAGCCCCCAAGAACCACAACCACCACCAGAGAAAACAGGAATAGAGAGCCATAGGTGCCAACACTGGATGCAGTCTCATGGGATTAGCAAAGACAAACCCCTTGCCCTGTAGATGCCGGCAATCCTAGTGAAAAATTGATGTGCTCAAGAATAGATGGGATGAGAAGATATATGTGTAAATCTTCAGAGAAAACAACCTCTTAGTTCTTCACTTTCTCAATATGTTAATTTCTTCATATCTTACATGAACGTCACCTCTGCCACACTTTAAAAGTCTGTATTTTGGTATTAATGTCAGTTCATGTCATCATAGAGTGGGACGGAGTTAAATGAGGTTACCAGGTCTGTTCCCTGTGTTTTATCCGGAGTCTAACTTTGCTCACGGTCTAGGAAAGGATTCATCTGACAGCCCACACTGCAATGGCCACATTGCAGCAGCCTTGGCCAGCCTCCTAGACAGTCTACTCACAATTACCTCCCTTTGGGCCATACGTGTCCCACACTCTAGCCCCACTTCCTGTCAGTTTCTTTGTACCAAACTCATAGAATGAGTTAATATGAAGCAGCAACAAATGCAGTTATATTCCAGGAAGTAGAACTAAGGCCCTTGCTCTCAACTTCCAAAACAGATCTTGACTATGTCTGAGAACAAAATTTGAGTCACTGCCAACCTCCACGTGCAGCTTAATCTAGAGCAAGATCATTTATTCCGGGTTTTTATTTTTCATAAGCCAGATTCAATGTTCAGATCTTAAATGATGATAGTTTTACCAGAGTATAACTGAATATCATAAGGCTTCTGAAATGCTTTCTAACTGAAAAGAAAAAAAATTATATATAACAAGCAATTTTTGTATTTAAATAACTGAAATTTATGTAGCAATTATTTAAACTATGAGTTGATCTGTCATTATGCAGCTAAATGGAGCTGATAATGACAAAAGTCTTATCTGAGATGAAGAAATATCAGTGTGCATATATAAATATCAAATTAGAAAATTAAAATAGGAAATTTCTGGCACACTTATTTTTGAATAATGAAAAAACTACACATATAAAATCTATTCAGTAGCTTCTCAGTTGCTAAGCATTTCTAATCTACTATAATATCGAATAAAATGATGATGACAGAATTTTAGTTAAGCATTTGAGTAAAGGTGCCAGGTTCATTTCTGGGGTTGTTTTTTGTTGTTGTTGTTGTTGTTTTAATATGGTGCTTCACTCTTGGCAACATTAAAGCTGTTGGCTATTTTGATATGGCATTGTGTTCTTTTCTGCTTCTTTTTAATGAAAAGTAAGTAACAGAATCTCAACCAGTATTAGAGTTCACCAGGTGACAGGACTGAGAAAGCCAAATGCTGACCATCTGCTGAGGCAGAACAGCATGACCCTGTCCGGAACTAACCTGTCTCTCCTCCCAGGCTCCAGGGCAAAGGGGGCGGCCAGCACCTGCTGTTGGCCTGAGAGGTCTGCTTAGAAGAGTAGCATCAGCACATGGCTCTGAAGCTACACCATATGCAGCTGCCAAACTCTACGGTGCTTTTGGAGGAAGATGAAAGGCAGGGATGGTGGGGCAGGAAAGGCACCCTGAAGCATTACCTATGTCCTATGCAGAAATCAGTATCCACCTCACATCAGAGACTAAGACATTGCCAATGTGAATGTGTATGTGCATGTGTCTGCGTTATTCTAAACTAGCTATTTAATCAGCAGAGGCCAATGACCTAAAAGAAATAAATCTCTTTAGACAAGAAATCAGGATTGACAAAAATATATAAAGCTAATATAAAAGCAAATAAATTTTGCAGCTTAAATTTATGTATTATCCATGCAAAGCTGTCACCAGTATAAGTAGCACCAACTTGCTATTGCTAAGTAATTGTCAGACTGGCAATGCTACATCATTATGTTGGGGACAAATTCCTTATCTAGACCTTATTTTGAAAATCAGTAGAATCAGAAAATAAAAATATGTAGCAAGTCACAAAAATTTAGTCAAAGGCTTTCTAATAAGTTATTTTTGTTATCACCACATTATAATTAACTTTATATTGCAACATTATTATTTCTACACTAGAGGCCCTGTGCACAAAATTCGGGCAGCGGGGGAGGAGTCCCTTCAGCCTAGCCTGCACCTTCTCCAATCCGGGACCCCTCGGGGGATATCTGACTGCCAGCTTAGGCCCAATCCTGGGGATCAGACCTAAACTGACAGTCGGACATCCCTCTCACAATCCTGGACCACTGGTGTTCAGGGCCTCAATTATATATATACTAGAGGCCCCCCAGTGTACGAATGCACCCTGCTGTTCAGTTGCTTGGTCATCCTTCACTAACCCCCCTGCCGGCCTGCTCATAGGCAACCATCTTGTGAGGGTGTGAGGGTCAATTTGCATATTACCTCTTTATTATATAGGATTTGTACCTGAATTGCTAAGATTGCCATTGTAAGTTTTTTAAGTTAAGTATTATGTATAGGTCTTAATTGAGACCTACAAATAAGGCTTACAAGATTTTGTTATACTAACTCCATCAGTAACCACTAT
Organism: Myotis davidii; assembly: GCF_000327345.1. Classification (NCBI taxonomy): domain Eukaryota; kingdom Metazoa; phylum Chordata; class Mammalia; order Chiroptera; family Vespertilionidae; genus Myotis; species Myotis davidii. Next base: position 7,096,425 of record NW_006285040.1, read on the forward strand.
TTCCCCAAAAGTGTTTTTCTATTTAAGTTGGTTAAATAGAGAGATACAGGGAAAATATATAAGAAAATGTTAGTCTTGAACATATCATGAAGGCCTGAATAAGAAAGCAGTCTTATATGTGTTCGTCCACACTTCTCCACCCTAAACAAAAATATATAAGAAGGCATTTGCTCTTTGTTGGCTTACATACTATTTATACGTCACACTATTTACAGCACAAGCCCCATATCTCTATGTACAGATTGCACTTCAGCAGCCAACCATTAGAGTCTCCACATAAATCAACTGAAGAAACTGAGACAAATGACTTTGACAAGATTTAAAATACATCTCCAAAAGGATCCATTCTTGGAAAGTGTATGACTCCAGACGTGGGGAGTAATTCCCAGAGTTGCCATAAATACGATAGTGCTTCGGCATTCTGTAATTATAACTATGACTTGGCATCCCATAACTCTGCCCTAGCCCAGATGCCTTCTGTTATGCTAACATGACTCAAGAAGTAATACAAGCAAAAAGGAAAACAAAATGTACAAAAATGCAAAAGTTTGGACTCATAATTATTTCTTTCCCTCTCCCTTCAAATCTACCTGAATTCATTAGTGGCAAGGAGACATCAGCACTAGAGACCTGGGAAGGAACATGTTAGCGAATCCCAAACTCAACACCACAAAGTCACATCCTTCACATCACACAGTGTGAACTGGAAAAGTACAAGCTTCCTCAATGTACTTTTGTACCAGGAAACTTCGTTAGTGAATATATGTTTGGATTTCCCTTCCATCACAGCTATGTATCACATTCTTACTTATTTACATCTGATATTAGAAGCATTTAAAGGGGGGGAAGGGCTAGGCAGAAAGAAAAAAAAAAGCAAGTAGAGAAATTTAAAGAAAGTCATAGAGACTAGAAAACATCACAGAGAGAAATAAAGTCCTCCAAGTTAAATTCACATCATTGTATTTTTTATTTTAAAAAGAAGTTAAATGAAGATAGGCTGTAATTAACCCAGTCCTGCCCTCCTCCCATCTTTGTGATATAATGGGCATGGAAACACATTGAATGTGTCTTGTTCGATAGTTATCTTCTGATACAGTTGTGGCTTATATTTCCAAGATCAACTTGAGCACCCAGGCAGACAAAACCTCTGCTGCTAGAGTAAAAAAACCCTGGAGAAAAAGTATTTTAAAAAAAGGCACCCATTCCTCTGCAATGAAGTGGCTTGGCCAATGGAGAATAAACTGCATGTCACTCATTCAGTCAAAAGCCTTTGGGCAGAACACAACAGATTATTGAAGAGTACAATAGAATCAGGTTATTCATAACACAAGAGCCTTTGCACGTTATGAAAGTGCAGCTGACAGGAGTAGAATGAAAAAAGAGGCTACCCACATTATATTTCTTAAAGATACAAAAATGCCCTCCATTGACTGAAGCTTCGGGTCTGAGCATTTTTCTACAAATAAAGTCGGCACATTACGTGCCCATACACATTGACAATGGATGACAAATATAGTATGTTATCAGCTAGCCTCAAAGCCTCCAATTTGGGTCCTCTAATACTATTTTGAGGCCATTATCAGACACAAACTTGATTTTAAAGGTTTTCTGTGGAGAAAACCTTCCCTTTTAAGGGAGTACATCATGCCTTCAATGAGGCGGGACCAGGCAAAGGACTCTGTTCCCTGATGGTGCAGTCCTGTCACTGCTCTGAAATGTGAAAGCTCTCTGAACGCTGCTGTCAAGTCCTAAATATCAAATTTGTATGCACGGCCAATTTGTTCATAATCTCATTCCACTGTATCATAGATATTTTCTCCAGGACCTAGTAAATTCGACATGAAATTCCTTTCATAGGGGGTAATATAATAATGCTAATTATATAATAACTCAAGGCCCGGTACACAAAAATTTGTGCACTGCAGGGGGGGTCCCTCAGCCCAGCCTGTGCCCTCTCACAGTCTGGGACCCCTCGGGGGATAACCACCCACTGGCTTATCCACAGGATGCCCCAATGGCGGCGGGGTGGGCAGCGGCTCATGCTGTCCCACCCTGCTGCCCCGGGTCGCAGATGGCAGGCTCGGATGGCAGCAGGGCGGGTAGCAGCTCACACTGTCCCACCCCGCCGCCCTGGGTCACACATGGGAGGCTTGGATGGTGGCTTGCGCTGTCCCACCCCACTTGCAGTATGCAAATTTAATGGCCATCTTTGTTGGGTTAATTTGCATACTCTTCTGATTGTCTATGGGTGTAGCAAAGGTATGGTCAATTAGCATCTTTGTCTTTTATTAGTGTAGATTTATAGTCTTTGGAGTCAGACAGATAACCAGACAGTCCTGGGCCATGGCTCTTACTACCCGTATGACACAGACAGGTTATAGCTGTCTCCAGGCCTGTGCTTCCTCAGGTTAATAATGTCTGCCCAGCAGGTGATTAGGGGAATGGAGGATGACAAAGATAATACGCCAAGCTCATGGCACACCTGTTAAAGGTTAGCTGCCATTATTGTATGTGATTTTGTATACTCAATGAAAAAACACATTAAATATGATTTAATACTTTAAATGAATCATATAGAAGCATTGAACAATAAATGTATTTCTAAATTTGTAAAACATTAATAAAGTAATTATTTGGGGAGATAAATAGGCAGAAACAATTACCTACATATATTTACAAATACAAAAAGAACTGAGCATAATGTGAAATGGCCATTTCTGGGTAATGGGATGAAAAGTAATTTTTATTGTCTGCTTTGTGTTTATCTAACATTTCCAAAATTTCTACCTTTTCAGTTTTAAGGGTTTTTGTTTGTTTGTATGTTTTTTATTGATTTCAGAGAGAAAGGGAGAGGGGGGAGAGAGAGAAACATCAATGATGAGAGAGAATCACTGATCGGCTGCCTCCTGCAGGCCTCCTATTGGGAATTGAGCCCACAACCAGGACAAGTGCCCTTGACCAGAATCAGTCAACAGGCTGACGCTCTATCCACTGAGCCAAACCAGCTAGGGCACCTTTTCAGTTTTCAGGCCATTATGTCAAGCACATCAGGTAATTTCAGGATCATTACTGTCGTTGAGAGGAAGAAACTTTTTCAGTTTTACAACGTCTTTTAAGTTTTATCCCAACTCCTTGACCAAGGGCCGCTTTAAAACATATTTTCCTTTAACACACATCTAGACTCTAGACCACATGATAGGACTGATAGGTTACAGGTGAGCAAATTTCATATCTCATCTCTGTTTGATCTAATAACATGTCATCACAATAAAAAGAGATTTAAGCAGATTAGGAGAAAATGCTTTCTCTCCTAAGAGTTAGGCACAACATACACCAAGCATTGCTGAGAGTAAAGCAATGTGCTCGATGTTGTAAAAGGACAGTAACAGGAAACATAGATGAACTCATTTTAAGGACCTTAACTTGTCTTGTTCTCATCTTTTATTCATTTTCTATGGATTTAAATAATCTCTTAAATGAAACAAGTTATAGCTTTTCACATTAAAAAGCAGAAGTGATGAGATGGGGTTTATAATGTAGAGAATATGGAACTTGCTCCATCTTATTGTCTGGTTTCCTACAGTGATAAAATCTCCAAAGGGCAGCAAACATTTCAAAGCTATTAAAATGTAATGTCTGCCAAGGATAAGTGATGGCCCTGAGAGAATATAAAAGATCATTAACCCAAGACTTCATAACTATTTATTTATCTAAGAACATTTCTCAGTCAATATTATTGAATTTCCACTTTGTGAAGACACAAAGTATGATCCCAAAAGGAAACAAAAAAATTGTCCTTGATCAAGCAAACTTGAGAAATAGTTAAAAACCACAATGTATGGGAGCACATTAAAGAATGGAAAGTCTTAGAGCAAAGTTTAATGTAACATTTCTCAACTTTATTCAGCCACAGATCCCTTCTTGCTCTTACATTTAACTTCTGTGATGGTGAGTTTTATGTGTCAACTTGGCTAGGCTATAGTAGCCTATTATTCAATTAAACACTAGTCTTGATTTGCTGTGAACATATTTTGTAGATCTCATTAACATTAATATTAAGTATAAGAAGATGTTGCAATGAACATTGGTATACATGTATCTGTTTGGGTTCCTATTTTCAATTCTTTTGGGTACATACCTAAGAGTGAAATTGTTGGGTCACATGGTAAAAAAAAAGAAAGAAAAATTGTATGTTAAGTATAAGAAGTTATCCTATATAATAAAGATGTAATATGCAAATAGTACACCGTGAAGCGTAACTACTGACTGCGTAACGACCGGATCATGGATCAGCAGAAGGGTGGAGCAGCAGAGAGCTACAGGAGCGGGCAGGGTAGCAAGCTATGGGGGAGAGGGGGAGCTACACGAGGGTGAGGCAGCAGGTGGAGAGCTACTGGAGGGCGGCAGCGAGCTGCTGGCAAGCTACTGCACGGGGATTCATGAGCAGGGCTATTAGTCTTCAATAATGTGGTTGGGTTTCATCCAGTCCATTGAAAGGTTTTAAAGAAAAAAACTGAGGTTTCCCTGAGGAAGAAGAAATTCAACCTCAAGATTATAGAATCAGCTCCTGTCCAAGAGTTTTCAGTCTCCGCAGATTTCAGGCTGGCCAGCCTCCAAGTCATGTAAGCCAATTCCTTGGAATAAAGAAATAATATCTCTCTCTCTCTCTCTCTCTCTCTCTCTCTCTCTCTCTCTCTCTCTCTCCCTCCCTCCCTTTTTCTCTCTCTTGCTCCCTCCCTCCTCCTCTCCCTCCTCCGTGTGTGTGTGTGTGTGTGTGTGTGTGTGTGTGTGTGTGTCTGTTTCTCTGGTAGAGCTCTGACTGACAAAACATCCCAAGAAACTAACATTTCACATAAATTTCTTTAGGGAACACAATAAGTTCCCATCTTCTACAGCAGTAAAGTTGATCTTAAACAACATAACTATAATCAGATACCATGAGCTGTAGGCCAGAACCCTACTTAATTTAGGGATATAATAAACATTATTAGTTGCTGTTGAGCATCTTTCCTACCAGCACCCAACCCACACCCACCTACAAGTTGGAACTGCCTAAGTCCTGAAAGTAGATCCTGACTGGCATAAAAAAACAGGGGATATGGTAACATGGGTCTAAGTCAGTGAGTGTGCAGACATGCCTCTGGCCACACTGATTGGATCTGCTTTATGAAATGATAAGAGGAAAGTGAAGATCCCTCCTGGATGATGACTCTTGGTTGTCAACATCAGGACTCAAACTGCTGCCTATGTGTAACCATAAGGGAAGCTGGCATGAGGACAAAGCCCACACACCTAAGAGTACAAAGCTGAAAAAAATGCAGAGAAATACACCAGTAGTCCAAATCAAACCACACGTGAAACCTGAACAACCTCTGGACTTTAGTTACTTGAGCCAGTAAATCCATTCCATTGTTGAAGGCAACCTGAGTTGAGTTTCTTTTGGTGTGATATATATTTATTGAATTGCACTTGGAAGTAATAGCATCCTGACTGACAAAATGGAACACAGAAAAGGTAAAAACTGGGAACATAAGAATACAGAAAGCCCTGCCTGTGGATAGATGGACTGGGCAGAGCAGCACAAGGGAAAAAAGAAGTTTGCCTAATGATTAGGTTATTCCAAGCTTTGTGCCTTTCAATTGTTCTGTGCATATGTAAGAACATGAATGTGTGGACCCCTCAAACATTAAGGATCCTAAAACATCTTAGAAATTTTGATGAAACTATAATCACTTTCCTCAGGAAAAATAAAACTGTTTACACACATAAAAGTTAGCTTTCTATTTCAGGAGCTTCCTGTAGTTCTGAAATACAGGCCTAGAGGTCTATGGATCAAAGTCAGGAACTCCTACTCTACAGATGGCAGGAAAAACTGTCGGTGTTGATGATTTTTATAAATACACTAGAGGCCCGATGCATGAAAATTCGTGCAAGAGTAGGCCTTCCTTCTCCAAGCTGCCGACACCGGCTTCCCTCCAGCACCCGGGATCCGGGCTCCCCTCATTCTGCCACCCACAGGCACCCGGGAGCCCAGCGGGCTTGCCCCCCAGGCCAGCCACAGGCACCTGGGACCCTGGCCGGCTTCCCCCGGGCCCCAGCTTTGTCAGGAAGGACATCCAGAATGATGTCCGGAAGATGTCTGGCCTAATTAGCATATTACCCTTTTATTAGTATAGATATGAAAGAATAAAACCAAAAGCATGGTTTGGCTGAATAGTTGTTTGTAATTCACAAATTACAGTTTTTTTGTGAAACCACTTACTCCTGGGGCTAAGTTGCTCCATGATTATGATGTGCACATCCATTATAGTTGTTTGGGGTTTTTTAAAATATTTTTTTATTTATTTCAGAGAGGAAGAAAGAGGGAGAGAGACAGAAACATTAATGATGGAGGGAATCATTGATCGGCTGCCTCCTGCACATCCCCCAACTGGGGATCGAGCCCACAACCCAAGCATATGCCCTGACCGGGAATCAAACCATGACCTCCTGGTTCATAGGTCAATGCTCAACCACTGAGCCACGCCAGCCAGGCAACCCAATAGAGTTTTGTGGTAAGTTTCATTTACATCAGTCAACTTTGCCCATGAATGCTTACCATTCATGGTACACAGAGCATGGTCATCTTATCACTTTAAAGTAGATAAGGGAAAATTTTTTATCAACTTATTCAGAGGCAGTGAAGAGGTTTAAAAAGTGAGGTCAGAGAATCAATTTGGAGGTGGAGGTCAAGTGGAACTCAGCTGTTCCTTTTTAATGGAACTATGAAGATAAAAACCAGATTGAAGGGACCAAAGGAGAAGTTTTTGGAGAGGAATAAAGAAATGACAGTGTTGCTTCATATCAGACAAGGTAGACCAAGAGAGGAAAAAAGGCATCTCTCATTAACTGTTATTAGTATACTAGAGGCCCGATGCATGAAAATCATGCAGAAGGACGTCTGATCTAGTTAGCGTGTTACGCTTTTATTATTATAAATTCTTCCACATGGGCTTAGATGTGAACAAAAGAAATAGGGCATTGTTACAATTTTCCCATTATTGATAATGAAAACTTTTGCTATTTCTATCCATAATAAATTAAAAATGTTTTTTCTTATCAGTTAAAGGAATTTAAAACAGAAGTTGCCAACCCATCACTGTAATCAGCAAAATTGTTGCGTAAAGAAGATAATATTTATTTAATGCAAAGCAGGTGTTGGTTTCATTCATTAAAATTATGAATAAATATCCAGTATATTTCTCCTATACTAGTAAATAACTTTTGGAGTCAATAGTGTTCCCAACTATGAGAAAACAGGCTTGGTCTGAGGATATGTGCCAGCACCATAAAAATACTTCCATATGATTTTTCCAGGTCTTAAGTTCTGCTAAGTATTGGAGTAACATAGTAAACAATCCATCTGCTCAAACACTCAATTTTACTGGCATCGGGAAGAACAAACAAAAGTCGACTTATCCTGTTGTATTTTAATACAGGTAGCCTTTTAAAAGTTGGTGGGGCACTTGCATATTTGACAAGTTTCTTCAATGAGTTGTAGAGAATGAGAATCTCAGCCCCCAAATTACTCGAAAACAAAACCAGAATGCACTCTGACATGTGTGCTAGGATTCCTAAATGTGAATTTAATACATTTAGGGACAAAGGTTTTTCACAAGATGAATGAACAATATCAAAGATGTGAAAGAAATCAAGTATAAATATTAGCCAATGTTTGATAGACTTGTTGCATTTTAGTCTTTAGACTACATCCTCTGCCAAAAAAATAAATGGAAACAACATGCAAGGCAGAACATAGTGCAAATACAAAAATCACAGTCTTCCGCAGCTTCTTGGAGGTAAGAAGTTTTGTATTCTGAAGTCAGCTGGGAAAGCCCAGGTTTTGGCAAAGTGAGAGAAGGAAGTGTGTCTCATAGTCAAAGTCCAGAAGACCAAGGTACCGGTCCCATGTCTACCACTGCTGAGCTCTGGGTGCTGGGACAGACACGTGCCCTCTCTGTCCTCTGGTTGCTTCACCTGTGCAATGAAACACTGTCCTGGCTGATTCCTAAGGTGTATCCACTCTACATTCCTGAACATCTACATGAGGATCTTAAGAATGATGTAGATATATGCACATTTTAGTCATGTAGATACAGGCACAAGACACAATCAAAATATATTCAGTGTGTTTACAATGTGAGGGTCGACATACAACCAGCACTGTCCCTTTTGGAACACAGGAGGGAACCATTAGCCGCATCTCTCCTCATCTCTAATACACTCCATGTAAGCACACGATTCCTGCAACAGCTTCTCCCAGTTTCAGAGTTTCCCGGTGTCTATTACATTCCCCCTTGCATGATTTATTTATAGTGGCAGAACATTACATGAATTGTGGGAAATGACTTATGATGTGAAATCATTTTATATACATATAAGAATTTACTAGTGATAAAATAATACCTCATAAATCTTCCTTACCGAAGAACTATAAATAATATATGTAGAACCTTCTCCCAGTTTCAGAGTTTCCCAGTGTCTATTACATTCCCCCTTGCATGATTTATTTATAGTGGCAGAACATTACACGAATTGTGGGAAATGACTTATGATGTGAAATCATTTTATATACATATAAGAATTTACTAGTGATAAAATAATACCTCATAAATCTTCCTTACCGAAGAACTATAAATAATATATGTAGAAGGCAGAGCTTAATCACCCTCTGTCCCAAGGGTAGTTAGACTTGGTGACCCAGTTCCAAAGTCTAGACAGAGTAGGGGGAGAGACATAGTAAGTGTGAAGTGGAGAAACTTGGCAAACACCACTGTGAACAAATGACGCAGGTTAACATCGCCCGTGAGATCATGTGGTAGCATGTGCCTCTGATTATATGATGGGATAAAAAGGGCACTTCATCTCCGTGGTATTCTTTCCAAAACATAACTCCAGTTAATCATGTGAAAAACCACAGACAAACCCATTCCACAGGGTATCTGGCCAGTACTCCTCAAGATTCTCAAGGTCATGAAAAACAAGGAAAGACTGAAAAAACTGTAACATGTCAGAGAAGGCAGGGAAAACATGACAACTAAATGCAGTATGGTTGCCCGGATTGGATCCTGGAAAAGAAAGATGACATTAATGGAACAGCTGATGGAATCCAAAGAAAGTCAGGAGTTAATAGAAAGAAAACCGTTGTTATTCAATAAAATCTCATGCAGTATGTGCACAGTTTCTTTTGCTTAATACAGCCACATAATTTACCTTTCTTAAATCTTTGCCATAAGCCTGTGCAAAAGACACTAGCATTTTCATTTGACAGATGAGGAAAGTGAAGCTCATTACAGTTTAAAAGATTCATTAACAAAGGACAGCTAATAGGTACCAGAGTTTGAATGTAGTTTTGCGCTACCATAGTTATCACTGGAGGTTCTATTAATATCTGTTAGTGTCATTGGTTCATTGTACATGGCCTGCAGCCCCTTTTTCATTCTCAGATCCTTGTTAATGAGACACCTCGGCAATTCTAGTTGGATCGTGGTGACATCTTGTGACTCCCAGTATCTGTCATAAATGGCCATCAGGTTATGAACGATGAGAAACGTAAGACCAGAAATAATCACGAGACGTCTGCAGATTTTACTTGAATACCCTTTCTGAATTATTCTTTGCAACCAAGCCCAGTGATCAGTTTGAGTAGGGGAGATCATGATGAGTGTCACCTGCAAAGGCTGGTATTAAATGCAGCTCTTTCAGAAAGAAACCAGCAAACACCCTTCAAGATGAAACAGCCAACACACTTCTAGAACCTTGGAATCAGAAGACATCTTGAAAGATTGTGCTATCCAATCAGTTGTAATGCCTCCTCCTTCACAGAAAGCCATTCCAGGGTGAATGCCCCTTACCTGAATGACACTCAGGTGAGGCATGTCCTAAGTCATCTGGTCTCTATGCTTTCTTTTTTCCTAGCTATATCTATCTCATTAACACCTTCCTCAAAGTTTATTCACTTGTTTTCTTAAGTGCTCAAAAAAAAAAGCCCTTCATCAGAAGAGAAACCAAGACAATTAATAGTAGCTACTAATGGAATGTATGATGAAACCAAAAACCAAACTTTTACCATTTAAGTACCAGGTTAGAAAAATACATTTTTAGGTATGATTAATAGTGACATCATTTAAATATAAGAAGTCTCTCCTAGGTCACATATTTCTGTCAGTGTATACAGACTGCTTTCAAATATGCTTTACTATCTGTGGGTTTTGTTTTTGTTTTCTTGGTTTTTGCATCTTTAAAAGATTTCCAAAACTCTACTCTTTATCTCTGAATCACAATCAAGTTGCAGTAATTCTGGGTATGGTTATTTAACTTTCCAGTGAAGAATGCATTATCCTGAATAAAAAAATGAACAAATCTAGGACAAAGCATTAACTTAGCACCAATAAGATCTCAAACCTACAAAATGATTTAAAACCCTTCTTATAAGCAAAGCAAACTGTAAAAATTATACAGGAAGACCTACCTATAACTATTATTTTAACTACTTCAACTGTCCTTTTGTCTGCAGATATGGAAAACCTAGGTTTATACCACATACTCCTTTTAGAAGGTGAAGTGTGGAGAACAGCAGGCTTTTTAGAATGTGGAATGTGATGAGCAGAGGTCTTACAAACATTAAGATCTCTTTTGTTGGGTCACCTCGTGCTCATGTGAAGTCATGCAGCATGGATGTGTGTTAGCTCTTCATTAACCTGAGAAACTTGAGCCTTATTCTTGAGAATCTGCCATTCAAGACATGAAACTGAGTCAGCAACTATCAGAGTAAGCAACCCAGTGCGAAAGAAACACTGAACAGGTTAATAAATTCAATAAGACCAAGTAGAGTCTCGGTCAATGAGGCCCTCAGCTAATCATAAGCATCCCAGGTTTTCCAAGGCTGTAAACCGCATTTGGAATAAGCAGGTGAAAATACAGCCAGCAACCAGAACAATACGCGTTCTCAGTCCTGAGAGAGGTGCCCAAGTGATGGTGTGAGTCGTGCCAGAATGCAGATCCGAATTCTGATGGAAACATATGATACTCAAGATGGGCCAAGTTTTATTTTTCTTAATATCTCAGCTTCCAGTTGGCAAAAAAACATTCCTGTGCCAGCTGCTGAGGAAATAATGTGCCTGGAGCTGGCAGGCACTGGTCCTTGGGAAGCCAGCAGGTACGGATGCACAGTAGAGACCGAGGTGCTAGTGCCTAGAAGGCGGAGGAGTGGGAGGGGAGTGTGACCGCAGGATCATCCCAGCCTAGCACGCAGCAGGGCAGCACAGGTGCCTGAAGCTTTCTTGTAGTTAATTAGTTAGAAAGAATGCAGAGCAGCTCAGAGTCAGCTCCAGCCATCCTGGACAAAGCAAGTGTAGGGGCTATCCTCCCCGTGAAGTGGGTCTCTGGACCTCGTGCCCCAACATCAGGTAGAAGAACAATGGTGGGCATCCGGGGAATTAAAAGCACAGCGCTGTCTTAAAACTCTGCTGGCTGCATTAGCATAGACAAGCTCAGGTTAGCGTTCGAAACATAATAAGTAGATTCCAAGGTTATGACTGAACTCAGAGAGATATCGACGTGGAGGAGAAAGGCAAAAGGATGTCTTAGCTTGGGCTGCCATAACAAAATTTCATAGACTGGGTGGCTTGTACAATAAAAATCTATGTTCTCACAGTTCTAGACAATGGAAGTTCAAGATTAGGGGCTAGCATGGCTGGGTTCTGGTGAAAGCTCTCTTTCTGACTTGCAGACATCAGTCTTACTGCTTCTTCCTCACAGGACAGAGAGAGAACAAGCCTTTTGCTGTCTATTCTTCGAGGGCATGGATCCTGTCCCAAGGGCCCTCCTTCATGACCTCATCCAACCCCAATTCGCTCCCAAAGGCCCATCTCCAAATACCACCACACTGGGGGGTAAGAATAAGAATTTTGAGGGGACACAGACATCCATGCCATAACAAGGGGATATATAAGGAAAATGGGAGAGATCTTGGCTCTGGTGGGACAAGGAGAACAGGGGGAGATCAGGCAGGGAGAGAAGTGCTTGTAGGTTGAAGTTTAACTGGACTCAGAAACCAAGAAGTAGACTTGGGCCTTTCTTCTACAGATCGGCCCTGTCTCTGCCCCTCCCCTCTTCTTCCTACACGCAGCTTTTCTTTCACCATGCTCCCCCGGGCTTTGTTGTCAAAATAGAGATGGGGACATGCAGATTTCCAGAATAATTATTTTGACATTGCATAGAAATTATGACCATAAAGTTAATGATCCTACTTGGAAGTTAAGTCAAGGAGTGATTTCTTTTTATTTTGATCAAAGAATTAGACATCTCAGCGGATGGTGTTTAAATAACATCCCCAAATAAAGATAAACACAGCAGACCTTTTATGTTCTTATCTCCTTCAGGGCCCTCTGTTTAGCTCTTGCCCTCCTATGGTCAGGCAGGGCATGTGTTACAGACTATGTTACAGGACACTGCTAATCGATTGCATGGTCACAAACAGGTCACAAGTCAACCTTTTTAAAAAGAATGGTCCTGCCCTACTAGTTTGGCTCAGTAGATAGAGCATCGGCCCCTGGACTGAAGGGTCCCCGGTTCAATTTCAGTCAAGGTCACATACTTCAGGAGGCAACTAATCAATATATTCTCTCACATAGATGTTTCTCTGTCTCTCCCCTTCCCTTCCACTCTCCCAAAAGTCATTGGAAAAATATTTTCAGGTGAGGATTAACAAAAAAAGAAGAATCATCCTTTTCAGAAACAAAAAGAGAAGACTGTGGAAAGCTAGGAAGCTTCCCTTCTTGCTAAATCCTGTCCTAGATATGCCAGCATGTATATGATCCACTAAAGCAGCGGTTCTCAACCTGTGGGTCGCGACCCCTTTGGGGGTCGAACAACCCTTTCACAGGGGTCGCCTAAGACCATCGGAAAACACATATATAATTACATATTGTTTTTGTGATTAATCACTATGCTTTAATTATGTTCAATTTGTAACAATGAAAATACATCCTGCATATCAGATATTTACATTACAATTCATAACAGTAGCAAAATTACAGTTATGAAGTAGCAACGAAAATAATTTTATGGTTGGGGGTCACCACAACATTAAGAACTGAAACATAAGGCCGTGCATTAGGAAGGTTGAAAACCACTGCACTAAAAGAAGTAAAAATGAGCAAATATGACAATGAGCACATGTTTCTAAAAAGAGGGAGGCATTTAAAAATAAGAATAAAAAATATTTTTTAAAATGAATAAAATTATTCCAGGATCTTTCCATACATTTACAAAGCCTTCAGAGCTTAGAGCACCACTTACTCCAAAAGCTGCTCTGACTCCTCAGCACCTAGTAAAGAACTAAGATAATCATCCAGAGAATTCAATTGGAAGAAAACACAGATGCACAGATGCCTGTGGCTAGAAGGGACCTTAGAAGTGAGTAATTTAATCACAGAAGGTCATACCAAGACAGGGGCCTTTTAAGAGAGAGTAGACTGATGCAAGAGTTCCTTGGGCTCCAAAGGACTTTCAATTGCAGAAGCCCTGCTGGTGCAACTGACTCACTTACACAACAAATGCTTACGGAGTGCTGACTGCATAGCAGGCACTGCTCTAGGTGCTGGGGACAGAACAGTGAACAAGGGGACAGAGGTTTGGCCCCTAACAGCTTACATTCCAAAGAGAGGGCCACGGGATTGAATAAGTGATTTCATGGAGTGCTGGCTTAGCAGAGAGTTGTGGAGGGAAAACACCATGAAGAAAGAGAGATTTAAGTCCACCTCATTGTCCTGCAGCTGTTCACCTAATATTTACTCATTCAGTCGCTACTACACAAACATTTATTAAGCACTTATGGGGAGCAGGCAGTAGGCTGAAGAACAGACTCAGCAGTGGGGATAAAAGATGAATAAGACATGGGGTTCCTCTGCCCAAGGAGCAGATGCCCTGGTGGTGAAAACAAAGCATTTGCCTGTCAGACAATAGACATATAAAGTGATGTGAGGGCAGGAAGGTGGGAGAAACCTTCTGCCTAGGGGGTGAGATGAGTACTCTGTAGGATTTAGGATAAGGGCATTTCAGGCCAAGAGAGTTTCAGACACAACACCACAGAGAAAAAAGGGTCCATGAGGAGTCCTTGAGGCCAAGGCAGGCAGAGTGGAAAGAGAACAAAGCAGGACCTGAATCCCAGTGTGCCCCCCTCCTCTGCAGTGTGAGCTTGGACAAGCTGCTTGGCCATTCTAGCCCTCATGTTTCTTCTCTGAAAAATGGTGCTGGTGATGATCACCTTGTTATATTATTGAAATAATTTTCAATACACATATGACAGTAAAACCACTATGCCAAGCTCCTAGTGATGGGGAATGAGCCTGGCAGGCAAGTTGGGTGAAACTGCTAAAAGAGCCATGTAAACTGGACTTGGTATTCCTTCTATTGCTACCCAATTTGAAATCATTATCCCCTGCCTCCTACCTTGTATCCTGTGTGGGGAATATTAAGTGTATGGAGCTAAGTGTTCTTACATACATAAGTGATCTCATCTCATGGTCATAGCAACCTTGGGGGAGGATATACTATGATGATCTTCATTTTACATAAGTGAAGTTCAATGTTATGCTCAAAGGGATACAGTCATCAAGTAGCAATTTTATCCTGCCCATTTTCCTGCCTGCATCCTCTACCATCTCACTCAGTTCTTGTCTTAGCTCTGCGTTGCTCATCAGTCTTCTTCCACCCCACTGTCTTAACTGTCCAGAATGGTCTGCTTGCTGCCCCAGCCTTAGAGCCATTCTGAGTAGCTAGCTGCCTGCCCACCTCTCTTTTTGAGCTGAGGCTACCTGAAGATCACTACCCTCCACCACCTGCCAGTTTAAGCCAGGACTGGTACTCTGCTGCCCCCTCCTGTCTAGGGCCAGAACCTCAACTGCTCCCCCGGGGCCTCAGTTTAATCCTACCATTCCATTTCCTCAGTATCTCACGATAGAAAAGAATTGTACTGATTTGCTATGATTTCCATTTCACTAATGTGTCATACATACACATAAAAATCTCTGTTTATTATGTTTTTAGTTTGCTTCTAGTGACAGGTTACACCCAGGAGAGCTTTTCAAAAGTTTATCTCATTGAACATTTTCAGCAGCTTATGTGTTCTTGTTGAGGGAGAAAAGAGAGGAAGCACCCAGAGTCCTATAGGAGCCACTCAAAATGTTTCCACTTACACAGGAAACCTTCAGAGGCCTACAATGACTGAACACTCCGGACAGCCTGATTTATTGAATTTAGTAATATTTAATAACAGTCTTGTCCTAACAGGGAGCTTTTAAAAAAAAACATATAAGATACAATTGAAATAATAATTAGCAGTATATTTATATCCTGTCAAAGATAAAACTTGGGTTGACAAGTTGTCACAACTAAAGAACCATACTGTACAACTGTTAGGGTCCCAAATGCATGTTTCTCACATCCTAAATTAAAGTAGTCACTAACTACTGTCCCTTCAAGACAGTACAAGTAAGTTAGGCCAAGATAAAAAGTGAAACGAATGGTAAAAGGCAAGCAAAGGTCCCTATTAAAGAGTCCATAAAGATTTAAAGTAGGAAGAAATCATATTCAAACGCTGCATTGTAGGGAACAGTAACTGTGTGAACATAATTACAGATTTGCTATTCCCAACTCTTCTTCTTATAGTTTGTAATATTTGTCAAGTTCTGTCTACATAACATAAATCAAACAAAGTGCACTTCCAACAAGGAATGCTACTACAAACTGAGAGAGAAAATAGTTAATAACATGTCGTGTCCATTGCCTTTTTAGCAGACCATTCCAATCACAGTAGGTTATTCAAGTCTAGCCTTTTTTTATTTTTTAAGAAATGTTTCTGTACATGGTTAATTTTTCAACCATATCACCCTGAAGCATAACTTAAGAAATAATTAAGTGATGACAATGCATTTGTTAACAGGGTTAAACTCAGCATCCTGGCACTAATGCCCACAGCTCTTCAAGCTCTGCCCACCAAACACTTCAGGCAAAAGCAGTCATCTGCCTGAGACAGCAGTTGGCAACATTTACCATAAAGTAAATTAGACATATTAAAATCGAGGTTCTTGCAAAATAATATGAAATCTGGGTTCAACAACAAAGAAAAACAGATTTTATTTAACCCTCTGCTTGATGAGCAAGCTGTATTATTTTTCTCTTTTTCTGTTTTTGTTTTGTGACTTTTTCGGTTACAACGGCAGTAAGTTCTTATCAAAATCTTTCATCAGGTAGTCTTCAAAGGCCTAACCAGTGTACATACGTACCCACTTCCCCTTTCTGCACAAAAACACACCTTGCAATGTGATGTGCTTTTTTGTTTGCATTTTGATATATATATATATATATCTGCAGTTCAATTATTTTCATACAGCAGAATATTATTTAAATATAAGTAAAGAAGCTTATTCAGTGTCCTCTTATAACTACCATTTTCAATGTGATAATCATCCAACGAGATGTTTTAAGCACATGCTCCTCCCGTTATATATACTTATGTTCCTATTTAAATGCCATACGTGTGCTACTGAACCAATATGTACTGTGCTCTTTAAACCATCCAAAACCAAAAATTAGGAAAAAAGTATTCTTTAACTCTTTCCTGTAGCACCCCACTATGTTACACACACCCTGGATATGGACATCCCATGTTTAGAGACCTCTGCTTTAGTCAAAACATGTGACCAGTTTAGTACTAAAGTCTATTCAAAATAAAATAATAATAATGCTATTTTAAAAAATAAATTGCTTATTTAAACATAATCCCAATTTAAGGACTGTAACTAGTTCATCTGAGATATATACATGGCTTATAGAAGGATTACTCAAAATGCAGATAATATATTAATAAACAGATAAGTTAATTAAACTTCACTAGAGACAAATCTTTTATCAATAGTTTATTTAGCATATGGTTTTATAATGGACTCTTCAAATATAATAGAAGAATGATCAACTTGAAACATATTTAATTATTATATATAAAATAAATTATCCTCCAATAAATAATCTTTGGATGTGAATGCTGATCATAGTATGAAAGTCTAACTTACACACACTTCTTGTAAAGTTTCACCATTTTCAAAAATATGAATGATGAATGGAAGTAGCTAACATGCTGCACAGGTAAGAACTGTGTTGAGGTTTCAATAGACGTAGGCAAAGGATGAGTAGGCAGGCATTTAAAGGTTGTGCCCACCTTAAAAATTATCAGGTTGACATTTTCAAAGCGTAATGGAGGTGCTGCATAAATGAAGTCTTGATGTTTTAACCTGAAATGCTCATGCAACTGGAGAGGAGCAGAATTTTAGCTTGATTGATCTTAGTCAGGGTTTGGCAAGCCATGGCCAAGGACTGCTTGTCTTTGTATAGTCTGCAACTTAAGAATAGTTTTACAGTTTTAAATGTATTTGAAAAATTGGAAGGATAAACAGAAAAAATATATAATATGTTGTGATGTAAAAAGTATTTGAAATTCTAATTTCGCTGTTATAAATGAAGTTTTATAGGAACACAATCATGTGCATTTGTTTCTGTGTTGTCCATGGCTGTTTGCACTCAATCATCACAGACAGCATATGACCCACAAAGTCTAAAATGTTGTCTGTCGCTTCACAGGCACTTTACCATGTCTAGATAACTGATGTTAGTCCTCTCAATCCCAAACTTCCCCTGTCTGTGAGAGGTGTTTCTTTCTCTTTTTAACAAACTTGATAAGTTCTCTCTTACCCATTCCCCTGGCTTATGGGTAAGTGGCAAACTCTGAGTCACACAACTTCAACCCAAGGTGCAGCTGCTTTGATATAGTCACCTTTTGCTCTCATAATGGTTACTTTCTTTTGCTTTCAGTTGATATAGTTTTTTGTTTTGTTTTGTTTTGTTTTTACATGCTATCTTTGGTCTAACATCAACTTATTCTCCCAACCTTATGTGCCATTGCAATGTCCATGTTTTGTAAAGTTTGCAAAATGGGCAGCCTGAATTTTTCTGTTTTTGCTCTTTTTAAAAAAAATCTTTATTGATTTCAGAGAGGAACGGAGGGGGAGAGAGAGATAGAAACATCAATGATGAGACAGAATCATTAATCGGCCGCATCCTGCATGCCCCACATTGGGGATTGAGCCCACAACACAGGCATGTGCCCTGACCGGGAACTGATGCTCCTGGTGCATAGGTGGGAGTTCAACCACTGAGCCATGCCAGCTGGACTTGTCTTTTTTTTTAACTTCCTTTTCACCTTGCATGCCCCTCACAAAAGCTCTACCTGTTAAAATTCTGCCCAATTTCAAGGTCCACCCCTCTCATAAAGACACCCCAATCCTCCCAGTCAGAATTATCATTGTGTTATAAAGTGGTTCTACTATTTTTTTTATCTCATATTATTTTACTTGGTATTATTTATTTATCTCATGTTAAAATTATTGTTGATAAGTTGGGGGGCCAAATAGTGTTATACACATCATATCCATTCATACTCTAGCCCCTCACATGACCACACACATCCTACCAACATATATTGCCTAGTTCATAGTTATTCAAAAGGTCAAACCTATAAAAGGACTTTCAGGTGGCACAAAGACATGGAATTAAATAATAAGAAATAAAAATAAAAATAAAAAAACACGAGACCTTCATTCTCTTTTCAATGGTTCTGATTACATCAAGAAGAAAATCTCAATTTGTGATACTGTGGTTTTAACCCTGAAACTTTAATAATCTCCCTTTTTAAAAAAGAGAGAACAATCCTCAAGTTTGGAGCCTTTTGTAGGCAAATATTTCTAGCTATCTATTTATATAAAAGGCTAATATGCAAAGTGTCCCCTTGGGAGTTCAACCAGGAGTTCAATCGCTCACTATGGCATGCGCTGACCACCAGGGGGTGACGTGGAACATGGCGCATGACCCAGCGGCGGCAGTAGAGCACTGAGGGAGCAGGGGAAGGAGGAGGCGAGGAGGCGGGGAGGTGGGGAACCTGATCGGCCCTGATCTCCAGCCAGGCCTAGGGACCCTACCTGTTCATGAACTTCATGCACTGGGCCTCTAGTCTAGATACATATAAAAGCCTAAGCAACTGGACAACTGGACGACTGGATGACCAAACGACTGGCCAGTAGCTATTATGCACACTGACCACCAGGGGGCAGACGCTAAATGCAGGAGCTGCCCCCTGGCGGTCAGTGCACTCCCACAGAGGGAGCGCCACTCAGCTGACAGACACCAGGCCGACAACTGGCGGGCGCAGCTGCGGCAGTGTGAGCCTCTCCAGAGGACACACCCCCTGAGCTCCTGAGGACACCCCCCTGCGTGCCTGAGCAGCAGCAGCAGGCACAGTGGGGCCAGGATGGGCTCCTCCCTGGCACCTGCTGCTTCACACACTACTTCGCGCTGTGCGGGATCAACACAGACAGCGGGCTGGAGCCGGATGAGCTGGCAGGTAAGACCGGACTGTGGTGGTGCGGAGGTCCACTGATCCCTGCAGGCCAGGCCGAGGGACACCACTGGTGCACAAATCCATGCACCAGGCCTCTAATAATTTAATGAAAATGCTTTGTTTTTTTGAAATTTGTTCTTACAAAAATTGCTTCTATTTATGACACGAATACTAGTTTTCAATTTAATAAAAATAAGTATTCTTGCTAAGTAAATTCAGGTTAACAAAAATGAGGTGGTTTAAGCAAAAATATTAAGCCAATTATAGTACAGGTGGTGTGCACATATAAGAAATCTTAATGGTATTACATAAAAATGGAAGAAACATTTGGTCATAGCAGATACTCAGTAAGGTCAAGTAATCTCAGTCCACCACCCTCCCTGTTGTTAAGCATCTACACAACTAGAAGAAAGTCACGTAAAAGCCTAACCTCAGGCTTCTGAGACAGTGGTTCTCGGCAGGAAGGGGGGATGGGTGGGAGACATTTGACAATGTCTGGAGACATTTTTGGTTGTCAAATGGGGGTGGGGGAGGACCTAGTGGGTAGAGGCCAGGAGCACTGCTAAATATCTGGCCCAAACGTCGACAGCGCCAAGGATGAGAAGCCAGGGTCTAAGTCTCAGAGAAAAGAGAAAGCTCACCGCTCACCGGGACGACTCTTTGCCCGGCACTGCTCCGGTCCTCATTTGATCTTTGCCATCGATAAGATTCCTGGGGAAAATCCCCCACCCAAACCTTTCACTGTTTGACACCCCCACACAGCCACTGTGCTCCATTAAGATTAGAATTTTTTTAAATGGACTGTATTGGAAAGTCCATGTCCTTTATGTGCTAATACTCTGCCATCAATATTTAAATCTAACTTCCTAATTAAAACAGTGGAGTTATAAATTTTTAGGTTATCTCCCATTATCAAATAGGGAAAAAATAATTAACATAAGGATTAATATAATTTGAGTAAAACTTTTATTCTAGCTGCTACTGATTTTATGTACAGTTATTCTTCAGCCTGAGTTATATGGTTCAGTGGCTCAATTAAATATATTTTACATAATAAACCTGACTTTGAAATTTTAAAAATTTAATTTTTTATTAGATATGTTAGCTTTCCCAAAAGGGAGTCTAAAGAAAACTACTTTTTAAGCTAGTCCCCCCCCCCCCGCCCCAAATAATTAGCATAAAAAAACTAGTGGTTGAAAAAATATGTTTGGCTATCACTCAGCACGCTATTCTCAAATGCATTAGTGCAAGCACATAATTATTCTCAAATGCATATATGCAAGCATTTATATCTGAGGGTAAACTGTTTACAATCTTTGAAGCGATTTTGTGGTTAGTGCTTTCTCTTTCTCTTTCTCTCTCTCTCTCTTTTTCCAAGTAAAGTTCTTCATAACAGTTTAGAAGCAGATGGCACCTGTGTCTTTTTTTCTCCAAATTCAGAGTTATTTTTACCCTTGCAACAGTATTTAAATATGAAAAAGTAGATGTTCTTAAAGTAATAATTCTATCATAGTCTTCACTTAATATTGAGGCTCTTTACAATGCATACATTTCCAAATTTAGCAGTTAATATGCATGAACTGCAATTGTTGGTATAGCTGAGAGGCATCTCATGCCTTTAGGTTCAACTTGAGCTAACTCCTAATCCCGACACGCCTGTGGTGAAACGATCTGGAAGATGAAACTGAATCCCTTTCATTTCAGAGATGCGAAGCCATCAGAAAAGCAGAACTATTTCCAACACCTGCAGCTACAGAGGTGGCAGTTATTGGTACTCCCACTGTGAAGACGGGAAACCAATTGCTGAATGACACCCCGGTCATGGCCCCACACATTTTGGGAGAGAACAGGTCAGAGGATTTCCCTTTCCCCTGAGTCCCTAGGACTGAAGTCATCACCTCAGGACCAACAGAGACCACATGTCAAAGAGCAAGGGAGCATGCCCACTGTGCCTAGTCCATTTCGCTATCACTCATCCCCTCTCTGAAATCATTTGTTGGGCACCTACTGAGTACTGAGTGCTGTGCTAGGCGAGGAGCACACAACAGTGAACCAGCCAAATCCACCCACAGCCTTCTGGGAGCTTCCGGTCAGTGTTCCTGTAAAGAACCCATGCAGTTGCAGTTTCTATTCTCTCATTGCAATCCCACCTTGCTCCTGACTCAACAGCCTGAGGAAAACTTGGGTGGCCCTGGGCGGGTGGCTCAGTTGGTTGGAGCGTCATCCCGTGCACCAAAAGGTTGCGGGTTAGTTTCCCTGTCAGGGCACATTCCATGGTTGCAGGTTCAATCCCCAGTTGGGGTGCATACAGAAGGCAATCAATTGATGTTTCTCTCGAAAATCAATGAACATACCCTTGGATGAGGATGAAAGAAAAAAGACTGGCTGCACAGAGAACAAGAGAGGGACCACACAGTGATATTCGGTCAAGAGCACGGGAAGTACTGGCTAAAGGAAAAGAGGGTCCCATTCCTCCCCAGCCAGGAACACGGTTGGAGCCCTTGTTAGAAAGTGCACATGTTTTCATGTTTCCTGAGGGAAGCATCACTGGGGCCAGAGTTCTGTGTTACCAAGAGGAAGACACCACTGCTCAGGCTCCTGAATTCCTCCCCTCTAAGTGAAGGTGTCCAGGCCCAGCCTCCTGCCCCCTCAGCCGTTCCAGAGTACAGTGCACCCAGCAGACCTTGGGGAGACACCAGAGTTGGTAGAAGTGTTTGAAAAAAGAAACACAATAATAATTTGGAGGCAAAACTAGGAGACCTTTTCTCTATAGAACTATGCAAATGGAGACCACTCAATGTTGCCAACTGGTTTGCAGGGCATTTTTCAAAAGGACTCTACCTCATAACTTTAATCTGCATACACTGAGTTAGGGCCTAAAACAACACTTTTCAAACTGTCACAATCCATGAGTGGGATAGGAAAGCACATGGATTCGGCTGATAAATTTTAATGAAACAATAATATCACACAGTGGAAAATAGGAAATATTAGAATACATTGTTGGTAATAAGAATAGGCATCGTTTTATTAAACTAGTTTCCATTTTATACACACCTCTGTCTCACTATCTAAATCTATTTGGTTCCTAAGCAGTAACACATATACCAACGGATCCTATATGATTGTCCTTCAGTTGGGTGCCACATAAATGTATTTCTTTTCATTGTGGATGAGGTTGTGGTGGAGGTAGGAACTGAAAGTCACTAGCCTAAAGAAACTATAGGTAAGTGGAATGAAAAGTTTTTAAAAATTTTGATTCCAAAATAATTTAACGCTCTTTTTGTCCTAATTATTTTTTTATTTGGTTTCCCTGAATTTGTGTGTGTGTGTGTACATCTAGTTTTGTTACATTTTTTTTCAATTTCATACAAGAGACAGGAACAAAAGGTGTGAAGTAACAGAAAATAAGACATGGGTTTGGGTGCACAGGGCGAAATCCTCACCACAGAGCAGGGCAGGCCAAATCCTACCGTCTTGGTGCCAAACCACTAGACAGAGTCTGGACCAGACACAGGCTCCATTCTCCCTTGGCAAAGCCACTAAAACACCAATTTCTCAAATGACTGGGCAACGGACCAACCTCTCTTTAAGATATTTTTAAGTAGAATTGCATTTGTTGGTGTATCATGACTTTTGTAAACTTTATGACAAGCTATACATGAAGCAGTAATTTCAAATGTGAGTTTTGAAAATATTAACAGTTGCCCTGTTACTCTTTTTTAAAACAGTTGACACTTTATATATTTTTAAATATATTTTTATTGGTTTTAGAGAGAGGAAGAGAGAGAGAGAGAGAGAGAAGTAAGAGAGAAGCACCAATGTGAGAAACATCAATCCTTTACCTCATATCCCCGAGTGAGCATCAAACCCGCAACCTGGGCATATGCCCCAACCAAGAATCAAACCGGAGACCCTTCGGGGGATGGAACTATGCTCAACCAACTGAGCCATACTGGCCAGGGCCTTGATATTCTAAAATAATCCTCCTTATCCCTACCCCTACTCCTCACCTTCATCCTGAAATAAATAAATAAATAAATAAATAAATAAATGAATGAATGAATGAATGCTATCACATTTGCGCTGGTCTAAATGGCTACATGTAGATCGTTGTCTCACCATCCAGGGGCTAGAAGTGGTGATAGCCTTGGGAATTTAGCTGCCTGGAATTTCCAAACACATCCTCAGGGTGTGTTCCCCTCCTAAGGTTACATGTCCAATCCTCTTAAATTCAGGAGCCCCTGACCTACAACAGATAAGTATAATAGACGAAGGACTACTCACAAATTCACTTATCTAGTGGGGATTGTCTGTACCCTGGAACCAACCACACAGGCAACCACACATCTGGAGCATAGTTCTCTTAGCATCTTAATGATGACTGTGCTACTAATGAACTAAATGTTTTGGCCTTAGACTCAGGCAGCTTTGGCTCAAGACAGAGTCAAGAGGGCAAAGACTTGAAACCAGTTGTTTCAACTTCATCACTAATGCAGGAAGGAAGACTTCTGTCACGCAGTCAGTATCCACTGTTATAATTGTGTTGCAATTTCTGGCGTTATAGATTCTTAGTAATTACACCTGTAACACAAGTTGCTTTATGTTTTAGGACTTTTTAAAAAATAACTTTGATTGTGAAGTGATAATATTTCTCAAAGTCTCAACCAAATGGAATAACGCAGGCACCTCACCAATTCTGGCATTGACAGAACTGACCTAATACACGTGACTGCTGAAAAACAGCAAAAGTAAAAAATTTTCGTTTTCTCAAAATATTATAATCCTGTGATTGTCCAAGTACTGAAACAACTAGGTAGCAGACTGAGAGTCTTAGCAATATAGAACTGATTTAATCTGTCCTCCAAAATGTATTGCAAAATACAAGCTTAGACAATAGCTTTAAATTCCCTAGGTTTTCCCTGTGGAATCTACTATCCCATACATGTGCACAACTTGCAGCTTATTTTCTTTCTAAACCATTTCCCCATTACTCAAATTAAGTAAAATTTTAGTTTCCTGATGGTGAAGCTTATTGATAAAGATTAACATGTGCTGATGATACACTGTTGCCAGTTAGAGGCATCTGGGGTAGAGGTTACTCAGAAAGCAATTAGATTTGGTGGTGGGACAGTCCCTGCAGCACCCTCAGGCACTTCCTCTACTGGTGGCAGTTTCTAAAACACCAAGTAAACAATTTTAAGATGATCTCTTTCATCGGAAGTTTACACTGCTCCCCTGCAGCTCATCATACAATTATAGAAGGCTTGGAACCTAGGAAGGAGACATTTCATTTTCAACTTACTAGTGAATGCATGCAACAGCAGGTCTTCAGATGAACACTGAAAAACGTGGTCAAGTCAGGATGTTAATGTAGACATTACTCAATGCTCAGATATTTGGAACATTTTTAAATAGTGACAGACTCCTAAATTTTCATTCAGTTCTGCCTTTCTTACACATCTTCTGTACTCCATGAGTCCTTAACAGTAGTGACAAATTGGAGGAGGGGGTGACCCTTACACCTTCCCACTAAGTACCAACATCCAGAATCCTGCACTGTGGTCTCTGATGGCATCAAAAGCAAGAAGCTGTTAGCTAAACTCGTTATAGCAAAAAGACAATGAAAATGAAATTGCAAAGAAGCACTAAGCGCAGAAGCTTCAACTTGTCAACAGTTGAAACTACGTCTTCAGATTCCCTATCACAAAGGGCCTGGATCTAAAATGTGGTGAAAAGAGCTCTCCTTTGCTGTGGATAACAGACAGGGAAGAAGGGAAAAGAAAGGAAGGGAAAAATAATATTCAAAGGGTAAAAGTATGAGAACATGTGGCATCATTTGGGTGGCAGAACTCCCACCTGTTCGGATCTTCACAGGAGGAAGGAGGGACAATTCTGCAAGGGGGGGGGGGCGTTTTCATACATCATTTAAATAAATCACTCCAGTACAAGGAACTAGAAAGAGCAGCAGAACTCTCCTAACCTCCACTGCCTGGACCCCAGGTGCTGCTTTTTTCTTTAAAGCCACGCTAGTTCATTATGCTCCCATCCACTCTTTTGAATGATTCATTCCCCTCTTCACTCGGAACAGACTTTGCAGGGAAGCTCGTATTTGAGTTTCATTTCCAGAGTCACTTGCTTTGGAAATCTTGCTGAGGTGAAGGGGGAAGGATCCAATTTAATAATCCCGTTGTGATTTGCAGGGTTACCCTCCGACCCCACCCCTACCCCCCCTATCCCCAAGTAACTAGACAAACAGGACCCTCTGGTAAGCGATCATCCGGAGCAAAGACACCATTTGGGAAAGCCGGGCCCACGTGCGATGGAGGCTGTCACCCAAGGGAAGCGGCAGCCGGCGAGGAGGAAGGAGGGTGGGAGAGTCGGGCTGCTGCTCGCAGCTGCACCGGCCTGAGCGCTCGGGGAAGACCTGGCTCCCACTTGAACGGCGCTTCGCTCTCTCCTAGACGCTCGGCGGGAAGAAATCGGAGGGCAGGGAGGCCGCCTCCCACGTCCGAGGCAGCTGCAGCTGCGAAAGGGACAACCCCAGTGCGCGCCGCGGGCTTCCCCAGAAGCCTGAGC
>NW_006285040.1:7122807-7141537 GCF_000327345.1 Myotis davidii
AGATTGACATGACATGTAAAATCCTGAGATTCCACACATATACAAATGAATGTAAAAACGCATACTTTTTATGATTGCTACATCTGAATTAGCACCAATTTCACCCCCTTTTCCCCTCTCCCTCTCCCGCAGTGCTCGCGGCGGCGCTGGCTAGGGCCGCTCCGAATGCAGGAACTCGGGGAAACACAAGGACCAGAGCAGCAGCATCCTGCGGGCGCAGGAGCCTGGGAGGAGCGCGCGGTGGGACGCTGGCTCCGGGAGTGGCGGGGGGGGCAGGTGGAGCCGGGGGCCCCGCAGGGTGGGGGGAAAGGGACCTGGCTGTGGGAGCAACTCCTCCCTCCTGGAGCGCATCTTGGCGGCCAGCCCGCCCACCTACCCCTAGCTAACCAGCCCTCCCTGGCGTGTACCTCTACCCAAGCCTGTGTTGGTGGTCTGTGTCCGCGCCGACCGGCTCGCCTCGGAGCGGAGTCTTCTGTTGGAACCGATTCCGCGGTGCTGCTGCTGGCGCTGCCTCCCTGGGCGCTGCTGAAGCTCCTGAAGAGGCAGGTACTGGCCGTGCCGCCTTCACTCCCAGGTTCTGAGGGCTAGCAGCAGAAGTGACCCAGAGAATTACAGACCTGAAAGGGCCCTGTGGAAGCCAACCGGTCCCGCCCTCTGCCCTCAGGCAAGAGCTGTCAGCATTCGTGTCAGCGAAGATTGCTCCATTTTAAAGCTCTGTCCTCTTCCCAAGAGATATTGTCCCATCACAAACATTCTGTCCGTCAACCTTCAGGATATTGTTTAAATAGTGGTTAAACATATATCCTGCATATTTCTATCCTTGAACAGTTTCTTTTTAGATTTCAGCAGAGATGAACAGCCAATTAATTATATTTTGCAGGAAATCTTTATATATGAAAACAATTATTACATCCCATCTCATTTCTGGCTAACATACTCCAGGCTCTTTATTTAATGTTACTTCACAGCTGTTAGTGTTAGTCTTTTTTTTCCCCCTGACTTTCCTCCAATATGCATTAAATTCTTCCCAGGATGACCCTGTTCCCAGTAATACCAGTAAACAAGGTCCCATATTTTTCTCTCAGTTGTTGACTTATTGCTTACACTTAGAACTTTTCTGCTATGTTGGTGAATTACCAGCAAAAAAAAAAAAAAAAATTTAACCAACTAGTGGTAGAAATGTAATCCTTAGCTGTTTGGAAATGAAAATCTGTTCCACACACGCATTTTAGTGATGATGACCACGTGCTCAATTTACAAATAGCCTAACAAACAGCAAGTACACCTCAACTAAAAATGCTCAGGACTTTTTACTTTTACTCTTGGGAGAAGGAATTCACTCATCTCCATGTTAGAAGATCAAGTTCATAAACAGAGCAAGCTAATAAAACACCCTAAAGTGAGTTCCAGTCCTCGGTAGGTAAGTTTCCCTTCACTTGCGCTGAACAGTGGAGGGATGGGCATGAAGTGTGGCCAGGCCATTTTAGTCACACATCTTTGAGGCTGGTCCTGAAGTGGCAGTACTGCATGTAGATACTTGTCTGTCGTGAGCAATTCCTTTACAATGTAAGTCCAAAGCAAGCATATCACATTGAAAGATATGATAAGCCTTTTTTTTCTCCTGGCATTTTAAGGAACAATAGCTAGAGAAACACCATTTCATGGTCCAGGGGTGACTGTAGAGTTGCTATTTACTTTCAACATTAGTCATTTGACACCTTTGCTTTATAAAAAGTACTATTAACTGAAGGTTAAAAGAGGGTATTTGGCTTAATGAATGCAGTTTTTCAATTTAAAAATATAAGATGAGGGGACCCTTTCCCCCTCCCCACGTGGGAGTCTGTACTTGTTCTTCAGTAAATCTCCACCTCTGCTATACCACCTTCTGCCCCTGGATTCATTCTTCGACTCCGGTGGGCAAAGAATCCGGGTTCCAGCCCAAAAATTCCGTATCACTAGGATTAAAACATAGAAAACCAGTGTCCAAAGTTTCCGGCCTGCAGTCCCAATGGCCATTGGCAAAGGCTTCTATTTCTGAAAGGAAGGGGGCGACTCCTCCATCTCTGGTTACGGTTGGAATGAGGTCCGTGTGGTCATCCACACACTTGGTCACACAAACCTCCAGTGGCCTCCCTTGCGCTCTACTTCCGGCATCTATTGAACCCTTGGCTTTGTCCATGCCGCACAGTGCACCATGCACCAGGCCGGGCGGTCCTGCAACTTCTCCGGCTCGCCAGTCACGAGGGCCTGGGCTTGAGCTAGATGCACGCCAGGCAACGCTCAGTGCACTCACTGGTCTGTCCTCACAACAGCCGCTGCACCGGAACACGGGCCCTGGGCCCTGCCGATGCCCTTTCTCTCCAGACTCTTCACAAGTCCACTGCCTCCTGCACCGAAGCTGCTGCAGGTCTGCCACGGGGGCTCCAGGCTGTACCGCCTGGCGCTAGGGCCCACCTGTGGGAGGTTTTTGATTACTGCTTTGATTTCATTAGTTGTAATTGGTCTGTTCAGACTTTCTGTTTCTTCTTGATTCACTTTTGGAAGATGGTGTGTTTTTAGGAATAGATCCATTACTTCCAGATTGGCCAATTTGTTGGTATATCAATGTCCGTAATATTTTCTTGTAATTCCTTGTATTTCTGTGGTGTTAAGTGTTACTTTTCCTCTTTCGTTTCTGATTTTATTTGTTTTGTGGGGGGTTTTTGATGTGTCTAATTAAAGGTTTGTCAATCTTGCTTATCTTTATTAAGAACCAGCTCCTGGTTTCATTGATCTTTTGTATTTTTTAAGACTCTATTTTGTTTATTGTTGCTTTGATCTTTGATCTTTATTATTTCCTTCCTCCTACTCACTTTGGGCTTTGTATGTTGTCCTTTCTCTAGTTCCTTCAGGTGTAAGTTTAGATTGTTTGAGATTTTTCTTGTTTCTTGAGGTAGGCCTGTACTGCTCTAACCATGGCCCATAGATTTTGTGTTTATTTTTATTTATCTCAAGGTATCTTTTGATTTCTTCCTTGATCTCATTGTTAACCCATTTTTTTGTTTAGTAACAAGTTATTTTCCTTGATGTGTTTGTGTTTTCTTCAGGTTTTTTTTTTTTAATTCATTTCTAGTGTCATACCATTGTGGTCAGAGAAGATGCTTGATATGATTTCAATATATTATAATTTATTGACACTAATGTTTTGTGTCCTACCATGTGCACTTAAAAAGAATGCATATTCTGCTGCTTTGGGGGTAAAATGCTCTAAAAATATCAATAAAATCCATCTTCTCTAGTGTGTCATTTAAGGCAAAAAATAAAAATAAAAATATAAGATGAAGGTAAGCATTATTTTAAAACAGGTGGAACAGGAATTAAGTCCATGCAATTTATCTTCACTCCTTACAAAATATCATCTAAACTGACCAGAAAAGGAAAAAAGCAGAAAGGAAGAATTCTTAGAATCTAGGAACAAATGAACTACTGACTTAGAAAACTGGGTAGACCTGAAACTCAGATTTGCACTGAGAGAAGACAATAAGAAATCTAATTCTTACCACAGAATTCCAGAAATGCTTGGGAATTAGAGTACCAGATCCTTCTATCACGGAGCAGAGAGTAAGACATTGGTTGAATGTTTTTATACGAAGCTCTTAGACCCCTACATTTCTTCGTTTACTATTCATAGCAGCAAACAAAAACACTTTCCAAACTCTTGGAAAAGGGAGTATACTTAATCTTTGAAAATGTTGAGCAGAAGTGATGTCTTAGATCACAAGGTACAGCTGAGGTCATATTGAAAATAGAGGGATTCATGAAACTCTAACAAACAATGAGACTTCCAGGTGAATTAGGTTCCTAGAATGCTGAAAAGTATGCCTATACCTATCACATGCCTAACCATACAGGGAACCGGAGGGTCAATCCTTGGAAAACCAAACAATCCCAAAGGAGGAGGACCTATGGATACCATTAGAATAACCCCCAACAAAACATTCTAATTTTTGTCAACACGTTAAAGTGAAACCCTTCACTGAACAGGCGCAGGGACTCAGTTTCTACTGAGCTATTTTGTGTCTCACTTAAACATGAATGGACAAGCAAAGAGATATCTGATTAAATATGGACATTGATGGAAAGTTATACTGTTAATATACATTAAAATGTAGGATAAAAATGATGAGAATAGGAAGTGTTTATAGCTTTCAAACAACAAGGTGGGGAGGGAAAAAGGACAAAGAAAGTTTAGTAGACAGAATACAGAAGGCTAAAAAAGAAACACGGCAGCATTATAAATATTTGAAATGGTAGTAGAGCGGATGCTGTGATGCACTGTCAAGGATGTCTCACTCGGGGTTGGCCCTCTCCCTGACAGAAGTTTGCATCCAATTACTCATCCCAGACTCCTTGACTCTGAAGTTCCAGCCCATCTCCAGAGCTCTCTGTGGAACTGGCTGAGACCTCTGGGGAAAATGTACCACCGTTCAACCTCTCCTTCTGCCCAATCCTTCCTTTACTCCCTGTTGCTCCTGATTGCTCCCCAATAAACTTTGTGCATGCATATGTCTATCCTCTCTATCTCAATAAATGTTTCTAAGGGGACCTGACTTCAGATAGTTGGTGCCAAGTGGTCCAAGGAAACAGATTTTAAAGATGGAATTTTGGAGCCAAATCACTCACCTGCTGCCTAAGAATGAAGATCCCATTATTGTTTGTGAATGAAGTATGGTAGCTCATGGCATACTGTGGCAACATATTCTGATTACATATTGTTTCCTAACAAATAATTCCAAAGCACTGTGGCTTAAAATAACTATTCCGTTATTGCTCATGATTCTGTGGGCTCAACTGAGCAGTTCTCCAGCGTCAATGAGGCCGAGGTTACAGTCATCTAGCAGTTTAATTGGGCTTGTTCACATGATTGGGAGCTGCTACTGGCTTCAACTGTGAGATCACCTGGGACTGGTGACCGAGTGCCTACATGTGGGCTTTTCACAGCATGGCAGTTGGGACCCAAAGGGAATATCCCAAGAACAAGAGTTCCCAAGGAGAGGACACTGCATCAAGTAAGGGTTAGGCAAAGAGCATCACATATACCATAATATTATATTGGTCAAAGTGACCCCAAGCAAAGGCCAGATTCAAGGGAAGAGAAAATAGTATATGTGACATATACGTACACATATATGGATGCGGTGAACTTGGGACCATATTAGGAGACTAGCTACTGAGCAGGATAATTGTTTAAAATTTCACTAGGGGTGAACAAAGATGGTAAGGAAAAGCACTAAAAGGGACAATGTCTCAAATCTTCGAAAGGTTGAGGGAAAGTCATAATTATAAGGATAATAGAATCAGATATATTTTGTTGAGTGGAACCAAGCATTGGAGAAATAAACAAGGCAATTAAAATTTATTTTTTAAAAGACTTTAGCACCAGGTTATTTCATAGAAAAATTTTGTCAATCTTTAAATAGCAGATATTTTTCACATTATATATAAACTGTTCCAGAACAGAAAAAAATAATATGAAAAGTTCGATAAGTGATTCCATGAAAATAGCAAAACTCTATTCTCAACAAAGGACAAAAGATATACAAAGAAAGAGAAATAGAATCCAACCTTTTCTCATGGGCATGAATGCCATAATCCTAAAGTAAATATTAACATTTTAAAACCCGGCAGAAAACTAAAGAATGAAACATAATCAAGTAGAAGTTGTCTCTGTTTTAGATACTAGAAAAAATCAGAGAAAACTTGCTTCTCAGATTGAAAAAAAAACTATGATAAATATAGAGGCAGATATTTCCGTGCATTAGGAGATTTAGAAAATAGAGTATTGTTCAGCCAAAGTGGCTCAATGGTTGAGTGTCCACCTATGAACCAGGCCAGCAGAGGTTTAGTGAGGGTTGACCAGGCCAGCAGGGGGGTCAGTTGGGGGCAACCAGGCCCGGGGGGGAGGCAGTTAGGAGTGACCAGGCAGGCAGGCAGGTGAGCAATTAGGAGCCAGTGGTCCAGGATTATGAGAGGGATGTCTGACTGACAGTTTAGGCCTGATCACTAAACTGGCAGTGGGACATTCCCCCAGGGGTCCTGTATTGGAGAGGGTGAAAGCTGGGCTGAGGGGACCCCCCCCCCCATGCACGAGTTTCGTGCATCGGGCCTCTATTACATACAACCCAAATATTGTCACACTGTTTTCAACCTTTTGTTTATGAGATTTGGTTTCTTTTTTTCATGCATCTGAATTAACACATTGTATGCAGGAAACGTATTTATACGTTTTACGAATTTATACGTTCTACCAGTGTAGTAGAGCATGGGACACGTATTAATACTTTTTTTATAGACTAGCGGTAGAATGCGGGTAACGTATAAATACGTAAACTAAAGTTATCATAATTTTACTGAAGGTTGCCATTTGCGCAAAAAAAATTAGCAAAAATGGCCCATGCCACCTGTTAGCACGCGATAAAAACTACCCGCAAACAATGTGTTAATATTGACCTCCTTCTCCCCACCTTAAGTGAGATAGATGGATCTCTGTCAAACCTCTTCTAGTACAGCCATAATTTGCAGTGATCCTACCCAGTTGTTATTCAATTGCTTTATTCACACTAGTTAATTGTCAAATTTCGCTCTGTTCTTTAGTAGGAAAGGGAGAGGAATAATCTTGAAATGTACACTTACAAAAAAGATTCTTCTAATCAAGGGTTTCCCAGAATACCTGGTTAAATATTTGAAAATAAATGCATTTATCATTATTAGCAGATTAAGGGGGGAAATCCATTGATTATATTCAATTATATTTAATGATTCAAAAATTAGCAAGCAGAAAGAGAAACATCCTCAATCTAATAAAGGGTGCTTGTGTGAAATCTAAAGAAAATACCATAGTTCATGGCAAATTATAAGAAGCATTCTGACTAACGGCACAAGAAAAGGATAGCTACCGGGGCAATGTTCAGTGCAACGGAAGCAAGAGAAAGAAATCAGAGGCATCAATCTGAGAAACGGAGAGATAAAGCTAGCACATTTCTTTATGTGCAATATCTGATGAAAAATAGTTCTCATTAAAAAATATAAAATACCTGGCAAATAAATCCAAAAGACTATACATACCTATTTATCTATCTAGCTAGCTAATCTACTCATCCATAGGAAAGAAAGGATGCCCCAGAAGAGCCAAAAAGATTTGACAAAGACTATCCATGAGCAGGATGTCTAAATCATTATGAGGAGCTGTTATGAGGCCTATACTAATTAAACTTGGAGAGCTTAGGAATCCTATATAATAAAGAGCTAATATGCAAATGGTCATCATGCCCTCACGGCATCATGCCATAACTGCTCAGACATTCAACACTGGGGAGAGAGGAATGGGGACCAGCCAGGCTGTGGCCCAAGAGAGGGACAAGCCACCCGCACCATGGTCCCAAATGCCAACGGCTATTCCTGCACCTGTGGCCCAGGAGAGGGACAAGCTGCCTGCCCCGTGGTCCCGGGCACCTGCTGCTATGGCCCAGGCAAAGCCACCCACCCATGGTCCCCAGCGGCTGCAGCTGGCCCGGGTGAAGCCGGCCCCAGTCTTGGGTGCCTGTGGCCAGCCAGAGGGAGAAAAGCCCAGGTCCTGGGTACCTGCGACCAGCCAGAGGAGGAAATCCTGGGTCCCAGGTGTGGGGCAAGACAGAGGTGGTTAGGGGTGATCAGGCTGGCAGGGGATCAGTTAGGGGTGTTCAGGCAGGCAGGCAGAGAGGTTAGGGGCAATCAGGCAGACAGACAGGCAAGCGGTTAGGAGCCAGCGGTCCTGGATTGCAAGAGGCAGTCAGACATCCCCCAAGGGGTCCCGGATTGGAGAGGATGCAGGCCGGGCTGATCCCATGCATGAATTTCGTGTACTGGGCCTTTAGTAGGAGAATAAGTTAATAAAATGGAATAGGGTATATAGGAAGACTCATTGGTATGTAAAAGTTTAATTTATGATTAACTTGACCTTTTAACCAGTGGGAAAAGATTGTGTCTCATTACATTGTAGGAAAGTAGCTATCATATGAAAAGTAAAGCAAAATGCTATCTATCCTTCTTATTATTTACTAAAACAAATTCCAGATGGTTTAAAGCATTAAACATTAAGCAAAAATATAAATATGTTAGTGCCAGGCTGGTATTGTTCAGTGGTTGAGCGTCAGCCCATGAACCAGGAGGTCATGGTTCAATTCCTGGTCAGAGCACATGCTCAGGTATTGGACTTGATCAGCAGTGTGGGGCATGCAGGAGACAGCTGATCAATGATTCTCATCATCGATGTTTTTATCTCTCTCTTCCTCTCTGAAGTCAATTTTTTTAAAAAAAATAAAAAAAAATAAAAAAAATTTTTTTCATAATAAAATTTTGGGGGGAATATTTTTAAAGCCTTGGGTAGCAAAGATTCTCTCAAGTGAGACCCCCCCCCCCACCTAGAAACCATCAAGAGTGCATGACAAATTTTTCTTACAAAGCTTTAAAACTTTTGCATAAGGGGGGGATACAAAAAGGCTAATCTCTCACATGGCAGAGAGAAATTACTGCAACACATTTAGCAGACAAGGTATTAATAACCAGAATGTATAAAGACTGATATAAATAATTTAGGAAAAGGCAAACAGTTCAACACTGAAGTGAGTAAAGGATGCCAGATGGCAATTTTCAAGAAGAGAAACAACATGGATAGTCATTCTCACTGGCAATCGTGTGTGCATGTGTTTCTCACTTATAAGATGGCATAAATTGACAATAATAAGAGGAAACAGGCATATTCATATGCAGTAGCTAGAGGTCTTTATGAGGTTTTTGGAAAGGCAATTATATATTTTCAATCTTAAATTTCTTTGGGCTGGAAATTCTGCTTCCAGCAATACATTTTCAAGAAATATATTCTCAAATGTCCAACAACACACTCAACGCTATTCATAACTTTATTGTATACTAGAGGCCTGGTGCATGAAATTCGTGCACGCGTAGGGTCCCTAGGCCTGGCCAGTGGTCAGGGCCAATTGGGGCCTTCCAGCTGCTGACAGGGGCCTTCCTTCGTTCCACGTCACCCCCGGTAGTCAGTGCGTGTCATAGCAAGTGATTGAACTCCCGGTCTCCCAGTCAAACTCCCGAGGGGACATTTTGCATATTAGCCTTTTATATATATACTTAGAGGCCCAATGCATGAAATTCATGCAAGGGGCTCAGCCTTGGCCCTGGCAGCCCCAGCTTCGTCCAGAAGGATGTCCAGTCTAAATAGCATATTACGCTTTTATTATTTTAGATAGATGTTAGTGTAAAACTGGAAACACTGAAATGCCCATCAATAGGAAAGTAGTGAATGGAATAAAGTGTATGGCATGTATAAAGAATAACTTATACCTATATGGAAAAATTTCCAACCAAGTTATTTTTACTTGATACCCTTTGTGTTAAAAATTAGAAAGCAAATCTATATCCATATATATAAGAAAACATATATGAAGAGAGAATGTGAGAGAGAGAAAGAGAGGGAGAGAAAAGAGACAGACAGAAGGACAGAGAGAGATTGAGGGAGAGAGAAAGAGAGAGAGGAAAGAGAGAGACACATATGTAAATTCATGGGCAGAGACAAGAATGGATATCAGACTCGTAACAGTGGTACCACCTGGGAAAGGAAAGTAAGGAGAAGCATACTACAGGGGTCATTTCAGGTTTGTTCTTAATACTTCTGAATTTTAAAAATCTTTTACAATGAGAAAATATTGATGCATTAGTAGGATAATGAAAAAGACAAAACAATTACAGCAATGTAGTAGCAAAGAATTTTTGTTTTTGGTTCATTGCCACATCTGTTTGTAATGGAGAAACAGCACCCCAGCTTGGCCACTCCATTTATTTTGGTCATTTATTCATCATGCTTTGAGACAGGGCCAAATATTCAGTGAATACAGAGGAAAAGAAGCAGCGTACTTCTCAAACAAATTGTTCAACAAAACAATCTCAAAAGCGTTCACTTTAGATACATATTTACCTACCTTCTGCACTTTCCTCTCCTGGAATCTAGAATTTTCCTTCCTGAAAATTCTAGTTGCTAAGCAACATTTCCTTCTTCTCTGTGGAGCTTGGTTCCCATATTAACTTTTCATCAGCTTGATGTTTCTCTTTCCTCTTAATCATCACACACACACACACACACACACACACACACACACACACACAGTTTTCTACAGTTCTTTCATGCATATGGTGTTTATT
This sequence comes from Myotis davidii, assembly GCF_000327345.1. Classification (NCBI taxonomy): domain Eukaryota; kingdom Metazoa; phylum Chordata; class Mammalia; order Chiroptera; family Vespertilionidae; genus Myotis; species Myotis davidii. The sequence goes on from NW_006285040.1 coordinate 7,133,038, forward strand.
CACTCATTTGCTCTGTAAGAAATAAAAGTCTTATCTTTTGTACTATTGCATACTCATAACCAAAAGAATGAAGAGAGGATTCCTCTTACTTCTTCTAAGAGGGTAGCCATCAGAGAGATAGCTTTCCAAAACTAACAAGAGGACTGGTCTAGGGGTTTGAGTTTGGGGATGGAATCCTAGGTCCTACTCATTACTTTAGGGTGATGGCTTTCAGATGGGTAAGGCCTATTATAATTTCATTCAGTAAATACTTATGGAGCTACTATTATGCTCCCTATAATGTACTGGATATTGAGAATGCAGTGGTCAATAGAAACAGTTCCCACCCTCAAGCAGGTTATATACAAAGATGGTAAAATATGAATGTTATGTCTGCCTCTAGTTTATTCAAACTCTGCTCCAGCTTCCAGCTACACCCTAAGCTGGATGATGGTTGTCAAGGAGGAAGAATGTGTAGTAGGGTGTGTGCAAAGCCTTCTGCCCACCTGGGTTCTGAAGAGTGATGGGATACAGAACATGTTCCTCCTTTGTCCAACAGTCTACAAACTAGTTGTGGAAAGGCCTGGAGCAAAAACCTGAGGTCTGGAATTCCTTTTAAGATTTTGGCCTCTGGAGACCCTTGGTCCCTCTGGAGGAGCTACTGGTCTCCTAGGCCCTGGGGAGCGATTGGGAATACATACGTGAGTAATGCTGCTACGGGCAGAGCAGCACATTTCCTTGCTATTGACAAAGACTGCCTGGCTCCATTGCTTCCTAGTAGCGGAAGCATGGGCAAGCTCTTAACTCCTCTTTCATAAAATGGCAATAATAGTACGTAGACCAAAGGGTCATGATAATAGGAATGTTTTAATTTTTATAAATTGCTTAGAACAGGACCTGAAACATAACATAGTCAGAAATATTGATTTTTCTATTTCTTCAGCCTGACACTAATTGTGTAGCTCAGCATGGAAAGAAAGGAGGCTTACTTGGGAAGGAGCCATGCATGTCTGTCATCAACTCACAAGAGTATACAATGCCATCTCTCTTAGCCTTTAGTTGGTTCTGCTGTGTTTGTAGGACCCAGCTAGGTCAACCTGAGCCCTGAAGCCAATAAAAGCCAGTTTTCAAAGGTGCCCATCACCTGATGGAGGAAGAGCAAGCAGAGCTTGTGGCTCCCAGTAAAAAGGTAGCTCCTGGGGATAAGAACTTCCGATGGAAACAGGCCCCACCTTTAATAGCGTCAACAACAACAAAATAAGAGCACTTAAGGACATTTAATCACAGCAGTGAGATATACTTTCTGGAAATGAAAGGCATGGTTTTTAATTTTTTTTTAAATGCAGTGCATTATATGAAGTGAAGAGCAGAATGAGCAGTGCTGAGAACTAAATTATTGTCATGGAAAATCAAAGTATAGAAATGTGTCAAAGGTGTAGCAAAAAATGAAGAGGTAGAAATACTGAAAGAAGAGAGGAGTGATTTGGAGAACACATGAGAGTCCAAATAAGCAAATGATAGATGATTCAGGAGAGAGAGAAATTAAATACCAGGGAAAAATTAAATACCAGGGAAAAATTCCCTGACTTCAAGAAAGATTTGATTCTGCAGGTGTAAAGTACTCACTGAACTTGAGCAGGATTTATTTGTAAAAGACAACTATGCATCCTATATAATAAAAGGATAATATGCAAATTGACCCTAATGCATTACGACTGGGAATGACCAGTTGCTATGAGACTCACTGACCACCAGGGAGCAGGCACTCAATGCAGGAGCTGCCCCCTGGTGGTCAGTGTGCTTCCACAGGGGGAGCACTGCGGAGCCAGAAGCCGGCTCATGGCTGACCAGTGCAGGGGAGTGAGCCTAAGCTGTTAGTCAGACATCCCCTGAGAGGTCCCAAACTGCGAGAGGGCACAGGCCAGACTGAGGGACACCCCCTCCCCCGAGTGCATGAATTTTCGTGCACCAGGCCTCTAGTTTTATGATAAAATGCTTGAATCCTGAAGATAAAAAATAAAACATTATAAGCTTCCACACAGAAATAATTAGTTACAAAGGAAAAGAGAACAGACTGACATCAGATTTCTTGTCTGTGATCCTAGAAGCCAGATGGCATTTAAATAACATCCACAGGCTAGTGAGAGAGAAACTGTGAAGAAATAAACAAGAATTCACAGAAGCTATCAGCACACAACTCTTCTGAAGAGACTACTTAAAAAAATAATATTTAGTCAAATGAGTATTTCAGAACAGAAATCTTAACATAAGCAAAGGTAGAGAAGAAGAGTCATGAGAAATGAACTTTGCAATAAATGGGAAAGTGATTTCAAGTAGTTAAGTGCTTTGAAATATAACGGCATTCTCTAAAATGAGAGTTTAGAACATCAATTTTCAATTGGTGCGCCACAAGGATTTTTAAAATATGCATATCTGACTATTTAGTCAGGGGCACTGATATCTTTTCTCTTAGATTATCAAATTTAAAAATGACTATAGCCAACACAGCAATAGCTGTTTGGTGTGAATAAATCAAAATTATACCAATTTTTTGGAGGGGTCAGATCAGCAAAAAAATAACTTTTTGGTGCACTGCAGAATTTTAGTAACTACCTTTTGTGTGCCACGAGATGGAAAAGTTTGAAAATCATTGGTTTAGAAATAAAGCAGAAAATAATTTCACCAAAGCTTTTGTGCTGAGAATGAGGAGAAAGGGAGAGAAGTAAAAGAATTCTAATCATAGCTTAGGGAGCATAGGAATTAGGGTATTCATCCACCCATCTAATGTTAGGAGAATAGCTGGGGATTACATGTGGCTTGGTCAGGGCAACTATCTCAATTTGGACTGCAGGCAGCTACACAAAACAAGAAATCTAACTAAACAGGGCTGTATTTCTCATGCAACCAAAGTCAGGAGCAGACAGTACAGCAAGTCCACAGTGCCAACGAGGGGCTAAAATAAATGTCCGAATTTTCTCCTCAGTCCTCTTTCTTGTGGCTTTCTCAACATGATCACACGATGGCTGATCCACTTCTGGACTTACCTGCATTTTAAGCAGGTAGAAGAAGGCAAAAGTCAAAAAGTACACGCTGAGTATATATATGATTGTTCTTTCTAAAATCCCACCCAATAAATTTCTTATTGTCTATTATTAGCCAGAGAATGGTCCCCTGACAACTCCTAGTCAAAAGAGAGCATGGCATTTTTAGCTTGCAATACCCATGTCCCCCCAAGAAATCTGCACTCTGATTAGTACAGAAGGGGAGAAGGCTATTGGCTAGATCACTAGCAGTGTCAGCAATGGAAACAGTTCATATTTTCCTTTTGTATCACAACTGAGAATTTTGTTTGAAATTGGAAATTAACCCTTAGTACAATGGAAATATAAAGTTGAACTTTCAAATTAACATGAGGAAAAAAGAGAATAAAGTATAGTTTGATCATACCAAGAAAAACAAAGACAAGAAGGAAACAATGAAATAAAACAGTAAACATTAATATGACAGACAGTATAGAGTTCTTATTTCAAACAGGAAAGGGCCAAATTGTTCCAACTTTGTTTAAAAAACAAAACTACCAGAAAAATGCAAATAGAAAGGATCAGAGTGAAATATGCATATTGAACAAGGTACAACTTAAAAAGACAATCACTACTCAGCCCAAAGGGCCAAATATAATGAGAAAATTTCAAATTTTTAAAGATGATAGGCGCATTCTTATATGCATCGAACAACACAGTAACTAAAACACATAGTGATATAAACTGTTATAACTGTAAAGCTGAAAAAAGTATAGAGGGAGATTTTAACATGTCACGCAGAATTAGGCCGATCTAGTAGAAAAGCTTATTTCCTGGTAGAGTTTTGGGAATGATTATAATTGCAGGCAAGCAAGTATAACACAGGGAAACAACTGCTATGATAGAAGTGAATGCAGTGTATCCCTAACCCAACTTCCTTTCTAGTAGATACTACAGGCACAAAGTTGGTTAAACAAGGATGGTTTTTGCCTTCAAGGAGTTCATGATTAGGAATTTCATTCTGTGATACAGTTTAAAGTCATCTTTTTGTTTCTAAATCTTTTCCTGATTTAAAGTGAAAACTTAACAAGTATATCATCAAAATAACCTGCAATAGCACATGTGGCTTTATTAAATAGAAAATATTTTACCAAAAATTTGATTTATTTTTTAGATCATTGGTATAATCCATTAAGTAGTTTTAATGAAGTAAAAGTCTGAGAAAATACTCATCTAATTAATCTCTTTTTTTTTCTCATTTATAGTATACTAGAGGCCTGGTGCACAAAATTCATGCATGGGGTGTGGCCCCTCAGCCTAGCCTGCACCCTCTCCAATCCAGGACCCCTCAGGGAATGTCCAACTGCTGGCAGTCGGACATCCCTCTCACAATCCAGGACCACTGGTTCCTAACCGCTCACCTGCCTGCCTGCCTGACTGCCCCTCACCACTCTGCCTGCCTGTCTGATCACCCCTAACTGCCTCTGCCTGCTGGCCTGATTGCCCCTAATTGCTCCCCTGCCCGCCTGATTGCCCCTAACTGCACCCCTGCCAGCCTGATTGCCCCTAACCACCTCTGCCTGCCTGCCTGAGCTCGCCACTAACTGCTTGCTCCCCTACTGGCCTGATCACCCCTAACCACCTCTGCCTTGCCAATGCATAAATAAGTGGAACAGAAATGACGTCAGACATCCAGAAGTCGTTTGGTCGATCCGGTCTAATTAGCATATTGCCCTTTTATTAGTGGCTGAGCAGAGCTCCCCCTGTGGGAGCCCACTGACCACCAGTGGGCTCTTGCATTGAGCATCTGCCCCCTGGTGGTCAGTGTGTGTCATAGTGACCAGTCATTCCCAGTCTTTCTGCTGTTAGGGTCAATTTGCATATTACCCTTTTATTATATAGGATGAGTGTAGGCCCTGGCTGGTAGCTCAGTTGGTTAGAGCATTGTCCTTATATGACACTGTTGAAAGTTCAATACCTGGTCAGGGCACATACATGAATCAACCAATGAATGCATAAATAAGTGGAACAGAAAATTGATGTTTCTTTCTCTCTTCTCTCTTCTCTCTCTCTTCCTCTCTCTCTCTCTCTCTCTCCCCTTTATCTCTTTCTAAAAAAACATCAATAAAAATTTCCTATAGTATATGAGTATATAGGGACAGGTGTTCACAGGTCTAAAACAATCACTGTTCCAAGACGAGAATGTTGATAAGTTCCATTTGCTGCTGTAATGATCTGTTCGACTGACAGGTCCTGAGGGCCTCCCGAGATTGTGAGTTCATCACTTAAGTCACCCACAGTTCCTTTATCCTCTCAATACAGTTGACAACTTCCCTAATATGCACTTCTAATGCTCCTTTTTCCTCCAAATTTAACTACTTTCAGTCTTTTTAACTTACTCTGATGTATAGTTCTGAAGTGTACTGAATCATAACTTGAATATGTAATTATTACTGGAGTATATTCAGACCTTGAATTTTACAGAAAACAGTGAATTACATAATCCCCCCTTTTAAAAAATCCAGTGCCTTGATAAAATGCCAACAAAGAAAAATGCTTATGAGAAATATACACAAAACTACTTACAAAAACCTGTAAATGCAGCAATTAGACACAAACTTTTAAAAATCTAATGTTCTGTTACGTAAGACTCTGAATTTTAGATCTTGCATTATTTCCTTCTGATTGCCCCCTTCTTACAGCTTAGTGAATGCTGAGCATTAAAATTCACTTAGCCGTCTTTCAAACCATTGCTAGAAGTATTCATTCTTTGAGCCTGACCCAGGCAAGCTTATAAGTGAGCTCCACTGCATTGATTTTCAGTGAAGTCTGTCCCACATGTAGGGAGAATTCAGCAGATCTGTGGGGCCATTTTGGGTCATCATAGTGACAGGTGGGGGGATGTTAAGGGGTTTGCAACGCCAGGAACAGACACACACATTGAAGGGCTGCTTCACATGAGCACAACTTCCAATAGTCTGTCAGATGATTATGTAACTGAAAGACCAATTTGGAATTCGCTGAACACAAAGTATTTGACATATAAACACATTTAAAACCTTTAAAATGTAATCACAAAGTGTATTCTCATGGTTTTTTTTTCCCCTAAAGTTACATTCATTTTTATTTTTTATTTTTTTACATTCACTTCTATTTCTTTTATTTATTTTTTCAATGTAAAAAGATTTAAATGAAATTGAGAAGGAAAAATAGTGTTTCATACACAAACATTTAGATTTCCTGATAACATTTTTACTAAAACTTAGCTATGGTTTAAACTTCTGAAGGCTGTTTCCAATAACAAAATGAGGAATGGTCCTATTAATACCACTGTGGGAAGATCGCATGGTTTAACGGAGAGGACGGATATTTCACAAAGGGAAGTGTTATTTGGACTAATGGGTAGGTGGAAACATCTCTTCTAGTTCTTTCTTTAGCAGACTGTGGTAACAAATGGTACTCAAATGCAGAGGCATCTGTTAGAGCAAGTTTTCTTTGCAGAATGTCGATAATTTTGTGTACTTCTAATTCCTCTCTGTCTTGAACTTCTGAGCCTCACAAAATTAAAATTACTCATTAGGAGAAAAATCAATTAAAATCAAACCTTAGGTCGTGTTCCACAAGTTTACGGTGGACCAGCCTGGGAGAGCCAGTGGCTGGGGCGCCTCCAGGGACCTCCACTTCAGCGACAGCCTCGGCCTTGCAAAACCTACTCTGAGGTAGACAAGTACAGATTCTGTAAGGTAAGGCATAATCACTACTAACAATCAAGAGGATTTTCCCAAAACTTTTAATAATGAACAAAGATCACTTGCGAAAAAGGATGAAAAACAAACAGAAATTTTCAGTAACTAGCCCTTTATGTCTTAAAGAAACCTCATACTAAAAAAAAAAATTTAATCACTTCATGTTTTAAATTGTTATTATGTATACATTATTTAAAATGAAAATATCCCTCCCGACCTTAGAAAATTAGAATTGCAACTCAAAAAAAAAATTTTTTTTTGTCTATTGGATATTTTTTTGCCATCTACATTAATAAACTTACAAAATTTGCACACCTTTGTCTTGCCTTATAAACATAATGAATGTATCAGTCAGGGTCCAGTTGTGAAAACAGAAATCACACAGTTATTTTATCAGAGTAAATTTAATGTAAGGAATTGGTTGAAGAGTTATTGAATGATTGAAAGGTAAAAGGAAACGATATAAGAATTTTAGAAAGCGCTCCTCTCTCTACGGCTGGAGGAGCCCAGGTTGAGGTTATTGAAACTGACCAGCTGGTGCTGGTATTCTAGGAGCTCAGAAGAGGGATCTTCATAGCTGGGACTCAGATATTTGAGGAAAGGCCACAGAGTGGGCAGCTGCAAGCTGGTGTCGCTTTGTGAGGAGGCAAATAAGATGGTTCTGCAAGTGCTGGAAATAAACTGCCACTACCAGGATGGAAAACCATTGCTGTGGTGACACTGATATGAGCAGGAGGTAGAACTAGAAGGAGCAAGTCTCCTTTCCTGCCTCTTCTTTTGCCATCTGCCTCTTGTGCCCATTTTTAGCAGGGAGCCAGATGGCAATGAGGCAATGCAGTTTCCAAAATTCCAGCCCCAGGATCATAGAGAAGAGTAGAGAAGGGTTTGAAGCCAAGAGATAAAAGCTAATAAACAGGGAGAATCAGGAATTATACTTTTACATTTTAATGGACATGCATATTGAAAAATTTAAGAATGAATTAAGGTTTTAACTCTTCATTATTCTTCCACTATACCAAATGAAATCCCCTGAAAATTAAAATTGCAATTAAATGTTTTCATTAATATGACATTAATGAACTCATAAATGTGATGCCTTTTCCTTGCTGTGTAACAAATAATGAATTACTTATGCCATAATTTTATTCAAGTTGCCAGTGATATCCTAAACTATCTTAAATCTTGGTTTATAACAGTGTTAGAATTCTTTGATTAAATTAATCTTGCAATTTGTCTCTACATGTCAATCTGCAAGCTTTTTCTTCAAATATGATTTTCTTCAAATATTAGTATTATATATGAAAATAATATAAAAATTATAACATGCAATAACATAATTTTGGACCAATTAGGAAATGGTCTTTAAAAATAGAAATATGTAAGTTTTTATTTCCAACTTTGATTCTAAAATATATACTTTTTTTTTTCAGTCAAGCCTTACACTTTGGAATAAATAAAAATAACAATATTTATGGAATAGCTACTTTGTACCAAATGCTGCCATGATGAATACATAGATAATTTTCATTACAAATGTTTGAGGGAGATACTATATTACTATTTTATAATTAAAGGAACTGAGAATCTAAGAGCATAAATAATTTCATTAAGATTACATGATTAGCCGAAACCGGTTTGGCTCAGTGGATAGAGCGTCGGCCTGCGGACTGGAAGGTCCCAGGTTTGATTCCGGTCAAGGGCATGTACCTGGGTTGCGGGCACATCCCCAGTGGGAGATGTGCAGGAGGCAGTCGA
>NW_006285040.1:7141562-7142766 GCF_000327345.1 Myotis davidii
AAGATTACATGATTAATTAATTGTTAAAAGTAAGCTTTATTATAGTGCTGATATCAATTACTTATTAATTAAAAGAAAGATATCATTGCCGATTTGCCTCAAATTAGTGCATAGCATCAGTTCAGTTTCAATAAAATATTCAACAGGCTGTCTTTTTTGTTTCTGTTTTTCGCAAAAATAAAAAAGCTAAATTTAAAATCCATATAGAATTACAAAGAGCTAAAAATAGTTACAGCAATTTTAAAGAAAAGCTGTAGAAATTACAAAAAGAGCTATCAATATGTTTTAAAACATATAATACTATAAAATGTGTATTAGCACAAAGATAAGCTAATTGACCAGCAAAATATAATAGAGTGAAAAAATACTGCATTTCTCAAAAAGATGACACTGCTGTCATTTTGATAAATAACCCTTAGTCAATTAGATATTCATATGGAAAGTTATTGCAATACCACTTTAAGCTACAAGAAAACTGAAAGCAACTTGATATATCTTGACCCCGCTACCTTACAGCATACACAGAATCAATTTCAAATGGATTCCACACTAAAAAGTAAAAGGCAACAAAACGAAGCATTTAGAGAACATAGGGAATGTCTTTAAGGCTGTGAAATAAGCAAATATTTCTTAAAGTGAGAAAAAAGGCCCCACAATTGACACATTGGACTATATTAAAAATATATGACTTCTTGATGATACTATCAAGAGACTAAACAGACAAACTATAGAATAGAGTCAGCATATATATTCAACAACTCATATCTAGGGACATAAATAACTCCTACAAATCAATAATAAATATATGGTCCATCAACTAAAATATGAACAAAAGACAGACAGTCCCCAAAAGAGGATATCAAAATGGCCAATAAGCATATAAAAATGGGCTCAACTTCATCAATAGCCAGAGGAATACAAATTAAAATTTAAAGCACAATGCAGCACCACTGAACACCCAACTGATTGACTAAAATTAAAAAGGCAGAGGGTAGCAAATGTCTGTGAGAATGTGGGAAATCAGATCACTCGTCATTGCTGGTGAAAAATGGCACTACCGTGTTGCAAAACTGTTTAGTTGTATCTCTAAACATATGCATATTCTACGTAGCCTACAATTTCAACCTCAGATTATATGAAACAGAAATGCATATGTATCTTCACCAAATACAAGAAGAATGTAGAAGCATTCATTCAAGTCCAA
>NW_006285040.1:7143195-7147608 GCF_000327345.1 Myotis davidii
TAGGGAGTGTGCAGGAGGCAGCTGATCGATGTTTTTCTCTCATCGATGTTTCTAACTCTCTATCCCTCTCCCATCCTCTCTGTAAAAAATCAATAAAATATATATATTTTTAAAAAGAATTACATCTGTAGGAGAATGTAACTATCCTATATAATCCTGTATAATAAAAGCTAAAGGTGAAACAACCAGGAATTACCAGTTGCTATGATATGCACTGACTACCAGGGGGCAGATGTTCAATGCAGGAGCTGCCCCCTGGTGATCAGTCCACTCCCACAAGGGGAACTCTGCTTAGCCATAAGCCGGGTTGATGGCTGCAAGTGCAGTGGTGGTGGTGGAAGCCTCTCCCACCTCCTTGGCAGCACTAAGGATGTCCAACTGCAGCCTAGGCCCGATCTCCCCGGGAGCAGGCCTAAGCTGGCAGGTGGACATCTCCCAAAGGCTCTCGGGCTGTCAGAGGGTGCAGGCTAGGTTGAGGGACCCCCAGAGTTCACGAATTTTCATGCACTGGGCCTCTAGTAAAAATATATTTTTTTAAAAAAAGAAATGAAGCAGGTGGCTTTCCTTGTGGGAGTTGTGACTGGAATGGATCATAAGAGGAGTTTCTGGGGTGCTAGTCAACTTCTATTCTTTGGATTTAACACCATTACACAGGTGTGTAAAATTCGTGAAAATTCAATGACCTGTATACTTACAATGTTTTCATGATATAGTTATACTTTATAAACGTTTGAAATGCCCATACCCTCAGACCTAACAACTCCTTTAATCCCATAGAAATTAAATGACTAGTAAGTAAGGGTTATGTACAAAATTTTTATAGTAATATCAAGGTTCAAGAAAATTGGAAGTAGCTTGAATTTTAATTAATAGATGAATGATTAAATGTGGTGTGCTTCATTCACACCACGGAGTAATATGGTAATTAAGAAGATTATTGGATTTCTACCAGCTGACTCAGAGGCATCTGCAGTGTGTGTCATTGAGAAAATCCACAGAGAAGTATATAAGTGATGCTTTCATATTTATAAAATAATCTCTGTGTGTTTTAGTGTGCATGAGAGTACGTGTTAATAATATTGGTTACTTAGGGTGGGTGGGTGCCAGAGTGGAGTAGAGAAGAGGAGAGGAGCATCTCATACACACATATTCATAAAACTACATTTGGAAAAAGTGGCTCATTATTAAAGAAGAAAAAAGTCATACACATTCTGCCCTCATGCATGTGCAGTTGGACATATTCATAAAGAGATAAAGAAAAGAGGGGTGTTTTAAACGTTAATTGGTTTCTCAGTCTTGTGGGATTTCATATATATTTTTAAACTTCATTTGTCATACTTATATGCATTGTTTGAATTTTTACAATGTGTATGTATAATTACATGACCAAATATACAATAAGCTTTTTTTCATTATAAAAGTAAATTTGTGATAGGTGAAGAAATTGGTATTTATGAGAAATGTAAAACAAACATTGATTAAAAAGCTACTGAGTAATTTGAGAAGATATTTTTTAAAAGATGTTACTAAAATGCAGGAGCACAGAAATATGGAGGTAATGATTAGACTTAAAATGATTTGTATTGTTAAAAAAGAAGGTTCAAAAACTATGTATGATATTCAAACATGGGAGAGAAATTTACAATTTAATGACTGTGTATATGCACTGGTAGGGGAGAGGACACATCTGGAATTATTCACAATGCATTGTCTGGGCCCCAGTGGTTGCCTATGGGAAGAGGAACAAGATGGACATAGACTTACTTTGACTGTATAGCTTTGTGCTTTTTAAAAAAACAAAAAACAACACAAAACTTTATAGTAAGTATTACCCCTTCAAAGGAGTAAGGGAGGGGGAAAAAAAGAAGGAGACAGAGAGAGGGAAGAGATGTTAACTTCAGTGGTTTATCAAGAGTCAACATTAAGATTTGTTTTTCTTTTTCTGACAGTATCATTGCTCACAATAGCACATCTGAGTGGTAAAATAAAAATATGATTAGCTCTTTAAAAATATCCTTATTGATTTTAGAGAGAAAAGGAGAGGGGGAGAAAGAGATAGAAACATCAATGATGAGAATCATGGATAGGCTGCCTCCTGCACACCCCCTACTGGAGACTGAGCCTGCAACCCAGGCATGTGCTCTTGACCAGAATCAAACTTGGGATCCTTCAATGCCAGGCAACGCTCTATCGACTGATAGAGAGGCCAAGGCAGCTCTTCTTCGTTTCTTTTTTTTTTTTTTAAGTCAAATGAGACTGTCTCCTGTGAGTCAATAAATATAAGTGTAAATGTATATAAGAATGCTCCATTTATGATCAACTTGGTTGTCTTGTTTTCTGTATTGAATAGAGATAAATGTACAGTCCGATGCAATGAATGGACAAAGGATTTCTATATAGAAAGTGAATCAATCCAATGATTTTGAGGAAAGGATAGGCTAATCATTTCATGAACAACTTTTTGTGGGTAGAAAGTAGTTCTTGGAATGAAATGTTCACTTTTTTTCTGGAAAAATAGGCAGTGGGAGTGCTGGGAATTTATTATAGTGTGCCACATATTATCATGAAATGAGATTTATTTTCCTTGACATAAAATGACTGCAATCTTTTCTGTTGCCATGTTCTGGTTGTTGTTTTTTTCTGTATAAGATTTCATCTTATTTCAAATTCCAGCAAGTTGCTTATATCAAGAATAAATGGATTAAAATAGATAATGAGAACTAAGTAGAAAAACTTGCACCTCCTGTCAGATCCGAACAATTCTACTGAGCACAGCACAGTCTGATGGAAGATTTTCTGTCAGTGCAGCCTTAAGAGAGTTCCTTCTCTAAGTTGTGGCCATGTTTTTGCAACATACAAATTAATTAAAAGAATAATGATCTAACCATCTGTGATGGTTTATCATAGGCTGGAGTCCTGACTATACAAAAATAAATAAGGAGTAATCTCTTCATGGATATTCAAATTAGTCAAAGAGATAGATGAATAAAATCATAATTACAATACTATAGAAAGGCTTCTAGTTAAAGAAGGTGTCATAATATGTGCATTTATCTTCACTCCCAATTGAAACCCAATTAAAATGACAGCAAAGGACAAAATTAAATTTAAAGGCATAAACCTACATGGAAAAATAGAACAGAAGAAATTATGACCATAGAATTTATAAGGATGAAACCCAGATGGATGAGTAACAAATAACTTCACAAACCTGAAATATCATCAACTTACAATGACTCCAAAGTTCCCATATTGTTCAACGGTGTCAGACCGCCCTGGTCCATCTGTCAGGTCTACAGTGCCGAAACGCTGACAAGACACAGGCAACTCACAGTCCTCATTACAGGCATTTCCTTTAACGTGTAGCTTGGGCTTTTTTTCAAATGAGAAGTATTAATCTTGTTAAAATACTTTAATGATTGTATATACCTTTTCAGGAAGGGTAGGTACATATTTACGTGCAGACTAGCATAATCATTGGCAGCAAGAGACATTTACATGACTTGATTGCTACCCTTGCCTATTAGAATCAGAACTCTAAAAATTCAACAATACCTTATCTCCCAACAGCACTCTGAACCAGTGAGGAAATAGGTCAAAATAGAATTATGAAAAATGAACTTACCAAGATTTGTACAGAAACCAGTCATACTACCCATGGCTCATGTGAGTAAGATTGTCTTCCTCACAAAATGTTCAGAGTAGACCCATGAGATTTCTGGTTATATAAAATGATGGGACTTAGTGGAATTAGCACATGACATGAATAAATGGACAGAAAATGTTACAGAGAAGTAAAAGTTCCCACATCCCAAGCCTGCCTGTTCTTTACCCGTCTTATCTGTAAGTAGTAATCACCAAATTGGTTTAAAGGAGCTGCAATCATTCAGTCAATTAATGCTTCAGCTCAGTACCCCACTCTGAAAATCAGCCAATCCCTAAACTCCAGGATAAACATCAGCCAATTTATACAACAAGAAAACATCTACAAGGATAGAAATTATTTAGAAACATTGTCATGCAATATCAGCTAATCAGAACAACACAACATCTAACATAAAAGAGTGGAATAAAAACATTTTCAGACTTTCAAAATCTCACATGTTTATCTCCATGCTCACTCTTTTTAACAAGCTTCTAAAGGAGATGATTCATTATCTACACTAATAAAAGACAAAGATGCTAATTGACCATACCTTTGCCATGCCCAAGCCACACCCACCAGCCAATCAGAGTGATTATATGCAAATTAACCCAACCAAGATGGCGGCCAGAAGCCACCGAGCTGGAGAAGCAGGAGGCTTGGTTGCCCCGGCGATGGGGGAAGCCAAGCTTCCCACCTGCTCTGGCTGGCTGTGGCCTCTGCAAAAGGCAACGAAATTTCATTTATAGAAGCTAAATAAATCCCAGATA
>NW_006285040.1:7147933-7215432 GCF_000327345.1 Myotis davidii
TGGGAGAAGGCCGAAGCCAGCAAGTGGTCATCCTCCGAGGGGTCCCATACTGGGAGAGGGCACAGGCTGGGCTGAGGGACCCTCCCAAGTGCACAAATTTTTGTGCACCAGGCCTCTACTAAGAAAATAAACTAAGAAAGCAGAAAACATAAGGTACATAACACAGAAAATCCAATACCATGAGAGGCAATGGGAATTCACAGAATGATGGTGAACCCCAAATGACAGCTGAACTACTGGCTCAGAGAGAAATAATTTCAGATTTTGGCAAGACCATAGTGGGGTCCGGGAGAAGGTAAAAATAGATTAAGTTCATAGAAATATTTATTAGTTTGAATTGTTGACAGAAATTTTCATTTAAGGTAAAGAGTGCACATGTTGAGGTAAATCTAGTGTTAGCTACATAGAAACCTTAAGGAGACAAGAAAATAAGATTTATTTTCTTTGAGAAACACTAAAAGCTATGCAAAAACAAAACAAACAGAAATGTGATCATAATTTATTTATATTAGAGGCCTGATGCATGAAATTCATTTAAGAGTAGTCCTTCCTTCCCCCAGCTGCTGGCACCGGCTTCCCTCTGGCACCCGGGACTTGGGCTTCCTTCCAGCCACCAGCTTTGTTCGGAAGTTATTCTGGAAGGAGGTCCACTTTTTTTTAACGCTTTTATTATTATAGATTGCTCAGCTGTGAGCCCTATGGTACCATTGTGTATATCTACATTACAAAGATCGTGGAAGGGTGTGTGTGTGTGTGTGTGTGTGTGTGTGTGTCTGATCTACTTTATTTTGTGGGTTGTGGAGGGAGTGAAAAAACACACACATTAAATTCTTGTTTTTCCACCAAGAGAAGACTAAAACATTAAGAAACCACAGGATAAGCAGTAAAAGCTTGTCATTTAGCGAAAAGGAGTTAGAACTAAAAGAGGTCACCAATATAGTCGAACTTGGACAATAGGATATTTTTTATAATAAAACTTATAAAACTTTAAATTATATGAAATTAAAAAATTTTAAAGAATGAATAAATAGTTTGTGAGATGTTCCATAAAAATTAAATGAAGACTGTGTTCTTTAGGAGCATAGTATCTCAGTTGGGGTATAGTTTATGAAAGTCTTCTCAGAGAAAATTATTCTTTACCATAAAGATAAATTGAAGTTAATCACAAGGTTGAGGGACAAAAAGTTATCATGGGCAGAAAAAACAGCCTGAACGAGAGCTAAGTAGCATTCATGAATATGCTTCATTGGCGGATCCCAAGTGATGTTTTGCGGTTGGAGCATGGAATGTGGGCAGAGAGGAGACTGCTGAGGAATGGGGTTGGCTGGGTCTGATGGTGCTCAAGTCATGAAGGACCTTGTGTGCCCAGATTGTGACTGACAGAACAGATTTGCATTCTGAGATAAAAATGATCTTTCAAATGAGAGATGTATCGAAAAATGAACGTACTGGGACAAGCAGATCATTTAGGAGGCTGGTGAAGTAAATTGGGCAAGAAGTGCAAGCAGTAAAAATGGAGAGTGAACACCTAACATATTTTAAAGAGGTAGGATCAACAGCTAGGACCTGGGGGAAATGAGGAAGGTAGAGAAGTCACAGGTGATTTTCATGTTTCTATTTTCACTGCTGGAAGAATTTAGTGGGAAAGAAAATAAAAGAAGGGACATATTTTCATAGGAAGTGTTATGGACTAAATATCTGTGTCCCCTCAAAGTTCATATGTTGAAACCTTAGACTCTCTTGTAATTGTATGAGGAGGTAGGGCCTTCATAGGTAATGAGGATTAAATGAGGTCCAGAGAGCAGAGTGCCCTTAAATGGAACTAGTGTCCCAAGAAAGCTTGCTTCTCTATGCTCTTTGTCATGTGAGGATACAAGGAGCAGACAGTCATCTACAAGTCAGAAAGTGTGGTCTCACCAGACCTGCTAGCACCTTGGTCAAGGTCTTGCCAGCTTCTAGAGCTAAGAAATAAATATTTGCTGTAAAGCCTTCGAATCTATGATAATTAGTTATAGCAGCCTGAATTATAACAATGGGTATGAGTTCAGCTCGCTGGGCATACTAGTAAGCCCAGCTCTATTAAGCATTACATCCTAAAAATAATATTCTCATTTCCACATAAGACAAGCTGTGATTGGGTAATTTCAGCCCAGAAATTCACAGACACGGGATAATAATAGTTGGAATTAAAGATTTGTTTTTTAGTTCTCCCTAGATAGGGAAGAATACCTATTTGGACCTCATCCACATGCCATGGTTTGTTAATTCACTCCCTCCCTCCCTCATTCATTCATTCATTCATTCACCACCAAAACTTGTTAAGGACCCCTGCCTTCACAGCTGACTGCCTATTAGAGCAAATAAGCATATACATACCCTCCCCAGATAATTCTATTTTTTAAGCAAAAAATGAAGAGGATCCTTGGATAAGTTAGAAAGGACCAGTGATGGGAATGAGAAATAGAGCAATCACTGTCCATTTAGGAAGTTCTTGGTAAAAGGAGGATAAAAAAGAAAGAGAATTGGAAGAAGGTAAGGAATGGGAAGCATAAAAATAAAAATGTTTAAATCATAATGCCACAATAGTGCTGTAAGACTTCTTGGTTTTGACGGAATAATCAACTATCTCCTATCTCTATTTAAATCTGTGTCTTACTAATCATAAAAAGTGTTTATCATATAGCAAAGTCCAGAGATGAATAAAGAAATACTAAACCTGAAATTATGAAACATATTACTTATTCCCATGGGACTAGGTCAATTTATGGACCGTCAACTGACCCAAAAAATAAATTTTAAATCATGTTTAGAATTTACATCTTTAGTTAATTTCCTTCATTAGCAGCATGGACATTTCTTCTGCATTTCTCATTATTTAATCACTGCTGAAGTACATGCCCAGCTTCTCTCGTGATCTAAATCATTGTTCGTGCATTTTTATGAAACCACCAGCCTTGTTTGACTGAAAACAAAACCTAGACATTTTCTAAGTCATGCTTTCTGGGTTTGCCTGCCTGAGCATGGTGAAGGTTTTTGTAACCAACCACAACCTACATCTCATGACCTACATTATGCACATGCATATTTTTCTGGAGAAATTTAGATGCCCCCAAATTTTCTGGAAAAAAAATTCTTTCCTTCTTAGATAGTATTCTAAAACATATTCATTAACTTGACTTTTAAAAGGGGCAGAACAAACCATAAATTTGCGTTTTTAGAAAAACTGTATGGTCCCAGCTCTTAATAGTAAGCAAAACAGATCATGTTTTTTAGGGGAGGGGGAGGAATTGTTATAATGATATTAAATTGATCTAAGAATCACAGGAGCCCGGCTGGCATGGCTCAGTGGTTGAGCATAGACCTATGAACTAAGAATATCAAAGAAGATGGAGAAGGAGGCTTATAGGCTATGCAGATAGGAGGCATACTTAAAATAAGCCAGCAGAAGCAGCCTGCTTAAAACACCAAAACCACTATTACTGTCACAAGGACCAAGTACTTCAGCTTGGACAGCCAATAGCACCCGCACTGGATCCTGGACACTGCCCTAGCACGGCCACATGGCTGCCCTGGGCACTCCATCCCACTACAGCCACAGCTACCAGAGGGTCCTCCACAGTTCCCCACACTCTATCTTGCAACTTACAGATCGGTTGGATGCATATGACTGGCAGAGCTAAGTCACATGCTCATACTCTTGATACAAGGAAGACTGGGAAAGTAGGACCTGGTATCTTCAACCTCTATATTTGGAGGTGGTTTTCCTCCTACCCAAATTCACCAGGTGAGAAATTCCCCAAACATAAGAAGAAGGCTTAGATGATGGGGAGGCTAAAAAAAAAAAAGAGAGAGAAATGTTGACTCAAAAGATATGGATGTATTTCTATACTGTGTCAGTTCTGGATCTCCTTCAAGGGCTACTCTTCCAAATGTTGGTGTCTCCTTTGTATTCTTTTCTCACCTGCACACTTCTCTTGAGATCTCATCCATCCTCAGAGTGTAATGGCTCAAAAATATACATCTTTAGCCACCTTCACATCCTTACTCTGACGGAGGCTGCTCACAGTCTACCAAAATCTGTTACCCTTTTCTTCCATAGAAATCACATTTTAGTTTGGCATGGAGCTTCCAGGATATACACAATTTCTTTCTTGAAGTTAGTTGTGACTACACTGCTAATTTGCCTTCAAAGGAAGGTGAACAAATATGATGTGTGCCACTTCCAGCTCTGAGACTTAGGACATCCAGCTCTGTTTCCTTCATATTTCACGTTCTTTCCCCTTTGCCACAGCTGCAACCTGCAGCCATTCACCTCAACCATGCAGATGCCGACAAGGCTTTGGGGAATGGAGAACCCACCAACCTGAAATGCTGAACTCGGACTAATATGGGAGAGGGAAATAAAGGTCTATTTTTTGTAAGCCACGAAATTATTGTTGGATGTCTTTTTGAAAGCTTCTTAGCCATACGCTAACTTACACACACACACACACACACACACACACACACACACACAGTCACTCACACACACACTCACACATGCACATGCGCGCGCGCGCACACACACAAGTTTACCAGTTCTAATAAAATCAATATCTATTCAAATGCCAATGTTGGAAATCTTGGGGTTGGCTAGACTCTTCCTTCTCTCTTATTCCCCAAATTAAACCGATAACTAAATCCTGTTATTTATACTTTATTAATCTATCTCGTTCTCTAACACTAAAGATACCACCTCAGTCTGGGTTCTCAGTTTATTTCTCCTGATGTGGGTTCATTGTTATATTAGTCAGCCCAGGCTGCCATAATGAAATTCCACAAACTGGGTGGCTTAAACAACAAAAATGTATTTTCTCAAAGTTATGGAGGCTAAAAATCCCACTTGCTCATTCCCATCACTTTGTTACTTAAACCTCTTCAACTAAAGACCACACAAGTTTCCGTAAAAACCATCATTTTAAAAAACAGAACAACCTCATTTCCTTGTATACTGAAGTCAGTCCCCCCGAGAACCACTGATGGGAAAGATAATTACAGAATCCTAAGGCATTAGGTCTCCTGTCCTGATTACAACATAAAAATTCGTGGGCTTTCCATGAGACAGCCTCTCCTGGAAATGATCCTGTAATTGGGGTAAAAAGCAAGAGGAAAATGAATTTCAGACCAATTCCCTGGTGTTCCCATATTTTAAATTTGTCACATGTGCAGATGAAGTAAGACTTCAGTGTGATATTCTAAGATTCACCGCTTCCTTCCTTTTCGTATGCGAGTTTGAAAGCCCCGACACAGCACACTGAAACAATACCAAATTCTCACACTATGCTTTGTGTGAGGTGGAGCATCCTACGTAAATACTGAGTAACACAGCTCCCAGGGGATCAACTGACTTCTGTGATCTTTTTTTTTTTTAATATATTTTATTGATTTTTTACAGAGAAGAAGGGAGAGAGATAGAGAGCCAGAAACATCGATGAGAGAGAAACATCGATCAGCTGCCTCCTGCACATCCCCCACTGGGGATGTGCCCGCAACCCAGATACATGCCCTTGACCAGAATCGAACCTGGGACCTTTCAGTCCGCAGGCCGACGCTCTATCCACTGAGCCAAAACGGTTCGGCTGACTTCTGTGATTTTGAAGGATCATTACCATTCATCATGATAGTTATCAAATTAAATAATGACATGATCCCACTTACACTATTGCCCCTTTCACACAAAGAATGTTCATTGAAAACAGCTAACAAAATTGATTAAAGAAAATAATAATTCCTTATTCAGTGCCTCAAACTTAAAGGACTTCTAGTCAGGAATCTTCATGTGTTAGATGCTGTTGTCATCTACTGGCAAAATGTGATATTGCATCTATGCAACTCGGCCTTGTCTCTGGAGGAGACTCGCTCTTCCACAGGGAGCTAGTGCAGAGGGAGAAGACATCCTCCCAGGAAGGGCTTGTGATTTACTTAAGGGAAGACATGTTTTCTCTGGGTCTAGTACATCGATTCAGCCATCCTCCAAATTCTTTTAAGGACAGACTAGTACTAGCAACTAAAATCTGATGCTGGGCCTGAATATGAACGTTGGTGGTAGATCAAACTGTGCTTTAATACAGAAAAAAATGTTCATAGAGAAGAATACAGAAAAAAGTATTTATGACGAAAACTTTAGCATTTGTATGTGGATCAGACCAAAACATCAACCAATTATAGATCCAGAGTATATTATATTAGGAGCCCCTCCTGTATGCTTTTTGTTATTATCAACCTGTGTGGAGGGACATTATAACAAACACTGAGAGTTGCCTTTCCCATCATCAGTCACCCCTTCTTCCTCACTAACAGAGCCCCAATGTTGTTCTAAGAGAAATGATCGCAAGCTGTAAAAGTCTCTGTCTAGCACTCCACCCCCTCAGTGAGGGCCTCCATATGACACAGTTCCTGCCAGTGAGATGTAAGGAACAGTCTGCTGGGAACTTCCGGAGAAAACAACATTGCTTCCTAATAACACAAGACCCTTCTTTTGCATCTTTTCTGCCACCAAGGGGAGCTGTGACCATTGGAACAGAAGCCACATGCTAAGGACAACAAGGAAGGGAAACAGATGGAGCCTAAGACAGCAGTGGCATCATTGCAGCTGCTACACCAATCCTGGGTTTCCTTCCTCCAGAATTTTATATTTAAAAAAGGAACCTAGTTATGGACTGAATTGTGACTCCCCCACCCCACCCCACAAAAAGATTTGTATGTTGAAATCCTAATCCCTGATGTGACTATATTTGGAGATGGTGCCTTGAGGGGACAATTAAGATTAAATGAATTTGTGTGTATATATGCATAACTCGTGGACACAGACAATGGGGTGGTGAGGGCCTGGGGGTAGGGTGGGGAGGGAGGGCCACTGAATCAGCTGGAAGAGGTTAAGGGGAGGATGGGGGAGCAGGACCTATGTAATACTTTCAACAATAAAGATTTTTTTAAAAGATTATATGAGGTAATAAGGGTGGGACCCTAGTCAGATAGGATTGGCCACCTTTTAAAAAGAGGAAGAGAGGTCTTTTTCTCTGTGAATGAAATCAAATGTTTAATTGAATTTACAGAAAGAAAGATATCTCTCTGTCTTCCTTCCCTCCCTCTGTCACTACCCCTTCCTTGTAAGGACACAGCGAGAAGACAATCATCTACAAGCCAGTCAGAGAACTCAACCAGAAAACATGTCAGACTTCTAGTCTCAAGAACTATGAAAAATAAATTTCTGTTGTTTAGCCGCCTTGTCCGTGGTATTTTTGTTAAGGAAGTCTGAGCAAACTAATACAAATCTCTATTTAATTAAGCCAGTGCAATAAGTTTTCTATTACTTGAATATGCATTCTTAACAGATACAAAATGCAGTGTTATATTGGAATTCAGTGAGTCAAACAGGAGACACCACAGTCAGAGGGTTGAATTTGAAGTCTTTATTTCAAAAGCTGGCGGCCGAGAAGGGCTTATGTTTCTTTGAACCTTGAGCCTCAAAATGAAATTAAGGGTAAGCTTATAAAGACAAAAAGAGGAAAAAAACCCTACGGGGTGCGTGCAGTAAGACCACATCTCAAGGCCTGGCCTGGCACCAGCCCTGATAATTCCGTCTGGGATTGTATTGTTCATGGTTTATGGCCTTCCTAAAATGGGAGTAGTGTTTAAGTAAACAGGTCTTGCAAGAAGGACGATTAAGAGGGAGCAGTGACTGGAGCAGTGATGGCGAACCTATTGAGCTCGGCGTGTCAGCATTTTGAAAAACCCTAACTTAACTCTGGTACCGTGTTACATATAGAAATTTTTTGATATTTGCAACCATAGTAAAACAAAGACTTATATTTTTGATATTTATTTTATATATTTAAATGCCATTTAACAAAGAACAATCAACCAAAAAATGAGTTCGCGTATCACCTCTGACATGCGTGTCATAGGTTCGCCATCACTGGACTAGATAGGCCGATAAGAATGTACATTAGATTACCATCACAGACTCAGATTGCCAGCCCCCCCCCACCCCTTTTCCAAAAATGTCTTATTTTCCCATTATTCAAGCAAACGTGCTTACAGCAGCTAGAAATAGCGTAGTTACTTATCTGGTTTAGTTACATCCTGGAATTAACAAAACAAAGGACCATCTGTGCTCATAGGAAAACTTTAGAAGGCGGCTCTTACAAAATTTATGGGAATGAGATGGAGTGCCTATGGTTCAGATAGAGGGCAGGGGACAGGATGGAGTCAGTCCTTTTAAGGTCCATTTTTCAATAGCACCTAGTAAGTGTAATGTTTCATGTAAAAGAACCAAAAATGTGAATTTCCCAGGTAAAGAAGGTTGAGAGACAGGAAACTAAGTCCCACTATTTCAAGCTGGAAATCTGATCTTTTGTTTTTATATGGTGATTACACATTTAATTTCATGTGCAGACTTGGAGTTTCAAAATATGTGGGGTGCTTACTGCTGATTTTTGCCGAGTCCTACCTGAGAGAGATGAACTCGGGCAAGAGCAGGTCAGTCTGACAGCTAAGATAGCAGGTCTCTGCCTGCAGTCTGCAGTCTCAGTGGTCTGAGAAGCCTATGCCATGGGTCTTCCCGCTCTGGGAGGGAAGCAGACTGCTTTCCACCCCAAAACAGAAGCCTATCTCACCAGAGCAGAGGCAGTGGCTTTACCAGGGGTTGGTATTATTGGGTTTCCAGTTCGTTCTTCATGTTCTCTGCAAGACAAAGGCGGTAAACCTGCTGGTAAAGAAGGCTAAAAGATGTTTCTTTTCCTTCAAACTTATGATTTCACATTGCCAATAGCAATTAGGTAAAAATGAGGGGAGGATGTATGGAATATGAAAACCTGTTGCTAGGAAACAATATTTCCCAGGTGTTTGCAGTAACTCCATAAGATCTCTGGGTGTGGTTGTTCAGATGTAGAATTGACTGGAAGAGACTGAGAGCCTACTGAATTTTAGAGGGAACCATATTTCTAAAGAAATACTAAACATTACATGATTGATCAACTTATACAAGAATTCCAGAGCACCCCCCCACACACATTACACCCATAAGAAATGAGCTGTGTCAGCTGTCTAGCCCCCAAAAGGATGCCCTCTCCAAGCCTTCCTTGAATGTTGCCATGGAGAGTAATAAACAAAAGGACCCTCCGGAGTTGGGCTACCCAAGGAATTCAGTTCACTACTAGAGTAAGGAGTGCTCATTATTCTCACCCAACAAGAACTGATTTGTGCGATGTAGACCAGTGCCTGAGTTTCTCATTCTCCCTTTTTCCAAATGGGGGCTTATAACTTCTGTTCAAGCTTATTGATCCAGACTATAAGGGGCCACCTCAATACCTGACGAAATGGACAGCACATCACCCAGAAATCTGGTCTTTACACTGAATGAAATAACTGATAGGATGTTGGTGTGGTAGTACTTGGGAAAAGTCTGGGAAGGAATTATATTTATAGGAGGAAAGGTGTGCAGGAAAGGTACAGTGCCAGGTGGTAGGAGCTGCTAGTTTTCTACCAGACAACCTTTTATTCCTTACTAACAGAACGTTAATTTTGTTCAGAACAGCAATGTGTCCAAGAGTTGAGAACACAGTGACTGACCAGTTTCCCCTTTTCACACTAACTTCTAGAAGTCTTGGAGACAAGACTTTTCTCTTGTGGCTCAAGGAAAGCTCTGTGGTGTGCAGTATTATAATAGCCTCTTTTCTAGCATTATCACAGATCTCCAGCAAAGATTTAAAATTTTCTTTTTCACCTGTTTTCATAAATAGTATTTTGCTGCACTTAGTTGTCTCATTAAACCACCTTAAAACATTCCAAAAACAAACCATGTGTAAGAAGCAGTTGGGACAGTCACAAGAAATAGAGAAAGGGGAGGAGAGAGGAAAATAGAAGAAAGGGAGGGAGGGACAGTTAGGGGCAGGGGTATAAGGGAGAAAGGGAAGAAGGGAAAAAATGAAAGAAGAAGGGACAGAAAGAGGGAGGGAAGGGAACATAAAACATAATCAGGAGAAAGGGAACTTTGCAGGTCCAAATCTATGCAGGAACAATAAATGCTATTACTGTCAATGACTCATTACAAGAATGAAACAACATGATCTATAGAGAAAAACTGATAAAAGATGGCAGGTGTGGCTCAGTGGTTGAGCATCGACCTAGGAACCAGGAGGTCACCAATGATTCTCGGTCAGGGAACATGCCAGTGTTTGTGCTTGATCCCCACTAGGGGGTGTGCAGGAGGGAGCCAATCAATGTCTTTCTCTCACAGATGTTCTATCTCTCTATCCCTCTCCCTTCCCTTCTCTCTCTCTCTCTCTCTCTCTCTCTCTCTCTCTCTCTCTCTCTCTCGTCAATAAAAACATATAAAAAATTTTAAAGATGGGAGAAACTCTAAAGGTATACAAATGCAAAACTAATTTCCTGAGGTATATGATTTTTGTTCCAAGCTTTTGAAATACACTTTCTCTCAATGCCTGGTGTTGTATAGGAAATCACATTGATGCAATAGTTGCCTATATGTTTATTACCAGGCCAGCTGTTCTAGGGGCAAATGCCTGTGGTCACAAAATAGATTTCCAATTAGCCCGATGAGCTGCTATGGTTTTTAATATGGCAGAGCATAGGTACAGCCAGAACGGGTATCACTAATGGAGACTGATTGAAGATCTCACAAATAGTGAGTGTCTCATCTATAGTTAATATATTATAAAAACTTAGTGTTTACTTGTTCCTTCCAACACTTTCTGCATTCACACACATGTGCTCTACTTGTCTAACATATCTAGTGGCTTCCCAACTTACTCATCTCTTCTTAACAAATATAAGGTTTTTCCCATCTATTTGTTTTTGATTTCACTGTCTATGGCAACCGTTAATATCCTCCAATAAAAAGAAAAATTCACATTACTCCTGGCATCTTTCACTTTAGCAATGCTTCTTTCTTTCTTTCTACACTCTTACATAAGCAGAGGAAAATATTGAGCTTTTATTTTAGCTTAAGGAACCTCACTAAAATATATAAAACAATTTTAACAAAAGTCTAGACATAGAATATATACTAATATCTATTTATACCTTAGCTTGGCTTCCCAGATGTATTTCACTAATCCTCTTATTTTCAAAAGGGCAACACTGAATTTCTTTAGGTATTTCCTGATAACTCTATGTCAGTTTTATACACCATATGCTGTAGTCCAACTTCTTCAATTGAATATTCTCATAAGGGTACAAGACCTTGGATGAAATATTATATTATTGAACTATTACAACTTAATAAATTATTATGAATTACTTAATTACTTTCTTCACTATTTTGAATAATAATACAATTCCTGATTGAATTCCTGCTATCAAGTCCTGATACCATAAAAGGAAACAATTGAAGAGCCAAACTATTTAATATTTAAACAGATACCAGGCTATTATTGCTCTCTCAGAATCTTTTTCCTAAAAATAATTGTGACTCTCAGTTATGAGGAATAGCCAGGTGGTGGAACAACTTCCATTACAAAGTGGCATAAAACAGTTTTGTGCCCTAGTTCCAATTATCTTTAGTTAAAATGACTATGTGTGCCTTTTAGATGAATGAGTGCCATGTTTTCCAGCCAAAGATAAGAGATAAACAAATGCTCTGTTCTATGTTTATGGCACAGAAACCAAGTGTGGTAACAAGAAGAAACGGAAACTTGTGGTCAACTGTTGGAAGAGCTAAATATTAATGATTCACAATAAATCATGGTTTATATTAGATACTCCTTAGTATTCATAAGGCAATAAAAGTAGAGCCTAAGGCCTACATAAACACACCCAGTAAATAACTCCATTAAACAGGTCAATTAATTTAGCAATCTGAAGGCATGTTTTTCAACTTACTTATATGAAAGGTAAATATTTATATCCTAAATCAATCATTATACAGATGTTGTCTTAGTCAATTCTGGCTGCTATAACTGAATACCACAGACTGGATGGCTCAACTGCAGACATTTATTTCTCATGATTCTGGGGGGACTGGGAAGTCGAAGGTGACGGTGCCAGCAGATCTGTTGTGTAGATGGCTGTCTTATTCCATCCTCACATGGCAGAACGAGCAGGAAGAGAGCCAGCTTGCTATGTCTCATCTTATTTAAGGACACTAATTGCATCATGAGGGTTCTACTCTCATGAACTAATTATCTCCGGAAGACTCTACTTTCTAATTCTATCACATTGGGGGGTTAGGATCTGAGCATATGAATTTGGGGAAACACAAACATTCAGTCCAGTCCCTAACAGATGCTGTAAGTATGGATTCGTTTTAGAAATATTGTTTGTGTTGCCCTGACCAGTTTGGCTCAGTGGCTAGAGCGTCGGCCTGTGGACTGAAGGGTCCCAGGTTCGATTCCGGTCAAGGGCATGTACCTTGGTTGCAGGCACATCCCCAGTGGGGGGTGTGCGGGAGGCAGCTGATCCATGTTTCTCTCTCATAGATGTTTCTAACTCTCTATCCCTCTCCCTTCCTCTCTGTAAAAAATCAATAGAATATATATTTTTTTTAATTTAAATAAAAAACAGAATATGATTATATTTAATGCACAAGTTTGATACAACCTAAAAGTAAAACAGCAAAGTAAAATAGTAACAAAAAACATGGTATATCATTTGCAATGCATGAGAAATGGTTAACATCTTTAGTCATTTACTCTTAATTAAGGCCCTGTTTCTGTAAAGTTATGTGTGTACTTAGAAAATATTGATAACTTGCAAATTTGGTTTTTCCAGTATGGATGCAAGTAACTTCTTTTTGGAAGAAAAGATATCCCAGCATTTGAAGTTTATTTCTCCATAGAATATTAAGTATTTTTATATCCAGCTTAGGAATTGATTTTAGCAGTTTTTTCTTTTCACCTTTTTTCAGTCTCTTGTTTCTTCTTTGAACCAAATTTACTTTCCTGATATTTTCATCATTAAAGACTGAAATATATCTGTCACATGTGCTCATTATATAGTTACATAAGAGCTATATTTTCAAATTTTTAACGTTATATTTTATTACACTCCTCTTTCCACCCTAGTGTAAATTAAATGAGGAAATAGGTAGAAGTGTAGGAAAGATGATATACTTAAAGATGATATACTCAAAATACCTACTTTACTAGAACATTTGACTGGAGGACATGGAATTAGAGCTGGAGCCAAGTAGTCTAGACAATACTTCACTCTTGAATTCAACTCACTTGCTCACCCAGCTCTTGGCAGATCAGTTCAGCCTACACACTGTACAGAGATAAGCCACTTCTACTATGTGGCAGAGTATAGACACAAATTCACCAAAGGCAGAGAAAGGAAAAGGAGTTTAACTGACTTGCACAATTCCCTCTCCCCAGTGCATCAATTGGGTTAGTCATGTCCTTCCTGGGGGCTAGGAGGAGTTCGTGAGCAACAGGAGAGAGCCGAGGAGTGAAAACTAAATATTAGGACATGGTGCCAGCATGACTGAATATCTTACATCATGTGCAAATGGCATGACCCTCCAGTCTAGAGAAAAGTACAAGCCAGGACTTTGCCATAATAAATGTAAAGTCTCCTGCCTACATTGTTTAGCACCGTAAATACATATCTAGCAATAACAAGGAATACTTTTATATTGGGACCTTGCCAGAGGCCTCAATCTGTACATATGTCAAAATAAGTAATTTTTCAAAATTCAACTTTAACCTTTAATACAGCTCAGAGTTGGCACTCCAGCATGCACTGAATGAATCAATGGCTGAGTGAACACACGAATGAGGAATAAGATGCAATTTCTGCATATTAGGGGAAATTGAAGCTTTTCCATGAGCAAAGTGGGAGTCAAGACAGACAGCATAGCATATCTCTACTACTACAGCTAATAAAGTGGTTTCTTGAAAGAATGATGGCTTAGGACTGAAAATAACATATGAAGTAAATATGGAGACATTACATTTATTATGGCAAAGTCCTGGCTTGTACTTTTCTCTAGACCGGAGGGTCATGCCTTTTGCACATGATGTAAGATATTCAGTCATGCTGGCACCATGTCCTAATATTTCATCTTCACTCCTTGGCTCTCTCCTGTTGCTCATCAACTCCTTCCTTCTGCCTTTGAATTTCATCCAGATCATCCCAAATCAATCAGAATGAGTATCTTTAAAGTCCTTCAATAAAAGAGATGTCACTCATACCCTTGGAAGAGAATTCCAACTTCTTCAAATCTTATAGTTGAGAATTTCTGAAGTCTATTTGAAATCTTCTCTGGTCCCAAAGAAACTCAATCTTATTTTCTCTTCAACAAAGGAATGAAACTTTTATTAGAGATACATCCTCTATGCAAAATATATGCTCTCCGTTCATAATTTTGCATGAAGTCTACTCCAATGAAAGAATCTCAAACCGTTTAAAAGGGAAATTTAAACAACCCCAAAACTAGAAATAATCAAAATGTCTATAAAATGGAAAAATAAGTAAATTGTAGCAATGAAAAGGAAAAACTACAGATATACACAAAAACATGGATGAATCTCAAGGTGTTATGTGGAGTGAAAGAAGATGGACACAAAAAAGCACACAGTGTATTACTCTATGTATATAATATGCAAGAATAGGCAACATTAACCTATGGTTATAAAAATCAATAGAGTAGTTGTTTCTGCCGTGTGTGTGTGTGTGTGTGTGTGTGTGTGTGTGTGTGTGTGTAGGAGAAGGGCATTGACCAGAGGGTCAAGCGATAAAGTTCTGGCCTGGCTAGTGTGGCCCAGTGGTTGAGCATTGACCTATTCCGTGGCCGGCAAACAGTGGCTCTCGAGCCACATGCGGCTCTTTGGCCCCTTGAGTATGGCTCTTCCTAAGCCTTAGGAGTACTCTAATTAAGTCAATAACAATGTACCTACCTATATAGTTTAAGTTTTAAAAATTTGGCTCTCAGAAGAAATATCAATTGTTGTACTGTTGATATTTGGCCCTGTTGACTAATGAGTTTGCCGACCACTGGTGGCAGGTTCATATATTATATGAACCAGGAGGTTACGATTCGATTCCCAGTCGGGGCACATGCCCAGGTTGCGAGCTCAATCCCGGGTGTGGGATGTGTAGGAGGCAGCCCATCAATGATTCTTTCTCATCATTGATATTTCTCTCTCTCTCTCCCTCTTCCTTCCTCTCTGAAATCAATAAAAATATATTTTAAAAAAGAGATAATATTCTGGGGTAATAGAAATGTTCTATATCTTGTTTTGTTTAATTGTTTCATTAATATATACAACTGTAAAATTTCATTGAACTGAGCACTAAATATCTGTACATTTAAGTATATATAAATTACATTCCAAGAAGAAAACTTAGGAAAGAAATACAGGACTGCCACAGGCATTGCTGACAGCCTTGCCAGCACTTTCCATAAATCAAGGACCCTAAGCTTCAGTTGCCTTTTTGAAAGCTGAGATAATCAGAGGTAGACAAACAATCAGTTTCTGGCCGGCTGGCATTTTTCTCCTCTGGAAGTGGTGAAATTGGCCAGAAGAATATGTGAGTCAGGAAGTCAGTTTCCAAATAGTTCCATGTTCCTGAGGGTGCTGGGATTTGAAGAGGATCAAAGCCAGGAATTGATAACGCCTGCCCTCTATTAGCCAGGTTATTTTTCTGATGTACTTTCCAAACAAACAGGTCTAGAAGGCAGTTGGGTGTGCACTTTTCACAGCTATTCCCATCAGCTACTTCACCAGATCAGTAAAATAATTCTTGATGAGAAAATTAGTAGGTCATTTTTTTTTCATCTGCACCAATACAGATCTTTCCCCACAGGTGAAGGGGAGTTTACCAGTACTAATTAATCCCAGCCAGGACTCCCCGGAAATTATGAAATATACAAAAAGGTCTTTATTCAACATTAATGACATTGGCTAAGTGAATAGGCTCTGAAGACACAAAGACTGACTCCACTAACTAGAGAATGAGCTTAGCCAAATTGCTTCAAATTATTTCTCAGAGGAAATGAGAAGATGAAACAAGATCTATTGGAGTGGTCAAGTGGGGTCAATAAATGTAAATCCTGAAATGAGATCCTTTCTCATCATTTCCTTCAGAAATTTGCGTGCCACATATGAGGAAGGATGGGTTTGATTTTATTTTGTGGAAAACACTTTTTTCAGAAACGTAATTGAGACTCAGTAAGTTATTGCACCATTCTATCAGGTTCCTTGCTTCGGTAAACATAATTACTATAGAAAATACCAAAATCTTTGTAAGTA
Source organism: Myotis davidii (assembly GCF_000327345.1). Classification (NCBI taxonomy): domain Eukaryota; kingdom Metazoa; phylum Chordata; class Mammalia; order Chiroptera; family Vespertilionidae; genus Myotis; species Myotis davidii. The sequence continues at coordinate 7,164,190 of NW_006285040.1, forward strand.
TTAATGAAGACTAAGGGAGCCAATTATCTGAATGATTCTTAATTACTAATTAGCCCTCCCCTTCCCCTTTAACTTTAGAAGTTTATGACTCTTAATTGAATGGCAATGTTGGGATATGGTTCTTCTGAGGTGTGGCAGAGGAGAAAGATAGGGTGAGAGTGGGGAGGGGTCCTTGGTGCTTCAGCAAATGCAGAGAAAGATATCGTCATGTTAATTGACTGTCAGAGGAGAAAGTGGGACATGTTACGAGTTTGAAATACCTTTAACATGAGAGATTCCTAGACTGAATTATCTACTAGCTTCTCTCAGGGCTTTTATACATGTGAGAACTTGAGGTCTCTGACAGAATATGATGATCATAGCTTCCTTCACTCTGATATCAGTAGATAAGTGCCATGAATTTTATGTATGCATCACCTTGGATGAGTTAAATAGCTCAAATAATGCTCAAAGGCTATTGCAACTACACCCAGACAACTCCCCTGGGCTTTTTCTGTTTGGCTAATTAGTATGCTGGGTATTTTATCCAGATAACATATGTAAATTTTGATTAGTTGCACAACTTTAGAGCAATAACTCTCAGAATGGATCAAGGTGAAGTTATTTTTGTCCCATGTGAATATCACCAGAAGGCATTCACTGCAGAGGAAGCTTTCAATAATCAAGTGACACAAAGACACCTTCTGTGAATGTCCGTTGGCCTCTCTTCCCACCCACCCTGCTGCTTTTTAAATGCAAAATGGCCGTGGCAGCAGGGATGGAAGCATAGCCTTAAGAAAGTGCATAGGGCCAAAACCGGTTTGGCTCAGTGGATAGAGCGTCGGCCTGCAGACTGAAGGGTCCCAGAGTCCGGTCAAGGGCATGTACCTGGGTTGCGGGCACCTCCCCAGTGGAAGATGTGCAGGAGGCAGCTGATCGATGTTTCTCTCTCTCTGATGTTTCTATCTCTCTCTCTCTCTCTCTCTCTCTCTCTCTCTCTCTCTCTCTCTCTCTCTCTCTCTCTCTCTCTCTCTCTCTCTCTCTCTCTCTCTCTCTCTCTCTCTCTCTCTCTCCCTTCCTCTCTGTGAAAAATCAATAAAATATATTTAAAAAAAAGAAAGTGCACAGGGTGATCTGGCTACTGCCACCGCTACTACTGGATGCTCTGCTTGTGCACAGCAGACTAATGCTGATAGCAGGTTGCTTACACTGAACCTCTTCAATCATAGCAGGGCAACAATTACATTTTTGTGGGTTGGTTTTCTTTCTTTTTTTTTTTTATTGTTGACACTATTACAGATGTCCCCATTCCCTCAACCTTCTCCCCCACTTCTATTCAGCCCCTGCCCCCCTCCTCTCTGGCCATCATTACACTCTGTGTGTGTCCATGGGTTATGCCTATACTGTATATTCTTTGGCTAATCCCTTCACAACTTATTCTCACTAGAATAGACTTTTATTTCAGATATGCACTTATGTTCTTTGCTTTTAATACTTCTGGCAGCACCAACCATGTATGAACTTACAGAGTGCTTTATTTATCACCATGCTATGCCCTCCATATTATTTCAGATTAAAAAAAAAACCATGTCATGGCAAAAATACATCAATGGGCTCATGCTTACAGAGTTCACTGGGGTTACCATGACCTGATCCTACAGAAGAATGTGGCTTGATGGACTGGTAGGGTAGCTTACTGAAGACTCAGTTATGATGTTAGCTGAGCTTACTTACGACTCAATTTTGATGTTACTCTAAAAAGATGGATATTATCTTAGAAAAAGCAGTATTTTTGGACTCAACAAACAATACATGGTGCTGTTTCTCCCATAACCAGAATGTCCGAATCTGAAAATTAAGTGGTGAAAGTGGGAGTGACTGACATTTAATTATCCTCTCTGAATTCTTGCTTCCCTTCTTTCAACTTGGAGCTCCTCTCGTTTGAAAGTCTTGGCTCCTAAGGGAGTAATGCCTCCACCTGGGAATAAATCAAAGGTTCCACTGAACTGGAAGTATGGTTATATTGTAGAATGCAAAGAAATAGGCCAAGTACTGTGCTGTATTCTGGGTTTCAGTGGCAGAATGGGGAGTTAGTACTCAATTCATTGGCAACACAGGGACTGGATTGTGGGCCAAATGGAAGCAAGGAGTTACAGATACACCAAACTCCAAGCAGATAGGTGTGCAGCTAGAGCTGCGGTTCTCAACCCGTGGGTCGCGACCCCTTTGGGGGTCGAATGACCCTTTCACAGGGGTTGCCTAAGACCATTGGAAAACACATATATAATTACATATTGTTTTTGTAATTAATCACTATGCTTTAATTATGTTCCATTTGTAACAATGAAAATACATCCTGCATAGCAGATCTTTACATTACGATTCATAACAGTAGCAAAATTACAGTTATGAAGTAGCAACGAAAATAATTTTATGGTTGGGGGTCACCACAACATGAGGAACTGTATTAAAGGGTCACAGCATTAGGAAGGTTGAGAACCACTGAGCTAGAGCAATGAGGAGGAGGTCCCCCTCCAAATGCTATCTTTCCTTAGTCCCTCCCTCCTTCTGCTTCCCTGCTACCCCTCCACTTCATCACTTTATGTACATCTTGTAGAGTAAGTGGTTAAGAAGATTGTAGTTAAGGAGGTCAGGTATGAAATGATTTGAAGTCACCACCACATATTCCTATATGGTGCATCTGTGTCCTGGGAGCAGATTACAGCCTTAAACTTGGGTAAATTCTGTAGCACAAACAACTTTTTACAGGACACTAACCATAGTTGACATCAGTTTTCCACAGCCAACAACTTTCTGGCCACTGAAAAAATTCCAAATGGTAGGGTTTTAGAGAGGCAGTTTGATGGTTACTGTTTTTGAAGGAAGAGGTATATTTTTAAGGTACTATAATAAGTTTAATGAGGAAAAACACGGAGTACTCTATGTGTGTTTTTTTTAACATTTGTTTTCTTCAGAATTCATTTAAAATGTAGCATTAGTTTCTGGAAAGTAATATGGTGTGCTTTCTCTACTTGAAATATATGATTTCTCTTTCTGCCACTTCTTTAATGCAAAATAAAATTTATAAATATGGCTTTATTTTTTAAAGTAAACATTCTTTTTTTCTGAATCTAGGATGTTAATGCGATTGACATTGATGGCTTTTTATTCAATATAAACCCCTGGAAAATGTGCTGAAACCTTCCCTAGAATCTCCTTTCTAATACTAGGTCACTTAACATTTTCAGATGAAAAGACAAGATAAAACCAGCTCTATTTGCCATCATTTGGTTGAAATGCCCTTTCACTCCTTAACTTTAACAAGGTGTTGCCACTAATGACGCGATATTGATAAGGCTGACTTGTCATCAGCACTTCGCCCATGCATTCTGGACTTGACCTGAGATTGCCTTTACTTCTTCTTGTAGAATGAGCATTGGACTCCAGGAGTCAGTAGAGGGCACTCTGACCCAGCCATAGTGTGGCAATGCCTTCTGGGTGTATGCATGTGCCCAAACTCATCAAGAAGTATACATGTGAAACTTTTAATATATCAATTATAACCTCAATAAAGCTTTTTAAAAAAACAATAATTAGCGGAATTACTAGACTCATACTGAATCAGCAGCATGAGGACCTGAGGGTGGTGGGGCAAGTGAGAGTATTAAGACCAGTTGGTACCAGTTAGAAGAAGCCTGGAATTTAAGCTGGCCTTAAAAACCATATTCCTACAGGGAAACAGGGTCAGACATTGTCACAAATGTCACCTTTGTCTTTAAACTCTAGCTTCTAGATTCTTTTCTAAGAAGCAGATTGCTATCAATTCTAGAAGTGTTAATCATTCATGGAAGTGTTGTATATCACTTTTTTCATGGACCATTTTTCATTTCTTTATATCCAGGCACTTTCATTTCACACTAAAATAGTTTATTATTATTAAATTATACCAAATTTCTTTCATTTTTAAACCATACATAACTCAATCATATTTAAACCATACATAACTCAATAAAAACAATCTCTAGTAGACAATGAATGGTGTAAGAATTTTTGTTCGTTGGTTGGTATTATGAACCAAAAGACAATGTCCGTTGCCAATGTAACCGTGATGTCTACCATTTCTTCCCTTTTAATAACACCATATTCATATAGTGCCCATTACAGGTCTGGGGGATAAATCATGTTTGGTCTAAATTAATCATTTATCTTATCAGTGATTAGTCAAATGGTAGTCATGTAAGCCAGTTCTGATTAGTGAGACTAGTGTGTTTGTGAGATAGTCAGGTTGGGGTGGGGGGGATGTCCATCCAATTAAAAGAAGCCTCAAATGAAGAAGTAATTTTGCCTCTCTCCCTTCTTCCCTGTTTGGGAAAGTTCAGTGATGTAATGATGTGCAGAGTTATTGGCAGGCATCTTGAGACCACAAAATGACAGACATGGGGAACTTTGTTCCTCTCATAAAAATGAAGCAGAAAAAGTAGAACAAAACCTCTATGTTCTTCACAGCATCACTGAATAATTGGACTAAGGTCAAAAACCTCTAAACTTTTTCATTAATAAACAAAATCAATCCCAACCATTTTTTGAAATCATGATTAGTTGGGATTTTCTGTTACTTAATCTCGAAATCATTTTTAACCAACAGAAAATTGTTTCTATCAGGTAAGAGGGAATGTGTTTTTATTCATATGAAAGATATTATTTTATTATTGTTGCTGCTGTTATTGCTGCTGGGAAGTTTAAGTATAGAAGGGTGAGTGTTGGCTAGTCAAGGGCCATGGGGATGTCTGTCCTATTTTATTTTTAAAAAAATATTTATTTATTTACTTCTTTTAGTCCAAATACCTTGAGATCACCCTTTCTATTTTTGGAGAATTTCAACTCGAAGTCCCTGCATCTTAGAACCCAGAACCTCACTCTCTTGGCCTCCCTTGTGACTTGAGTTCAGGCTTGAGCCTTTGTTCCAACTGGATGCACCCACATGACAATATGATTGTAAGGCATTGCTGTGGAGGAGATGCTGTCCAGCCTTCAGTAGCACCAGGGCCAGCATAAACCATGCAAGTGACTTGGTATAATCTAGACATGGTTCTTAGCCTATAAAAGATTTGGAAGGATTCCATAACTATCTTTATTGAATGTGTTTTCTACTGAAAATAGTTGGAACTGATTCCAAACTCCTAGACTGATACATTGCATTATATTAATCATTTAAACATCTTTGACTTATCACTTCATTGGCTTAAGCCAAGGTTTGCCATCAAGTCCTTACTGAACTCAGTAGACTACTGATCCCAACTAAATCTGAGGTTGAATGGGATCTCAAAACCTAAGAGCTTCCCTGGCCCCACTGGCCCTCTCAGAGGACCTGAGAGTAGTATTGATTCATATTCCATGTCTTGGAAATCAAGTTTTAGGCATTTTTGGAGATAAGCATTGGGTATTGCATAGTAAATGCTGGCACCGCCTAATCAGTCAATCAATTAATCAATCAGGTAGGGTAGTAAGTCTTAGCATTTTTGGTCTCAGGACTTTTTCACAAAAATTATCAATGAGCCCCAACTGGTTTGGCTCCGTGGATAGAGCGTCAGCCTGTGGACTCAAGGGTTTCAGGTTCGATTCCGGTCAAGGGCATGTACCTTGGTTGCCAGTCCATCCCCAGTAGGGGGTGTGCAGGAAGCAGCTGATGGATGTTTCTCTCTCATAGATGTTTCTAACTCTATCCCTCTCCCTACTTCTCTGTAAAAAATCAATAAAATATATTAAAATAAAAATAAAAATCATTATTCTCTCCTTTAAAGAAAATTATCAATGACCCTACCAGGCTCTGGTTATACAGATAATACCTATTTATATTTCCTGCATTTGAAGTACTGAGATCAAAGAGTCAAATAATTTCTTAGCCTTATTATAAAAATGGTATTTCGTAATATTCTGTGGACCCCTGAAAGGATTTCAGGGACCCCCAGGGAACACTGAATCACTCTGTAAAAACAATGGAATTAGGTATTTACTGAACACTGTGGTATGCCAAAATTTGGTCTCTATTGTAAATTTGGAAGCTCAGCTGAGGGCAACAGCACAAGCAGAGACAGAGCCCTGGGGGTGAGGCTACATTGGCAGAAGAGGAAGCCAGCCAGAAGATTGGGGAAACAGTGAGAGACACTTGCTCATATGATCTAAACTCACCTTATGTACCTCTGGGAAATGCTATCTGTTCAGGGGTTTAGCTACATAAGAATTATAAGAAAAAAGGCCCTTTGTTTTAAAAAGAATAATACTTTTTGAAGAATTCATATTTTTTAAAAAATAAAATTGGTTTCAAGTGATACGAGGTGTGGTATACTTGGTAAGTGACTGTCATTTCCCAGCAGGAAGAGGAATGGTAATTTCCTCCTTTGGGCTCTGGTAAAGGGTAAAGAGATAAGCTAATTGAGACTATGTCTCTCTCTGCCATTTAGTTCATGTGGAACCAAGAGGATTATTTCTGTTTATTGTTAAACGAGAGTGAAACTCTCCACCCAAATATTCCTCATGCTTTCTGGGAACCCTCAGGTATGCACCGTTTAGGTGAGGACCTCTTCTGCTAAGAGCTGCCCTTCCCACCACTTCCTGGAGGAATTCCAGGCTCAGTCAAGCGCCAGGTGACTCATGGCCATTTCCATGGGTCTTCTGCCTCCCTGCTCCTGTCAGCACAGTGCAGAGAGGAGATAAGACCTGGAAACTATCCTCTCCTCTCAAAGAGCAAATGTTAGGGACTCAAATCCAAGAGTGTGTTATCAGGTCAAGTGGTCCCTAGAGGTGGCTGGGAAGGGTCAGTGATCCGAGCAATAAACACAGTTGTAACTTTCAGGGGTGGTCTTCCAGGAGAAGTGACATTCTGGCCAACCACATAGAATATATGTACATATAGGTGTATATGCATGTGGATGGTGATTTATAAATAAATTTATTTGCAAGTATATATAAATTTTATTTTAAAACCTAAGGAAGAGTCAAAAGTAAATAGGATAAAAAAAAACAACTCAATAAAAAAAAAGTATTGGGATGTACATATCTCAAGGCCCAGAATCAATAGTTTATCCTATTTTGTCTAATTAAAAAGAAATTTACCATGCAATAATGCAGAAGTTTGTTTCCTTTGCACTTAGGTCATGGACCCACACATTTCCAGAGGTAATAACTAGCATGCATTTAGCCGCCCCTGCTTCCTACTGCCCTTTTCATTTCCCCTTGGTTTCTGAATTCTGTCTTTCTGTGTACCTCCCCCTCCCCCACCTCTCTTTCAAGATCCAAGATCGACATCCTCTTCTCCATGCTGGGCTGCCTTTCCTCCGGCATAGCTCACCTCCTGGAGCTGACAGTCAGGCAGGCACCTTGTCTCATTAGCATGAGTATCTCCAACATCTTGTGGAACCCACACAAGGATACTGAATGAAACACAGGAAAGGGAATGAGGTGGGTGGAGAGGCACATGGGTCGCCACATACACCTGGGATTTCCTCACCCATTGCAGTCCACGGTTGTGCGTTGCTCTTCGCCTCCCCTCCTCACCACAGCAACCAGGCATAAACTCATGTCCTTCGCTGTCACTTTCCCGTTGGGCTCGACTGTTTGCTGTGCCAACAGCTAACACTGGCACTCAGCCCCCTGGGGCGTGTCCCTCAGCTCCCTAAGCCGGGTCTAACAAACACCAGAAGGCCAATTCCTTGCTTTTGTTTCCCCAGATATGGCCATCTAGTACCAACCCATTTCCTCCAGAGAATGCAAGAGGCGGTGCCCTCAGAAAAAAAAGAGTAGGTTTTTTTTCCATCATTTTATCTCTTCATATGTATTGATTTCTGTGCTGTAATCAAATTCTTTGTTGAAACAAAAATGGCAGTAAAACAGCATGCAGGCCTTTTGTCATACTGCAGTTTCTTCCATGCAGATATATGTGTACATTTAGAAGCTACTTGAGACCTTCTGTCTGCAGGCATGCACATAGACGCATGCACACACGCACACACGCATGCACGTGTACTCCACACTGAAAAACAAGGAAACACCTGGCAATCCCTTTTTTGGAAAGTGTGAAAGCTTAGAAACAATTTCTCTTTCATCTCTGTCTAAAGAAGAACAAAGCCAAAGAGGCCAGGCAAAAACTATAAAAGAATGATTTGCTAAAATTAAACTCCACAAGGCCCAGAAATCCTTGCATGTTTTGTGTTCTGCTGTATTTCAAGAGCATAAAACAGCGTCTGAGACAGTTTTTGTCTTTGATGAAATGAATAAATCAACTTCTTAGAGACTAGGTACTCCAAAGAGCAGGGTGTGGTCAGGAGTGAAGGAAAGAGGAACCAGGGTTATGGGACAGAGGCCAGATTGGAACGTTCCAGTGGGGGAAAAGGGCCAAAAACAAAGAAGTTGTAAAGACTGAAATTTAGTCAGTGGAAAAATTTAAATGGTAGCATAAAAAGTGCTGATTTGAAATATCCTGGCCATAACAAATAAGTGATATAGCTAAAAATTATTGGGATTTATGCCACTCTACTTTTTTCAGTAAATCTTATTAAATCATTATCTATATATCTGTGGATATAACACATGGACATTTTTTTAAAAATGGAGATTAAAACTATTGAACATTTATATAACTCCTTAGGGACATCTAGTAGAATTCAGCTGGAATTAGAAATTAGCATAATTGGAAGTAGAAATCCAGCATAACTGGAAGTAGAAATTCACTAGAAATTTTCAGTAGACAAGAGAAAATCCCTACAGAATTTATTACTTGATACAACTGATTACATTTCATCACAAGCCCTCTAACCACCAGATTTGGAGGGGAGTGGTGCAAAATTACCAAATAGTTTCTCAGTCTCTTTCACTTTCCAGTGGTTCTCAACCTTCTGGCCATTTAAATGCAGTTCCTCCTGTTGTGACCCAACCATAAAATTATTTTCGTTGATACTTCACAACTGTAATGTTGCCACTGTTATGAATCATAATGTAAATATCTGATATACAGGATGGTCTTAGGCGACCCCTGTGAAAGGGTTGTTTGACTGCCAAAGGGGTCGCGACCCACAGGTTGAGAACCACTGGTAGACTCTTTTGAATATAAGTGAAAATTTATATCCAAATTTTCAACTAAGCTGTTTCTTTCCTCTCAGCAGTTCAGGCCACTCCCCTTTTCTTTCCAAGATGCATGCCGATAAAGAGAAGCCTTCTGTCTTGCCAGATCATTCTCTCACCCTCCTTCCACCCACCACCACCCTGTGCCTTAGCGCTCCAACTGGGCCCCAGGCTAGGGTGCTGCTGCCACCCTAGGGTCACGACTCACCCTGCCACAGCGGCTCCCCAGTCAGCCTGTTGGCATTATATCTCAGCTCCCTCCCTTGTTCCCTAAGGAAGCAGGTGGAAACTTCCAGAGCTCTCCCAACATTACGCGGTCATGGAAAACTGAGCTGCCATAGGCCTCTCCCTCTGCCTAAATATGTTACCATACCCCGCCACTATGGCTCAGAGTTTAAGTAGGCTCATGAGATTCTATTTCAGGATTCTAAAAAAGATAATCACTCTCTGCCTGAGAACCATCTGGCTCAGTGGTTGAGTGTCAACCCATGAACCAGGACATCACATTTTGATTCCTGGTCAAGGGCACATACCTGGGTTATGGGGCTCAATCCCTAGTAGGGAGCGTGCAGGAGGCAGCCAATCAATGATTCTCTCTCATCAGTGATGCTTCTCTCTCCCTCTCCCTTCCTCTCTGAAATCAATAAAAATATGTATTTTAAAGGTAATCACTTCCTAATTAGTTTGGGGGGAATGTGTAAATCCAGAGCCTCAAGTTTTAATCAAGTATATCTCACAGCACAAATGAAATTCTGGCACACAGTATCCTCAATAAGTATCTGAAGACTCAAGGAATGAGGAGACATCTTGACTGAACATTTAGCCAATAATGAGGAAAGCAAAATGGGGAGTTGGAGAAACTGATTCCCAAGTAACCCGTAGGTCTAGCAGTAGGTAAAGTCAATTTTTATACCTGGACTTTGCAGACACTGATGTATTTGAGTTGAGCTTCTGTCATTTGCAACTGCATGATTAATAAAAAGGCATAAACATAATAATTTAATCTAAATGATTTATAAGAAAAATATAAATTTTTGAGTCAGAAAACCCAATTAGTTTAGTAACCATAGAATAAGTTCAATAGACAAAAATCACCATATAATAAAGACTTTATGCAAGACTTTTTTCACCATTTGATGAGACAAATTTAAATATATAGGTAAAAATTTACTGACAGGAAACAAACAAATGCACCAGTTTCACCTTACCTACAAACAATTCTACCCTAGGAATGAAAATATGAATAATAGAAATCTTTGACTAAAGTTCACTGAATTGCAACAATTAAAGAAAACACTGATCTTTTGATATATGCTGAAAAATTTTTGTTGTTAATCCTTACCCGAGGATATTTTTCCATTGATTTTGAGAGTGGAAGGGAGGGGGAGAGACAGAGAGAGAGAGAAATATCGATGTGAGAGACACATTGATTGGTTGCCTCCCGCATGAGCCCCTACTGGGGCTAGGAATTGAGCCTGCAATTGGAATCAAAACCATAAGCAGCTGAGGCTCTATCCACTGAGCAAAACCAGTTATAGCTGAAAAATCTCGTGATAATTCTATATTTACCTCTAGTTTAAAAAGTACCAAATTACAATACAATAGAACTTAACAAAAGGTACCTACCAGAAATTTAGAGCATACATTACCCTTAATGGTGGAACATTAAAAGCATTTCCACAGAAATTAGTCAAAAATTTCTGCTAAGCACTGCTATTATTCAACATCATATGCCAGATCATAACTGAAGCAATTCTAACAAAATAATTTAATGAAATACCAATACTGAATAGGAAATGAAGTCTTACAATTTCAGAAGGTGGGGTTCTCTTAGATTTTCTAAGAATACATTGAAACTTCTGCCTATAATTTTAGTGCAACCAAAATCAAAACTTCAAGATATTCTCACCAATAGCCAAGAAATTTTTGAAAATCATTAGGCTTTCTCCCCCACCAAATCTGTAAACATGCCAGAAAACTATAATAAAAGCAATACATTATTTATTAGAGATATCAATTAAAGAATTTAGCACATAATAAAACTGATTTCAAATCAGTGAGTAAAGAAAGAATGGACTTTGGAAAATAGATTTTGGACTTTTGAATAAAAGTAGCTCTGTATCTTACACTCTTTACAAAATTCAATTCCAGATAAAGATCTAGATGCAAAAATAATAGATGTCTTAGAAAATACAGAATATGCTTTATATTTTGAAATTCCATAAGAATTATTTATCAATTTGACTATACATAAATATAAAACATCTACAAAAAAGATACCGTAAGTTAAAGACAAGTAACCAACTGAGACCAACACTACTAACAGACGTCAAAGACTATCTAAACCAGGGGTGGGCAAACTTTTTGACTCAAGGGCCACAATGGGTTCTTAAACTGGACCGGAGGGCCGGAACAAAAGCATGGATGGAGTGTTTGTGTGAACTAATATGAATTCAAAGTAAACATCATTACATAAAAGGGTGCAGTCTTTTTTTTTTTTAGTTTTATTCATTTCAAACGGGCCGGATCCGGCCCGCGGGCCGTGGTTTGCCCACGGCTGATCTAAACTATGTGAAAAACTCCTAACAAACCCATGAGATGAAAAGACTAATCATTCAATAGGAAAATCAGCAGTATAAAAGATAATTCACATGAGAAATAGAATGCTCTAAAATAAACATAGTAAAGATGCCCATTCTCACTTCATCAGAAATTTTTACATTAAAACAATAAAAATAAGTTTTCACCCTTTAGATTAATAAAAAAATTAAAAATTTAATATCCTTAATGATATGGGGAGCAGGTATTCATTATTGCTGAGGAGAAACTATAAAACGTTAATAGTCATTTTAGAAGCCAACTGAGGTATCTCTCAGGTTAAAACTGCCTAGCTCTGGCCCAGCCATTCAAAAGCTAAGCATATACTACAGAGAAATCTTTTAACTTTTTATTTTTCAACTAGGGGCCTGATGCACAAAATTTATGCAAGAGTAGGCCTTCCTTCCCCTGACTGCCAGCACTGGTTTCCCTTTGGCACCCAGGACCTGGGCTTCCCTCACAGCCCCGGCTTTGTCTGGAAGGATGTCCAGTCTAATTAGCATATTATGCTTTTATTATTATAGATTACAGTTTATGTTCAATATTTTTTTGTATTAGTTTCATGTGTATAGCAGGGATTAAACAATTGTGTACAAAGTGGTCCTCCTACTTCAAGTACCCATCTGGCCCCACACACAGTTATCATATTTATAATCTCTCTGCTATAATTTACATTTTTATAACTACCAATTTCTACTTAAGCACTTCACCTTTTTCATTGAGACCGGCAAGCCCCTTCCCCTCTGTCAACTGTTTGTTCTCTGTATGAGTCTGTTTCTATTTTAGTTTATTCTGTAGATTCCACATATAAGTAAAATCACATGGTTTTTGTCTTCCTCTGACTTACTTCACTTAGGATAATACTCTAGGTTGATCCATGCTGTCATAAAAGGTAAGATTCCTTTTTTGTTATGACCGAGTAGTATTTCATTGTGTATATGTACCCAGACAAATCTTATATGCAGAGAGAATGATACAGGATGACATTCTTTCAGCACTGTTATTAGAAAAAAAGGAAAAGAAATTTAACCTAAGTTTCCATTATAGGCTATATAGATTGTGGACTACTATACAAAAGAGGTATGATTGTAATAAAATAAAAGATACCAAGCAGAAAAGTTGCTGAATGATATACATATATTTATGTAAAAAACAAGGGTTACACACATTTTGTTTCATGTGGCTATATATAACATCTATATACATTCAGAGAAAAGGTATAGATGGAAAGTCAACAAGTGTTGCTTCTAGGAAGCGTATTGTGATTGAAGGTCAATGTAAAAATATAGAACTGTCTCTGATGTTTTTACAAGTAAAATACCATAAAATACATTTGTAATTTAAATTTTGAAAAGCAGTATGCAAAGACATGCATTCTCAGAAAAAAATATACACACAAATTATACTTTGTATTTCCTTCTTTCTCCCTTCCCTGATGGCAAACACACAGGAAAAGTTCTAGAGTACCTAAAAATGAGGATGTAATGCTGTCTAAATAAAACAATATCTCAAATAAAAACACTCAACTTCTGTATTCTCATCTGAAGAGAAAAAAAATTCAGTTCAAGATTTATAAAAGCAATACAATTTCAGTTTAGAGCTCTTGTTTCAGTCATTTATAATTTTCACACGGTACATGCTTATATTTTGGAATTTTGCCACAACTTTAGAATATAGTATTGGACCAGAGGGAAATACAGTTTCTAAAGTTAGAACTTAAGTCATTATTAATATTTTGATCAGTGGCTTTAAGCTTATACACACTTCTAAAAGAATAACAAGAACATAAAACTAGATTGGCTTATTTCTTTAGCAGTTTACTAATTCTACCTTATACAATTAAACTACATGCTTGATGTAAGTTATCACTGACAACTCCTTGTGAGGACTGTTCCTTCTGGAGATTATTCTGTAAAACCTGTTTACCCTAATGAGAATGATGATAATTGGCTTTCAAATACAACCAGGTGAATTTTGTGAATTACACTACTTTTAAGTATATAAACTAAAAATTGTTTTTATTTTTAAAAATATATTTTTATTTATTTTAGAGAGGGAGAGTGATAGAAACATCAATGATGGGAACCATTGATTGGCTGCTTCCTGCACGAACCCCACTAGGCATGTGCCCTTGCAGATTCGAACCCGGGACCCTTCAGTCCCCAGGCCAATACTCTATCCACTGAGCCAAACCAGCTAGGGCTAAAAATTGTTTTTAGAGCACTGTGCTTTTAAGAACTGCTAATTTTTAATTCACGTATTGCCAGAGTTTTGAACCATGAAAGGAAAATAATGGTGAGAAAGGAGGAATTGCCAGAGCTATCTGGTTTCACAATGGTGATGAGAGAAAAGTTGAGTCAGCAGTTTCTTGATAAATAAAGAGGTCATCAGTAAGGAAGAAAAACCTTTGAAGGATATCTTCAATGGAATTTGGAATTTCCCTCATCTATCTTAGGTATCTGTTCAACTGTCTCCTACAGCAATTTGCCAAGTCAAAGTGCCTCTCACATTCCTAAGAGAACATTTAGAAAGGCTACAATGGAGAGAGAGAGAGCACTAGGGCAGTGTCAGAAAACCTGGCTCTGACGCTGAGGTCCCACGCTGACATTAGCAGATTCCTCCTCTGATTACAAGAGGGCTGCGCTAATGTCTGACAGCCTCCCAGCTCTGAGAATCAATGACCCCCATGTTCAGCAAAGGCCACCAAGACAGGAAACACACCTTTTTACTTCATATCATAAAGGTGCTTCCATAACTGTACCAGAGGCCCAGTGCGTGAAATTTGTGAACTCGGGGGTAGGGTGGGAGAGGGGGAGGCAGGGGGTCCCTCAGCCTGGCCTGCACCCTCTCACAGGCAGTCCAGGAGCCCTCAGGGGATGTCCGACTAATGACTTAGGCCCACTCACCTGCTAAACCATCAGTCAGACATCCCTCTGGCAGTCCAGGGCCCCTCACTCCTTACCTCCCCGCTTCCCCAATCCCCGCTCCTTACTGCTGCTCAGCTTGCTGCTCCTTAGCACTATGGAGGAGGTGGGAGAGGCTCTCGCCACCACTGCTGCGCTCTCCGTGAGCCCAGCTTCTGGCTAACCAGCGCTCCCCCTGTGGGAGTGCACTGACCACCAGGGGGCATCTCCTGCATTGAGCGCCTGTCCCCGGTGGTCAGTGCGCATCATAGCGACCGGTTGTTCTGCTGTTTGGGTCGATCTGCATATTAGCCTTTTATTATATAGGATTATAGATCAGTTTTATCTTCAACATGATTAAGCAACATTTTACATGAAATATCCAGAATCTCTTACATACTACAAATATTCAAATAAACAGGAGCTTGTGATGACAATTTAAAAAAAAGTCATACCTAACTAATGTGAAGAGGCTCAGAAAATAAATTATTTGAGTGGATTCTTTAAGTTTTTAAAAAGAAAGGCTGGTATAATTTTATTTCAAGAAAGTATTTATCTTTTAAGTGGAAAATGACTGACTAGTCAGTAATGCTACTTTAATTTTCTCTTACAATGAAATTTGAAAAACAAAATATGAGTTAAACTGAACCCATTTAATATAAAAGTCTTTGGTTAATAAAAGTCACAAATTTATTTTTATTGTAACAAAGCACTTTTTATATAATTTAAAATGCACATGCTTTGATTGAAGAGTGATTGCAAATGAATCCAGTTTTCTTCCACCTGGGATGACAACTGTGTCATTTCTTCTAGAAGTTTTGGCTCTGAAGGAAGCATTTTAAGGTGTAACTGAAGGAAAAAAAAATAGTTGACCATTTAAGAAAATTAAATTTTGTTTATTCTGGACTCAACTTTTTTACTAAGGAATGTCAGAAGACACCATCCATTCTGAATATTTTTTTCTTAATTGCTGATTTGTTACCATCTCCCATTTCCCTGTCCTCTATCAAACTTTTCTTAGTTTGAGTTCCTTTAACTGTCTTACATGTCACACCCTTAGCAGAAGTGAAGTGGTCCTCATTCCCCTCCACTAAGAATAGTCCTCAAATAAACCCAGAAACAAGGACATAGTTCTTACACTAAATCCTTTTTCTTTGCTTCTTTAAGTTTCTCCTTCAATTGTAGCCCACTGGTAATACATGCAGATGGGCTCTTTGTTTTCTAAAGATTTAAGTAACTTTTTATTTTTTTGATAAATTTGGGAACGGATATAGAAACTATTAGTGGAATTTCAATATTTTTCATCCCACATGCTATCAACTAAGTAACTACTTTTTAAATAATTTTAAATAATCAGATCAAGTGAAAAGATTTTATATATTGATGAAGAATCATATCTGCTATCATTGAAAAATGAGCACTATCTACCTCCTGCAATCCATTATACCACTGAAATTAACATGAGTCCTCCATTACATTAGTCATGATAGCAACTCTGTTATTGCCAAATCACTTGAAACTCCTTCAACCAAGAGAAAAGTATTTTTACCTCAGCATAGAAAAAAAAAAGCAAAAAATGAATATAAACCTGACTTTCTCTTCATGATCACAGAAAAACAGCCAAAATGTAACTACTTTAAAAAGTTAATAGATGTCATAGAAAATTCAGAATTGAGTCTAAATTCTGCTGAGTAAAAAATTTAAATAAATAAATAATTAAATTAAAAACTACAAAGCTGTGCAGTCCAGGTGCCCAGTATGGTAGTCACGGGGTACAGGTCACTGTTTACATTTAATTAAATTCCCATAAATTAAAAAGTTCCGTTTCTCAGTCACATCAGCCACATTTAAGTGCTCAGTAGCCACATGTGACAGACAAATGGCTGCCATGCTGGTCAGCACAGGCATAGAACATTTCCATCTTTGCAGAAAGTGCAATGAGACAAGTTTCAGAGGAAGGCAAGCTGAGAAGTACTGTCTTACATTAGACTTACCTTTAGAAACAATGCAAGGTATGCCTGGGCTAATTCAAAATCACGCTTTCGGGCCAACATCACTCCAATCATTTTTAAGAAACTCTGCATAACTTCTACAGACCCACCACATTCAGGAGACAAGCTCCGCAGCTCTGTTTCAATTGCCGATGGACCTAATTCTTTCAGAAGGTTAAGAGCAGCATCATCTGTATTAAGTTTTAAAAAGAATCCAGTTATTACCTACATTAGTTTACTTAAGAAACTAGTTTTTCCATTTTATACCCCAAGCAACATATACATAAATTGCACAGGAAATTCTCTCTGTGGATTTTTTTCTGTTAAAGAGTAGAATAAACCAAATTAAATAAAACCAGTACAAATAATGAGAGCAATACAATAAAAAGTACTAAAAACACTAAACTACACTAGTGCTTCCCTTCTTTGTCTCCCACCCCCAAAAGTAAAACTCCTTTTATGAACTTGCTGTTCTTCAGTCATCAGTACCATTCTTTGACTTTGCAAATGTGGACTCGAGTAATTTTGGTACAAAAACAAAAGCATTTGGAACAGACAACAAGAGGATAAATCAAATAAGAGAGTGACTGTGATTTTGTAATTGCTTACAGCTCTAATTGTTTATCATTACTAGCTACAGACTATAGCTTTCAAAAGGTAAATCTACTATTAACAAACTCAATAAATCTTAAAATTATCTTTTGATGAATTAATTTGGGAATATCTAAAATCATTGAAGACAAAAGTCTCTGTTATATTCCCAAACTATATGGCAAACTGTTTTTGTAAATAAAAACAAAAGCATTAGAAAAAAATCTAATTTTCCATGTAAAAAGTGTGAATATTTTCAAAAGACTATTCTGATATCAATATCATCTTAGTTTAGCATCACTCATCTATCTATAATAATAAAAGGGTATTATGCTAATTAGGCCAGACGTCCTTCCGGATGAAGCCAGGGCTGGAGGGAAGTCAGCCCTGGGTGCCAGTGAGAGGCTGGAGGGAGGCCAGCCTGGGCCCCGGGTGTGAGGGAAACCAGTGCCGGCAGCTGGGGGAAGGAAGGCCTATTCTTGCACGAATTTCGTGTATCGGGCCTCTAGTTTAATATAACAGTAGAAAAACTAAAGTTACTTCAGAGTAAAACCCAAGTTTCAACCCTTTTAGTTCTTACTATCTTCTTTTAGCTACTGAGAAACCTGCTAATATTTCACTCAATTTATTTTCATAGAAAGTAAAATAAGCTAAAAATACTTGGTAAATATTTTATAATTTTTTATAATTAACTTACATTTATTATTCACGAGTCCTTCTTCAAGTTTCAAGAAGAAATCTGATTTTTGAGCCAAAATTCCAAGATTTACCACTTTAGACTTAAAAAAATAAATACACATTATTCAAAGAACACAAGTGTAAGGAAAAATATGTATAGTCTATAATTAAAAGCTATCATTAATTTACTCTATATGCATAAAACTGGGTGTTGGTTAAAAAAAAAACTACAACTGTATAATACAGAACACACCCCCTTCCCGTCCCCCCCATATACTTAGAATGCTCCAATTTGGTTTTTACCTGCTGTGGATCATTATTTTGCTCAGGCGCAGCATATCTGGGTACAAGGCCAGGAACTGTTGGTATAAAAAATGGTGCTGACTTGGGTACTTTGGGAGGTTCCTTTGGTTTATTCTTTTTCTGATTAAGAGAAAAAAATAAAAAGATGAGCAAATAATCATCTGGCTAACAGTTACTAATATTTAATTCTCAATACATTTTTTTTAAATGTCCAAAAAGTAACGAAAATTTTTCAGATTAGAATGTTAAAATAAAATCCCATTAATCAATATCACAGATATCTTTAAAATGGGTTTCCCAATGCAAATCTCCAGAACCCCTGCTAATAAGTCAGAAGGGAAATGACGGGGTTCAGGAGAAACCCTAGGACAAACACACCTCATTTTCCTGAAACATGAATATATAGGTGAAGAAATAATAAACACTTCTGAAATTCTTTAATATTAAAACACAAACCTTTTATCAAAATGGGCTAGAAAACAAAATTTACAAATGCTCAATATTTTCCCAGAGCCCAGAGCCTTTAGAAGTAATTAGGTGTAATATTTTTTGTGAAGCTTATTGCTAATTCTTCTTTGTTAAAATTTTTATTTTTCCTTAGTAATCTGTGTTTTTAAGAAGAGAATACTATTGCCTGTTTATAAAATGTTTCAAGTGTTAGTAAAATTCAATCAGGAAAACCACTATCAGATTTCCCACCGACAGAATTTAGTTTTGATGACTACAGGCTACACATCACTATTCAAGAGCATTTGATGAAGAGCCTTTGTATGGTAAACTGCCTGATAAAGGGGTCTCACAATTTTACCTCCCACTATTTCTCTTCTATTCCAGGAGCTCTGTAACCTTAGGGAGATTTGCTTTTTGAAAGAAAGCTGGGGATATTGGTGGCCTTAAGGAGGAATGGAATAAAAGAAAGTTACTACCTGAAAACAGGGTAAAGTGCTGCTAAATTACAGGGTAAGCACAGCCCTTCTTTGAGAGGAATAAGAGTCACAGTTTCACTTCTAACTCTCTGTTACAGAGTGACAAGGGAGAGAGTCCCTGAACTGTAAATAAAAATAAAAGGCTTTTGGAGGAGTTACACAGTGCTCTGGAGATTATTTATCTCCTACGGAAAACCAGAAGTAGAAAAATTGCCACAAAACAAATATAAAATTCTAACTTTTTTCGTTCAGTAGGATATAAAAATATTGGAAGTGAAAACTTCTCTCATAAAATCATTCATTCAGGTTCGTATTTAAGTTTTTTTTAAAAAATATATTTTCTATTGGTTTTTTACAGAGAAGAAGGGAGAGAGAGAGTTAGAAACATCGATTAGAGAGAAACATCGATCAGCTGCCTCCTGCACATCTCCTACTGGGGATGTGCCCGCAACCCAGGTACATGCCCTTGACTGGAATCGAACCTGGGACCTTTCAGTCCGCAGGCCGACGCTCTATCCACTCAGCCAAACCAGTTTCGGCCGTATTTAAGTTTTTACACAGAACAAACTATGTCTTAGCAAGGAACAGAGTAGTCCAAAAACTTAGCTCATTAATTGGGCATTACTCTGATTGCTCCCCTCACATTCATCTACTGCTTATACTTTTTCATGCATCGTTTTTAAAGCTAGTCCTTGGAGCACTACCTTTAGCTGACAGACTGGGCAACAGCTTTGAGGAAATTAACATGTGAAAACTTTCCTTACCCAAGACACTCATAACTGTTTGGTACTAAATTATTATTGGTTACAAAAAAACTTACTACTTTGTCATAGTTATCGATGTCCTTACACTTTTTTTATGGCCAGCCCACAGTATAACTTAGCATACATATGACCTCTAGTGAAAGTATGTGTATATCTAACCAAACCGAGCTTCATAATCAATGCTTAGCATTATCACAGGACGGCCTCTAAAATTTTCTACTCTAGTCTATTCCTCTCAATTGTTTTCACTAGTCACAAATGAGGATCATGAAACATGCTTTGAAAAACACTAATATATTATCTATTTTTCATGTAAAATTATAATTTCCTCAAATACAAAGGGACCAGGTTTTTTTCATTGGCACTGTCACGGGACATTACCTAGTACCTAGTTCTTATTAACTTACATGCCTGGATTCAACACAGCAAGCTCTAAACATCTTATAGTTGGCAGAGTAGCATATAGAATAATAAATGGTAGTTGAAGCTTAATTTTAAAAAGACTAGTGAAAGTCTTTTCGTTTCCAAATGACTAGTGATAGATATCACACATGGTGGCAATATTTTTTTCTTGTTTTAGAAATTAAGGGGTGATGGGAGGGCGTAATGTGGGGATAAGGACACATATGTAATAACTTAATCAAGAAATTTAAAACAAAGAAGTTAAAAAAGTAGTTTAGAGGCTGGATTAAAAACATCAAATTTATAATAGCTCTGCAGTTGTAGGCTGTACTTTTGCCATATCCAAAGGTCTGCTGAATGCTCTCAAAATTAATACATATAAAGAGAATTCTGTGATAATCACACTAGATTAAACAGGATTCAACTAAATGGCATGCTCTTAGGTATTAACTATTCCTCCTAAAGCTCTCAAAGTAGGGGAAGCTATTTCTACTAAAGAAAATGCTTCTGGAATGTGTTTTTAGGGGTGAATATTCAGTGTACTATAGTAGTACCTTAATAACATCAAGATTAAGAAGGTTTTTCCACCGTGATTCAGGAAGGAGGGATAGAGTCACCAACTGCTCATTCAACTGTTCTGGGGAATCATACTCTATCATTTCATCACTTGGTTCTATGGTTTCTTCTGATAATTCTACATCTGAAAACAAAAATTTGGGGGTAAAATAAATTAACACAAAATATTTTTATCAGGTAAAAGAAATTTAATTCAGACCAAATCCATTAGTATTTCATAACACATTTACTCAATGTAGATTTGTAAAGTCTTAATTTCCTCATCTTCTCATATTAACTATAACTCCCATTACAAGACCTAAAACACTTCTCCCTAATACCAATAGATTACCAATAGATAATCTATCAATTACATTTTTGTAAAAAATTTATGAAGTCATTCAAAATATTTCATATCAGTTAAATACTTTGATTGAATCCATTAAACTTTCCCTTCATTAGCAATATGCCCATGTTAGGTTTATGATCTTACACTTCAAAAAATTACTATTTTGTGATTACCTTCAGTTTGACATGTTCCAGGAAGCATCACTACTGAAGGAACATAATCTGTGGGAAGTGGCCGTAATGAAACAACTGAATATAGGGAAATATTGGACCTGAGAAATAAAAACATAAGCCATATTTTAAAACTTAAAAATACAGGTGTTTTGGGGAAAACTTCAATTACTGGTCTAAAAAAACAAACAAAAAAACTTCAATTACTCTACAATCTTGAATTTGGCTACAGATTCCAATCATGTACAACTTAAAAACAACCTCAAAGATAAATAAAATAGTATTAATTTGAAAATGCCTTGATTCATGTCATTGATGTTATCACAAGAAAGCTGTGCATAAACATTACTAATATAGTACACAAAAGTATTTGAGAGATCAGTACTAGGGAGTACTTTTATAAAGTAACATAATCTCAATGTCTTTATATTGTTTTGACAATTGTCAACCTTCAGTTAAGAACATAATACCTAACTGAAGGAAGGACAGACTCAGAGAGTTAAGTAGACACAGAATAAGATAATCAGAACCTTGAGATTGTAAACATTCATGAATTTTTCCTTCCCTAGAATGGCCCTCTAAGTGGCCACGTTTCTGCTACCTTGACCCTGCACATGACCTTGGATGACTAATCAAGATGTAGCTTCCTATCCCCAAGTGAGTTAATCAGATCCTGTTTTCCATACATTATGAATTTAGAATGAAAACTAAAAGTTGGGGAAATCAGGTTCTGAGCTATATGTATAGTGATACTACATAGCTGCTAAGGTCCCACAGCTACTACTCTTCTCTTATATTGGTTGTTCACACCTCACAGATTCTAGGAAATACTCCATTTTGCTTATTAAGGTGGCCAGAGTATATTTCAATTGCATACTGAATTTTTTTTGTGTGTCATAAAAACTTAATTAGAAAATTTTATAATTAGAAAAAAAAGGTAAGTTTTTTCTCTTCCTCAATAATTAATAACAGTTAAAAGACATAGACATCTGACCCTAGGAAATACCCAGCACTTTTTCTCGGTCCAGATGATGGACCATCTACCTTAACCTCTTACATGTTCATCACAATGGAGTTGGGTGTGAAGAGTTATGTAACTAGAATGAGCTTATTTAGCAAACATCTTTCCCAAACAATGTCTTATAGATAAAGTAGTCTGAAGTTGACAGGTGACTCACTAAGGTTATAAAGCAGTATTGGGGTAGTAGCAGGAGGGCCAGAACCTGGCTAGGGACTCCCATTTTTCTAACATTTTAAAATTCACATATCCTTTTTGCAAAATAAAAGCTAAATAAGATAAGAGATAAAAATCAATAGTGTGGTTGAACAAAGGTATCTAAATTATCAAGCAGATGTTGAATCAGCCATAAACTTATGGTAAATTAACCCTCTGTCAGCAATGTGACATTTCCATTTTATAAATTAGGGAAAAAAAGGTTATGTTAGCAACTATGGTTGACTGACAACATCATCTTTCTTCTCCTCCTTACCCCAAACAAAACTATATGAATGAACTCACCACAGATAAATTCCAAGGTGGTCCACGTGGGAAGTGGCCAGAAAGTCTCCGGTAGGGGACATCGTTACATTGAGAGGAGCTGAGTCCAACAAAAAGCTGTCTATAAGGCTATAAAAAGGATCAAGATGTTGAACTCTACCAAAACATTTAACTCACAAATATATTTTTGTTAAAAATAATATGAAATAATATAGAAAAGTTTCATTTTTTTATTTTTTAATAATCACCAATACCAGAAAGGCATCAATAACAAAGAGCTTTGTCAGTTATGTTACTATTTGAAAATAACCTCTCTTAATGAGAATGACTCGGAACTTCAAATTACCAATTAGCCAGAGAAAGAGTTTCAACAGGGAGAACACAGGAGGAAATATTTTTTCTGGAATGCCATTTTGGTAGACTGACTTGGGAACATTTCTCTTGTATTTTTGTTATCCCAGTGAAAATAATAAAAGGCTTAGGCAGCCGTAACTGGTTTGGCTCAGTGGATAGAGCGTCGGCCTGCGGACTGAAAGGTCCCAGGTTCGATTCCAGTCAAGGGTATGTACCTTTTTTGCGGGCACATCCCCAGTAGGAGGTGTGCAGGAGGCAGCTGATCGATGTTTCTCTCTCATCGATGTTTCTAACTCTCTATTCCACTCCCTTCCTCTCTGTAAAATCAATAAAATATATTAAAAAAAAGGGCTTAGGCAACGGAAGAAATTAAAATAAAATGACTGTAAATAAGAATAAGAAAACAGTAATGGAAAAAACTCGAGCAAATCTGTTTTTCAAATAGGTAACCACACTATACATGAAACATATGAAAGAATTCAGTCTACAGAGCATAACCATAAAGCAGTGTATAAAAACTAGTCTCACAGCTTGAAAAGTTGGAAGGGTTGAAAAGTTGGGTAAGAAGGGGGAGTGATCACCCCCAGGTAGGAGGCTTGGAGTAGGCTTCTCAGAAAACACAGTGTTGGAGATGAGCCTTCCAAATGGATGTTGATGGTAGAGAAAGCGTATCCTGGATGAGGGAAGTGTGGAGGGCAAGGCCAAGGAAAACACAACTGGGTTTAGTGAGGAGTGCAGTTTGGTACATAAGCGTAAGGCTACATACAGGCTCCTGAATACAAAATACCTACATTTGTTTTTACTTTAATCAATGAAAAGTCACTGAAGGCTCTGAAAAGATAGTAATGTAATCTTCACTTTCATAAAAAATCTGCCATCAGAATGTAGAGTATATTTGAACAGGAAGAAGAGTGAAATTGTGCTAGCAGTCATCTAACAGCATTAAAAGATCTGATCTAGGATGGTGACAGCAGGAAGTGACCTGAGTGAATTTAATGAGAAAAGAGAAAGATCTGCAAAGGAAGCTTCTTAGGTTGGCTGAGGGTGTGAATACTTTGTGTACTTTAAGAGAAATATACTGTTTTAATCACAGCTATTTTAAAAACTATTTTATTCACTAAAGGCAGTACATTATCCAAGGGAAGGCACAACAAAATGACTTAAGTTCAGAATCTACATTATATAAAACATCATTTTAAGAAAAACAATAACAATAGTTAACAGTTTTTAGTATTCCATGCTAGGAAGTATTCTGAGCCTTTGAGTCTACTAATTGAATCCTCACTACCCTATAAGGCAGATCTGTATTATATAAATCAGAAAATGAGGCCCAGTAAGATTTAAAAACTTGCTCAAGGTAGAAAATTGAGACAAGAATGTCACACAAGCAGTCTGTACTCTTAATCACTATAAACTCAGTAAAACCACTGC
This sequence comes from Myotis davidii, assembly GCF_000327345.1. Lineage (NCBI taxonomy): Eukaryota > Metazoa > Chordata > Mammalia > Chiroptera > Vespertilionidae > Myotis > Myotis davidii. Next base: position 7,188,799 of record NW_006285040.1, read on the forward strand.
TGAAACTAAAGTATAACAAGCCGCTCAGCAGCACATTTACATGCTGGGAATGTCTACACTGGTGATTCATGAGCAGTGCAAATGTGAATGAAGTCTCTCCGGTGCAGACGTTAAGTGACTTGTCCAAAATAAAATCTCTCGCCCTCGCCGGTTTTGCTAAGTGGATAGAGCATCAGCCCATGGACTGAAGGGTCCCGGGTTCAATTCCAATGAAAGACACATACCTAGGTTGCAGGCTTGATCCCTGGCCATGGTCTGTGTGCAGGCGGGAGGCAACCAATCAATGTGTCTCTCTCACATCGATGTTTCTCTCTCTGTCTCTCCCCCTCCCTTCCACTCTCTCTAAAAATCAATGGGAAAATATCCTCAGGTGAGGATTAATTTAAAAAAAAAATCTCTCAATTTGTTCAGAGTGTAATTAATACAGTAAAGCTTAAATAATGAATGATAGGAAAATAAGCCTTAAAATTAGGAACACTGGAAACACACACCAAAGTGTGCTCAGGATAATGACTGTTATTTAATTCTTAGTTATGGTGAAAAAGGTGAAGAATAACCTGTTTGATTTCTGCTCCAACTTATTCTGGAAGCTCACAAGAATGCTTTCTCTTAAGAATCAAGAGAATTGGGGAAAATAAAACGTTGGTAAACACTTATTATATACCTAAGAATATTAAATTACTTATGTTATTTAACCCAAACAACCCAGAGCAGAAACATTACTCCAATGTATATAAACGAAAATTAAGCCTAAACATAGTAGTTTCAGATCTTACCATTTCTTGTCTTGATCAATATTTGTGCATTAACTATGTGAGGGGTGAAACATCCTAACAAGTCTGCTAAAAAGAGAATCTACAATCTACTGCTTAAGCAAATTTATTTTATATAAACCTATAATTATTTTGTCAAATTCATTGTGCAACTTGATTCCACAGCTGTTGCGTGTGGGAAGACAGACCTTCCGTTATGTAAAAGCATCAAATTGAGGAAGATGATTTCCACATACAAAGCATATTTTACATGGCCATATTAATTCATAAAGTATAAGTGTGCAGGCTTAATCCCAGCCTTAACTACCATATAGTCCCTGCCAAGGTCGCAGAATGAAAAATCCCAGATAAGGTACATAGTTTTTGAGAGAACATCAATAAAATCCTCACTGTAAGAAATCAGATTTTCAAACATAAAGCCTTGCATACCAAGTCCTTTCTGGTTATATCAGGGGTAGGGAACCTATTTTCTGCCAAGGGCCATTTGGATATTTATAACATCATTTGTGGGTCAAACAATATTGTCAACTTAAAAATTAGCCTGCTATATTTGGTCAAACATTTAATTAACTCACTTCTAATGCCTTGCCAGGGCCAGACCAAATGATTTTGAGGGCCTTATACAGCCCACTGGCCAGATGTTCCCCACCCCTGGGTTATATCCTGAACAAATGCAGACAGCGTGTAGATGATCAATCTCCAAAGTGATGGAATCAACTTACACAAAAATCTTTAATGAGTAGAAGAAAGGGATGGTTTTGCCTCAGTGAGAAATGCAAAATAACATTCTATTCCAATTATTCTCATGTAATGCTCCTCAGAAAACAGCAATGAGACAGAACAAAATGTAAAATTCTATTAAAGCTGCACAGCTGGTGTGGTTCAGTGGTTGCGCACTGACCCATGAACCAGGAGGTCACAGTTCAATTCCTGGTCAAAGAACATGCCTGGGTTGCAGGTTTGATCCCCAGCAGTGGACATTGCTATTTTATACTTTTCTCATCCCCAAAAGAGTTCAACATGAACTTCCAGTAGATTGAAAACCAAGAAATAAAGATGGTAGTGGTAGGGAATGACAAAAAATTTCAACTGGTTCTAACTGGATTGGCTCAATGGATAGAGTGTCGGCCTGCGGACTGAAGGGTCTCAGGTTCAATTCCAGTCAAGGGCATGTACCTTGGTTGCGGGCACATCCCCAGTAGGGGTGTGCAGGAGGCAGCTGATTGATGTTTCTCTCACATCGATGTTTCTAACTCTCTATCCCTTTCCCTTCCTCTCTGTAAAAAATCAATAGACTATATTAAAAACAAATTTCAACCGTGCTTCTCTGAGAACCCTACAAAATAAGAAAACTTTCTATAATATAAAACAATTTTACAGGAAACAGTTCAGTGCCTATGCAATTGTTTTAGATAGGCACAACTCCAGGTAGATTACACCTGTATGTTACCACACCCAAAGGTTTACTCATAAATAGTTTCACTTTTCAGACAATGTAATGAGAATATTCATTCTTTAAATATTTAATATGTGATGTAAATGACGAAGCTGCATACTGAAGAAAGAACTAGGAATCTCCAAAGATTGTCATACAAATTATGATTTAGAAACAGGGGAATCAAAAACCCCAATAATTACATATGGGTGTATGATGAAACACGAATCCTCACTTCCTCATTATCTTCTACATCAAGAAAATCAGTTCATTCTTAATAACATATGACACAGCCCAAGCAAGGTGGAAAGCGCAACTGTTGTGAAATGTTTTTTCCTCCAATGTTTATTGCAGCAAAATGTAATTCATAAAATATGCCACCACGGGCAAATCACGTCGCTTCTCTTTGAGCCTCCATTTCCTCATTTCTAAAATGGAACTAATAATAGTAATAGTACCCACACCCACTCGAATATGTGGGAAGGCGAGAAATAAAAGTATATAAAGTGCTTAGTAGCTAATGGTAAATGCTAATTTAGTTGCAATTAGACAGCAGCAGTTGTGTGACATGGTTTTTTAAGCTTCCTCATTTACTCCACTTCCAATCTTAGCCAAAGTAGTCCTTATTTTTGTCTTTATTAAAATTAGACTTTGGTTCAATCAGTGTAGACGTAATTACATTTTCTTTTAATAATCCCCATGTGACTCATTTCTTGTTTGTGTGTCTCTGCCATCTTCATGCCTTTGTATTCATTTAAAATTGCCGGTGTTCACCAAAAGATATCAGAATCGAAGACTTATCAAATTTAAATCTGCTCAACTTTTTACTGAAATAAAAGATTTAGCAAAAAGACTAATGCTGAGTCAAAGACTGATAGATTTAAATGCTTCTAGATCCTATTTTTTCCATACCAACTTTAGGTGAACTTTTTGAAGTCAGAGGATATAGCCCAGGAACATGTGTGGACATGATAGTTTTTAGAGCTAGACTAATTAGCAACACACTTTTGTTGCACATATTCCAAATCGGGTGCCGATGCTGCATAAATAGCTGTCTCATTCCTATGTCAAACTTGAAAGGAAATTATTACATCAGGGTTTTTCCTTTCTAAAGGTCAAACTGCTTTCAAGTATGAGCTTATCCAACTCCTCAGGAAAAAAAAAAGTAGAATTGGACAGAGCTTAGTAATTTAGAAATATTTCAAAGATTAAAAAGTACCATCTTCTTTCTCATCTTTCTTACCAATGTCTTTCCTTATGGTATATTCCTATTAAATTAGATATTTGGCTATTCCCATCACTCCTTCCTAAGCAATTCTATGTTAATATGATTTTAAATTGCATCTATTCCTATATAATTTTTAAGAGTATTTTTAATTGATTTTTTAAATAGAGGAAGTGAGAAAGAGAAACATTGATCTGTTGCCTCCTGTATGTAGCCCAACCAGAAATTGAACCCAAAACCTGGGTATATGCCCTGACCTGGAATCAAACCTGTGACCCTTTGGTGCATGGGACAATGCTCAACCAACTGAGCCACAAAGGCCAGGGCTATTCCTATATAATTTTTAACAACAACAAAGCACACACACACACATTCTCTCAGTCTCCAATGTTCAAATTAATTAATGGAATTGAATAATGTTTTCTCTTTGAGAACTGTTTTAGTAGCAAGTTTAAGTCTATGAGATAGATTTCTGAACACTACTGGGTTTTACCCAAATCTTAAGATGTACATGTTTCATTCTTGAAGGTATCTAAAATGTCTTTCTTCAAGAATTATGTTAGAGACAGAGAATATATAACATACATCAAGGAAAGTTAAGGTTTTTGATCTTTTAACTAAATTCAATATGAACAAAAAACATACAAAATAAAAGTTTGAGTCATATATTTAAAAGCACATAATCCATTAATTACTCGTAAAAGATAATGATTGAGAAATTTTCTGATAGAGGTTAAGTATTTAAAAATAAACTCACCACCCAGAAGGAAGGTCCCAAGTTCTAATAGAGCAATCCATTGAAGCACTTATTAACCAACGACCATCAGGACTGAAAGCCTTTAAGTTAAAAAAAATAAATAAGAGTACATATATAATCTGTGTGTGTGTATACATGTATATGTATGTGTGTGCCTGCATTTTTAACAGCTTAAAGAATGTAATAAATTAAAAGATACAGACTACAGGAAAAACTAAGTTTGAGTAAAATTTAGACTACCTTATTTTGTATAAAAGAAACCATTTCTTATATACCACTGATTTGGATATAGATAAGGATTAGGCTTTTATAGGAAATACAAAAAGTTTTGAAATTCACACTAAAAATTAAATCTTTATCTCCTATATTTATAGACAATTAACAAATTGTGTTTAACTACAAATTATTTTTAATATAAAGCTGCTGTTCTGAGAGCATCCAATTACTAGTAGAAATATTTTGTTACCTAATTTGATTAAACGTATCTGTGAAAGCAACAGAAACTACATTTTCTTAAACAGTCTATATATTAGACTAGCTTTCTAAGAATAAACCTAGTTTTGAATGCATATTATCTTAAAATATTAAAGTTACTAAAATAAGTCATTATACTTTTACTTGTAGTTTTAGTTAAAAATCTTCTTCACTAATCATGTTTGATTTCCAAAATATAATTTAAATCTGCAATAAGAGTTTCAAAATAAATTTAAACGATAAACTACTTATAAAGAAGGTATAGCTTTTCTATCATTAAAAATGAATAATAATAGCTCTCTCCTTGCCTGTAGCAAGTATTTTGAGGCTTAAATCACGTAGGATGTGGAAGAAGGCCCAAAAGGAAAAACTTTAGGGTTTATAATGGCAGTAGATTGTATTCATCCAGAAGTCTAAGCACATCAAAGGGATCATGACTATCCATATTAGCACATGATATTTGGATTAAGTGAACTCTAATTTGTTCATCAGGGCTGCAGTAATATCGTGGAAACTCAAAACTTAAGGTACAGAGAGATCAATTTACAGAATAGAACAAGCTATTAAAGGATGGGAAAATGATCTGATAAATAAATCGTATAGATTTAATTTAAGAGGAGTAATTTGCCGAAACCGGTTTGGCTCAGTGGATAGAGCGTCGGCCTGTGGACTGAAAGGTCCCAGGTTCGATTCCGGTCAAGGGCATGTACCTGGGTTGCGGGCACATCCCCAGTGGGAGATGTGCAGGAGGCAGCTGATCGATGTTTCTCTCTCATCGATGTTTCTAACTCTCTATCTCTCTCCCTTCCTCTCTGTGAAAAATCAATAAAATATATTAAAAAAAAAAAGAGGAGTAATTTAATACGGAGTAGTAGAAACTACAGAAACATAAGTTGCAAAATGTGAAAAGGAGACAAAGAACAAAAAACAGGAAGATTGTTGGCACTGACAGATGTTTTAAAAAATGCTATTTCATCATAAATTACCCCACTCCCACCCTCATTTCTATAGATACTGTCACAACAAATTCTGTTGATGAGTAGTTCTACCAATCTCCAATCTCCAGATCAACACCATTTCTCCTTATTTTTAAGGAAATGGGTAAGCATTGCAAATTCTGATTTTTGGTATGAGAATGAATAAGTAAAAGTAGCTGTTGGAACTAGCATTCAGTAGCTAGGATTTTATTTTTTTCTCTTTTCAAATAAATCAAGGAATCTGCAATTGATGAAAAATGACAATATAAACTTAATATGGTCCTCTACAAACAACTTTTAAACCAGAGTGCTTATCATATCATACATCCCACCGTAAGAATATAATAATAGTAAGCTAAATCACATTACCAGTTAAACTCTTTTGGAATTAAGCTATACAAACTCTAGAAATAAAACAAAACTAGCACACACCAGGTACCAGATATTCCAAGTCTTTTAGTATTAATTTTTTATGCATGTAGAAAATCAGAAATAAGTTCCTTCAGCCTAGTTTAATATTAAGTCAGAAATGATATATTTATGTTTCCATAGATCATTCAACCTCTAGAGTATATTTTGGTCCTGTTTACAGTCTAAGAGAAAAAGATAAACTCTGTGATATATATTTTTTAATCTGATGGCATTAACTCCCTGAGAAATATTTAACTTTAATTCTGCATTTTCCTTAAAAAATCTACTAGTATGATGAGTAGTTTAATGCTATTCAAGGAAAACGGTTTCAATTATTTGAACACTTTTTAACCTAAACAGAAGCAGAAATGAGTCAAATTTTGTTTAAACATCTGGTTTGTTTTACCATGTCATTTATTTGGCCTTGGTGTCCAGAAAACTCTCTGACAGTCTTTCTAGTTTCTATGTCCAGAACACTAATGGAGAAGTCATCCAAGGCGAGTCCCAGAATGCCACTAGCAAGATAAATGCATCAGTTTTAATAAACAAACAAACAAAACTTGAACTAAAATCTCACAGGCATTTTAATTTTTTAAATCAAGTGTACCTTTGGAGAATAAGCAAAATGCTGTTCTTTTTATATTAAAAATTGGATTTTTTCCCCACTTGATAAATTATGTACTTTATTTAAATTAAGAACTTTTTACCAAAAACATCAAGAGGAAAATTCATTATCATTAAAAGAGAAATTTTACCTGTCTCTGTGTAGCAGCATCATATTTGGAGATGAATCAAGGCTCATAGAATGGATTAAAATTTTGTTTTTAAAGTTCCAAAACTTGAGTAATCCTTCACTACCAGTCGTAATTGTCAACTGGTTTAATCCATCCACTGCAACACCTCTAACAGACCCTTTATGAGCTTTAAAGCATATGTTAAAAGAAAAAAAGAATAAGAATTGATGTTGCCTCTCTGAATACTGCCCAAAGAGTGATTCCCTTATTTAAATAACTAAGTTCCACTATTTACCTTCACTAAAATTTTAATATTACTCTGAATTTTAGGGAGTAGGGAGATTATTATATTGCTTGAGTAAAAATAAAGTCAATCAGATTAATATACAAAGGTTTCAAAAAAAAGACTTTCTGCTCAAAGCAAGAAGAAAACAAAAATTTTAATTTGTATATTATCTACTTTCCTTTAACATCTGTGACTTAATTCTCTGAGTATTTCAACATGGTGGCTATAAGATGTAATGGCAGTATCTGTCATATAGAGTTGACAATAGCCCATCCATAACTGTAGCAAAATGGCTGGCAGTTAAGAATTTAATACATGCCAATGAGTTATTAGCCTCATACCTATCTATATTATTTTTTAAATAAGAAAAAGAAAAACATGCAATACCTTGATCCTCACCAAACCTTCCTCGATGTATACCAGACTGCATGTTATATACATCTACAGTTCCTGATGAGAGACCAATTACAGCAAAGTTTCCACAAGAAGTTATATCCACTGCCTTAGGGGGGAAAAAAAATTAAACACAAGTGACAAAGCAATTAAATAACATTTTTATTGTACTTTAGCTTCCATAGTGTTTTTTTAATCCACTAATTACCTTATTCTTTTTTAAAATAAAGCATGGCATTATTAATTAGTTCATTAATTTTCTTAAACATTCCTATATTTGGATATCTAAGACATATCTGCTTGATTCTATCTCCTTTCTCTAAGGAGTATGAAGAAATTATTATCCAAGACCATAAAACATAGCCAAGGAAACTCAGTTGAAATTTATAAAGTCAGAATAATTGTGTTATCAGCTGGCCTTCAATTTTTAATTTATTCACCACAGTGCTAAAGTCAAAGCATTCCCGAATTTGTCTTTATCTTACCTTACTTTTTAATTGCTTCTACAGCTACACAAAACAAAAAACCTACCATTAGAATGTCCAATAAAAAAGCTCAAAATATTTTCATTATGACATATTAGGAAGAGAATACATGAGAATACACAAGGCATTACATAGAAAACATTAGTTTATAAGCAGTTTCTCTAAAATAAACTCATATCTTAATACTTTTTTAAAAGTGTCAGTCAATACTGTATTGATGAGGTATCTTTTTTTCTATGTTAAAAACATGAGACTGGTTCTATATTGGGTTGTGACCAGAGAAATCCCTGATTGCCACTGTGTGTCAGTCAGATATTACCCACCCAAGGAAGAATTGAAAATACTGCTAAATTTATGCCTAAAGAAATAAACTTCTAAAACCTAAAATAAAAAATTTATTACAGGCTATGACTCAGATACACTATGACCCAAGTCAAGACATACTTACATAGCATTTACATAAGTATGTCCCACTTACATTATTTTTCTAGAAAAAGCTTATTCCATAAAAATATATATTATGAACTAATCTTTAAAAAAGCATTCTCTCCTTCTAAACAGAACATAAACATAATCTTACCTACTTTGAAAAACTCATAAATGTTTACACTATGTTGTAGTTATAATATCAGGAACTAATGGAGATATGAGGCTATAATCTACAAGTAGCAAAGGACCTCAATGTGCTTGCTATACTTTTTATAATTTGTATTTACTTATTTTAATTGATTCTGAGAGGAAAGGAGAGGGAGAAAAATAGAGAAATATCCATGGGAGAGCAAAATATAGATCAGCTACTGGGGAACTGAGCCCACAACATAGGCATGTGCCCTGACCAGGAATGGAACTGAATCTTTTGGTGCATAGGATGATGTCCAACCAACTGAGCCACACCAGCCTGGGTGAACTTGTATTCATTTTAATAAAATTTACTGTTGTTAGTGGGCCTGCTTCTGTAATCTCCTTTTCTTATTTATTCACGCTAATCTCTTATCAAAGGCAGCATAAACAAAGCAAAATGAGTAAACTGAGAGGGTTACCTTTGAGTAACAAACTGTACTTTAGTGCATGGGCTAATAAATACTTCTGTTTATTACTTACTGGTTACTGATTTTGTTCCAGGTAGCTGAGTTTGCCAAACATATGACTAATTATATACATACACTTAATATTCATATACTCAGTGATCTATGAGTCATCATTATAGGCTGTGAGTTAAGAACACAGGTTCTAAATTGAATAGTCCTAGGTTCAAATCCCAGCTCTTCCATTTACTAGCTTTACTGACCTTAGGCATGTTACTCATTATATTAAGCCTCAGTTTTATTGTCAATAAGAAGAGGCTAACAATAGACCATATCATAGGATTGTTGTGAGAATAATATACAATAATATGTGCTAGGCAGAGACACTAGAACAAAGCAAGCACAGAAAAACCCATTAACTGTAATTATCATTACCACTACTATCACAACCGCTACTCAAAATTGAGCAGGTAAACTTAAGACACTTAAGACAGAATCTCTATTGTTTAGAAAATAGTATAAAATCTTAAGATTGGATTTTTGTGCTATGGTTAATAGAGCATACATACTTACAAATAAACTTGCACAAAATAGGATCAAATGTGGAGTTAAATTTTTAATAAGTATTTTCAAAATCCTAGCTGCTTCCTTTGCAGATACGGACAAGCTCATCCTAAAACTCATATGGAAATGCAAGGGACCAGAATAGCCAAAACCATCTTGTGGGGTGGAGGACAGCAGGAGAATAAACTTGGAAGATTCAATCTTCCTGAATTCAAAACTTACTACAAAGGTAAAAGGTACCATAATCAAGACAGTTTGGTACTGGCATAAAGATGGACATATAGAACAATAAAAGAGAACTGAGAGTCCAGAAGTAAACCCTCACGTAATGTTAAATGATTTTGGGCAAGGGTGCCAAGATCATTCAATGGTAAAAGAATAATATTCTTAGAAATGCAGAACCATAAACATGAAAAAAAAAAGAATAATATTCTGAACAAATGATGCTGAACAACTAGATATCAGTATTAACTCAGAAATGATTATAGATCAAAAGTAACAGCTAAAACTATGAAACTCTTAGAAGTAATCACGGGGGTAAATCTCCATGGCCTTGGGTTAAGCAATGATTTTTCTAAAACCACAAGCAGTATATATATAAAAAAATAGGTTAGACTTCACTAAAATTAAAAAATCTTAGGCAGAAAATGATACCAACAAGAAAACAAAATGATGGCCCATAGAATGGGAGAAAATATCTGCAAATCATGTATCTAATAAGGTACTTGTAACTGGATTATATAAAGAGCTATTAAAACTCAATAATAAAAAGATAAATGATTCCATTAAACAATGGGCAAAGGATTTAATAAACATTTCTCCAAAGAAAATACACAAACAGCCAATAAGCACATGAAAAATGTTCACCATAATTAAGTCATTGGGGAAATGCAAATTAAAACCACAATGAGATACTCACTAGGATGGCAATAATCAAACGAACAGACAGTAAGTAGTAAGGCTAGGATGTATAGAAATTGGAACCTCTATACATTGCTGGTTAGAAATGCAGGGGTTTTTTTTTTCATAAACAGGTTTTTTTTTTTATTTAAATTTAGTGTTTACCTTTATAGAATCAAAGCATAAACAAAACCCATTTGTGATTTCCATTACAAAAATTCTCTTCATAAAAGGAAAAAAACATGAAAAAAGAGGGAGAAATGATATGAATGCAAACAAACACTACATAGATTTCCTAATTATCTATTTTTTATTTAGCACAGCAACAGACTGATTACTTTCTCAGGTCATTTCATATCATTTAGAAAAAGATGTGGAGCTGAAATAGAAATGCAGCTTTTTTAAAAAACTGGTTGACAGTTCCTCAAAAATGTTAGAGTTATATTAAGACTTAATCATTCTTCTTAGATATAAATGCAGAGAAATAAAACACATGTCCACATAAAAATCTGTACACCAATGTTCATAAGCAGTACTTATAGCCAAAAAGTAGGAACAACACAAATGTCCATCAATTAACTGACCAATGGCTAACCAAAATGAGGTTTATACACAAAATGGAGTATTATTCAGCAATAAAAGGTATACAGTTTTGATACAAGCTACAACATGGATGCACCTTGAAAACATTACACTAAGTAAAAGAAGCCAATCACAAAGATCATATATTGCATGATTCCCTTTATATGAAACTAGAGGCCCGGTGCACAAAAATTTGTGCACTCGGGAGGATCCCTCAGCCCGGCCTATGCCCTCTTGCAGTCTGGGACTCCTTGGAAGATATCCAGCTGCTGGCTTAGGCCCTCTCCCTGGGGGGATCGGGTGTGTGTCATAGTGACCAGTCATTCCCAGTCGTTCTGCTGTTAGGGTCAATTTGCACATTGTCCTTTTATTATACAGGATAGAGGCCTGTTGCATGGGTGGGGGCCAGCTGGTGGGTGCCTGCCAGCCTGGGTGAGGGGCTAATGGGTGTTTGCAGGCTGATCAAGCCCTCCCCACTGGGGACCCTCACCCCATGGAGGTTTGGCTAGCCTGGGTGAGGGGCTGATGGCTGTTTGCAGGCTGGTCAAGCTCCCCCCAGTGGGGACCCTCATCCCATGGAGGTTTGGCTAACCTTGGTGATGGGCTGATGGCTATTTTCAGGCTGGCCACCCCCCCTTTAGGGTGGGAGGTCCCCACTGGGGTGCCTGGCCAGTCTGGGTGAGGGGCTGAGGGCCGTTTTCAGGCTGGCCAAGCCCCCTGGTGACGGAAGCTCCCAGCCTCTCCTTTTTTTCTTTTTCTTTTTATTCTGGGATTTATTTACCTTCTATAATTGAAACTTTGTAGCCTTGAGGGAGCTCAGAGCCAGCCAGGGTGGACGGGAAGATTGGCTTCCTCCATCGCCAGGGGAAACCCAAGCCTCCTGCTTGCTCCAGCTCCGTGGTCACGGCTGGCTGAAAGCAGGTATCTGGGATTTATTTATCTCCTATAATTGAAACTTTGTTGCCTTGAGTGGAGCTCAGAGCCGGCTGTGACAGGTGGGAAGCTTGGCTTCCTCCATCACTGGGGCAATCAAGCCTCCTGCTTGCTCCAGCTCCATGGCTGCTGTCTTGGTTGGGTTAATTTGCATATAGTCGCTCTGATTGCCGGGTGGGCATGGCTTAAGGCATAGTGAAGATACAGTCAATTTGCATGTTTGTCTTTTATTAGTGTAGATGGCCAGAATAGGCAAATCTATAGACAGTGGGGCCTTGACTTACGAGTGTCCCGACTAACGAGTTTTTCAAGATATGAGCCGTCTCTTGGCCGATTTTTTGCTTTAAGTTGCAAGCTAAAATTCGGGTTATGAGCCAGCTTCAGATATCCCACCGCTAGCTGGTGCAGTGAACGTCAGTAATTTGACATATGAGTAATTTGAATTATGAGCTCCATCACGGAACGAATTAAACTCGTAAGCCAAGGCCCCACTGTATACTAGAGGCCCGGTGCATGAAAATTCATGCATTAGTAGGGGGTTTCTCAGCCTGGCCATCTGAGGCTTGCCTGTGCCTCAGGCCGGCCCTGGGCAGTTAGGGGGCTGAGGGCGGGTCCGACTGCACTGTGCACCTGCTGCACCCCCAGCAGGGCTAAAAGGACTGGGGGACTCCTGCAGGGCTTAAGGGACTGGGCACCGCCATCTTTGTGACAGTGTGATGGTCAATTTGCATATTCCCTCTTTATTAGATAGCCTAAAAACCTAAGCTATTTATAGGCTGGTAGCTATGACGCACACTGACCACCAGGTGGCAGACGCTCAATGTGGCAGCTGCAGTTCTTGGGTCACGCACCCAGAACCAGAGAGGAACAAGCCCGACTTTGGGGTGTGTGACCCATGAACCATCCTTTTGCAATCCGGGAGCCCTCAGGTGATGTGGGAGAGGAGTTTTAGGCCTGATCCCTGCAGGCCAGGATGAGGGACCTTGTGCATGGGGCCTCTAGTCTATCTACACTAATAAAAGAGAAAAATGGTAATTGGCGTACAACGCTACCCTTTTCATTGGCTAATCAGGGCTATATGCAAATTGCCATGATCGGAGAATCAGGTGCCTTTTCCGCCCTGGCCAGTGATAGCAGGAAGTAGGGGTGGAGCCAGCGATGGGAGCTGGGCACGGTCGAAGCTGGCAGTCCCAGGAGCTAGGGGTCCCTTGCTTGGGCCCAAAGCGGAGCCCACGATCGCAGGGCCGCTGCAGCTGCGGGTCCCCGCTGCCCGGGCCGGATGCCTCAGCTAGAGGCATCCTGCAGGGGCAGGGGCGGAGAACGCGCGATCGCGGTGCCCCCCGCTGCCACTGCAGGTCCCCGCTGCCCCGTTGTCATTTTTTCATGGTGAAGGGACTGGAGTCCGTGTTAATGAAAACACCTTGGTGGCTGCGGTGATTGGCAGTGGCTGCAGCAGCGGGGGGATGGGGCTGGCGCCTTGCCCTGATCAGCCCGGCCGCATCCCACAAAGGGAGGCCAGACTGTGGCTTAGGCCCGATCCCCAAGGGGAGCAGGGAGTGGGCCTAAGCCATCAGTAGGATATCCCCTGAGAGTTCCCAGTATGTGAGAGGGGTCAGGCTGGACTGAGGGAACCCCCCCACCACGCACCCAATGCACGAATTTCGTGTACCAGGCCCCTAGTCTATAATAATAAAGGCGTAATATGCTAATTAGACTGAATGACCTTCCGGACGAAGCCGGGGCTGTGAGGGAAGCCAGGGTCCTGAGTGCCAGAGGGAAGCCGATGCCAGCAGCCTGGAGAAGGAAGGCCTACACTTGCACGAATTTCATGCATCAGGCATCTAGTACAGTATAGGGATAAAAAGTAATTTGTGATTGTCTAGGTTAGGGAGATGGGAAAGGGAAAAAGTGAGAGAATACAGATGGTTGCTTATAAGTATAGGATTTCATTTTGAGATGATGGGAATGTTCTAAAATTAGATTGATAAAATCTTTGTGATGACTGCACCAATTCTATCAATATACTTAAAACCACTGAGTTAATTATATACTTTAAATGAGTGAATTATATCTCAATTAAACTGTTTAAGAAAAAGCAGAGGCAATATTTCTGCAAACCAAACCTGACATCTTTCTCTATATCTTAAATCTCAACCTAACAGAAAATTCACATATTAACAAAAGAAAACAAAAATAAAATTTCAAAGAGGAGTAAGAACTCACAAATAAACACTGGCATTTAAATGTAAAGCCTGTATTTAAATATGCTTAGACTGTACTCAATCAGAATTCCTCTAAAAGGCATTTATCACAATACACATACATGAAAAAACAAGAAATAAAGGATTTAAATAACTTCTACACCTATTACTCACTAAAGATTTACCTAAATCCTACTCATATAGTAAAAGAAATCAAGGAAGGAAGGAAGGATGAAAATAAAGAGGGGAAGAAACCTTCAAATTCATATTTATTGAATACAATACTGTACACTCAACATAATTCAGGTGAAGAAATATATGAATAGCTCTGGCTGATATGGCTCAGTTGGATGGAGCTTTATCCCGTGCACCAAAGGGTTACTAGTTCCATCCCTGATGGGGCAGATATGGAGACAACCCAACTATGTTTCTCTCACATTGATGCTTTTTTCTCTCTCTCTCCCTCTCTCTCCCACTTCCTCTCTCTTTAAAATCAATAAAACATATTAAAACGTATATTTGTGTGTGTGTGCGCATGTGTGTGTGTGTGTATTAATTAATGCTGAAATAATCTTCAAAGGGTATTCTGAGTAATCCTATATGAGTAACAAAATGTAAGTAACCAACATACTACATTTGATTAAGCAAAGCTTAACTTAAACCTAAAGTAATTCTCTGTAAGCTGGAAAACTTAATACTATTAGGGACTAATTTGAAAATGCTTATGTTCTTTCAACCAATATTATCATCAATGAAGTTGAGTATAACAAGATTACAAGATGGTTTTATGGGGGGAAATACTCTTAAAACAAGCTCACTTACTGTTGCAGTAATGTCATCTTTCTTCAGCTCTTTTGGCTTGAGAAAGTAAGAGCCTATTGTAGATCTTTGATAGTTCCAGGTTGAGCAAGATAGCTTACCCTGATGGCAAGCAATAATACCATCCCAGTCACTTTCACGAGCTTCCTCTAAAACATAATTAAAACCATAAACCAGTTGCTTTCATTCCCCCATTCATTTCTTCACCTATCATTTATTAAGCGTCTAATCTTCCATGTTATCATTAGACATTAAAGACACAATTATAAACACGTAATTCCTGATAGTTATGAGCTTGTACTCCAATAAGAGATTCTGATCAGCAGAAATTACAGTAAAGTATGATTGTGACTTATAAGAGCACTCAGGAAGTTTGCAAGGAAATTTGGGAAGAACAATAGATGGCTCCATGAAAGAAGCAGTAAAACAAGGAAAAATTAACTGGGAGGATGAGGTAGAAGGGTACGCACAGGTCCAAGAGTAACCTGAACAAAATTAAGAACAGCAAATAAGTGAAGCATTTTCTTGAGAGGTGAGAGGAGGCAAGGCAACTGGGGCCACATGGCCAAGTGTCTTAAAAGCCATGTAAAGAATGGAGATTCACCCTAAAGGTAATAAGGGGCCACTGAAAGATTTTTAAGATGAGTGACATGATTCAGATGTTTTAGAAATGTCACTTGGTTCTAAGATAAAAACCAGAAAGGAGGATGATCAAAATTAAAGTTTTAAAAAAATATTGGTCATCAGGTTGTTAAAATAACCTTGAAGTAAAAATGGTACTTATATAGTTTTTCTCTGATAGTTTTCAATCAATAATCCCATTACCTATGCATTTTTCTTCAGATTACTTCTTTGAATGAAGCACTGCTCAAATGAGATAGTTTATATTAAGATCTCAATGTACTCAGATCTTTAAGTTCGTCAGAGCGCTATGTCCTCAGATCTTGCCTTTTTATACTAGTGAATTTCATTATATTAGGCATATGACAGAATAAAAAGGGCTACAAAGTGATATATCAAATAGTTTATTAATAGCTCTTAGAAATGAGCAAAGCCTGGAATTAATAGATAACAAGTTCAAATTATAAATAACTCTTTTTCAGTCTTCACACAAGATTAGCACGCACTTGGGTTACCTTCCAGATGCTTATTAATATTTGCAAAAACATCTATTAAAATAGAAAAAGATAAGAAATGTACAGTAGGAAATAAATGACAAAGCAGAACTTCTCAAACCACAGTAAGAAGTTACTTACCAGCTGCAAACTTTGTGATGGGCGGAAGTCTCACTGACAGGGTATTTTGAAGTCCTTTACGTTTGACTCTTTTTTTATTTATTAATCCTAGGGTTGGGGGGAGAAGGGAATATAGCTATGAATCCTTCTTAATGAAATGTACATAAAAGTTATTCACTGTCACATAACTATAAAGTGAAGATACTCTCATTTAAGTCAGAAGCAAAATAAAGATGTTATTACCACTATCATTAAATTGCTTGTCAAGTTTAGCTAAGTGATGCCATGAAAAGTTAAACTATGATATATAAATAATTTATAAAAGATGGTAAAAATATATTTTTTTGCAGGTAAATGGTGATACAGTCATGTCAATTAAGAGAAACAGCCAAATAATTATTAAAAGTAATAATAGTTTCACTGGATCAGATACCGAACCAATACAAATAAAAAAGATCAGGAAGTTCCCTACAATGCAGCAATATTTAATATCATTATAATATAAATGTTATATATTTTTGTATTACATGATATTTCTAACTGCAACAAAGATCCCATTCGTGTTAGCAAAATAATATTAGAAAACCATATTAAGATATGTAAAATACCACTGAGTGATCTTAACTATGTAGGACAACAAGAGGAAAACTAAAAAAAATTCACTCAGGCCGAAACTGGTTTGGCTCAGTGGATAGAGCGTCGACCTGTGGACTGAAAGGTCCCAGGTTCGATTCCGGTCAAGGGCATGTACCTGGGTTGCGGGCACATCCCCAGTAGGGGATGTGCAGGAGGCAGCTGATCGATGTTTCTCTCTCATTGATGTTTCTGGCTCTCTATCTCTCTCCCTTCCTCTCTGTAAAAAATCAATAAAATATATTTAAAAAAAAAATTCACTCAGGAAATGAAAAGATGACTTGGATGAGGAGATACCATATTGCTAGATGTGAAGATTCTTAAGGATATCAAATTTCTTCAATTTAAGAGAAATCATTTTGGATATTGATTTTTAAATCATCCTGAAATTCATCTGTAAGTATATACATGCATGAAGAGCCAGGACATTAGCTTACAAAGAAGAGTAATTATGACTAAAACTGGGAAACATTTTTGTTTAGCAAACAAAATCTTTCAAATGCTGGGGAACCCTTGTAAGGGACAGAGAACATAATGTGCCCTATTTACAAAAAGATGGGATACTTGGATGCTTCCTCTAAGCTCCTTTCCATCTTTAAAATTCTATTCTTTACAGATGGCTCAAGCTAGAGCATCAAGGTCTTTGGGGTAGCAGCCATACGTTTTTACACCAAAGATGTTTAATTCTTCAATAATCTTACAGCAGCACCTCAACCACTTCTATAGCAACACTAACCTTAGGAATCTACTACTGCCCTTTATACAAGGGTTTTTTAATTTTATTAAGAGAAATGTATCAATAAAACCTCTTCTGGTCATCTCATAGAATCTTAAAATGTTTCTTTTGTGACCAACAGTTTTTTTTTCTACCTTGCAAATGACCTACCATGTCCCAAGCTCTTGTTAAATTTTTCATGTATTGTGGAAAATGACTGAAGAGTTCCATCTTGACCTGTTGACATATATAGAAAATGCCTAATCAAGCTTCATCAAAACCATGGACCATCTAAATCACAGATTTTACATCCTTAATTACAGTATTCAATTGTGCACTTATTAAGAACAAAGAATAGAATGAAACATTACCATTGTCTCAGAATTAGTAAACAGAATGACATTCCAAATGAAGATAATTATCATCTACAATGTTTCCTGAATATTCAGTTAACTCATTCTTCTTCACTTCCTTTTACCCTTTCCCCACATTTCCGAGTAAATCAGAGACATTTGACTTTTAAAATATGCAAATACCAA
The DNA here is from genome assembly GCF_000327345.1 of Myotis davidii. Taxonomy (NCBI): domain Eukaryota; kingdom Metazoa; phylum Chordata; class Mammalia; order Chiroptera; family Vespertilionidae; genus Myotis; species Myotis davidii. Next base: position 7,206,895 of record NW_006285040.1, read on the forward strand.
ACTTAATAAAGATTAAGCACCCTGTTCTCAATACTTGCTGGAATCAAGTATGCACAGAAACTCACTTGCACTAAGAATCTGTTGTCCATTTTGTCCATAATATCTAATTTTGGTAAGAGGAGCACTATGTCCCATTCTGAATCTCAAAAGCCGGCCTTCACCGGTGGGACCATCAAATATCCATACCTGCCAAGAAATAAAATGGTAAGGTTCATCCACAATGTAAGTTATCTGCAAGCAGCCAAATCATCTTTGACATAAATCAACTGGCTCTAGGTAGTGCTGGCCAGGCTGCTGACCCTGCAGTGGAGGGTTAGGGGAGCGATAAACTATAATGCGTTCTCACTTCATAGTAATCAATGTAACCTACTGTGTTTTTGTTTCATCTCTACCAGTATCTTATTCCACATTCCTTCCACCTTCTAGGTTTCAGGCTAAAATATTAAAGCAGACTTGTAATAACCTGAAGAGTAGGAGAGATGAGCCAGGAAGATGACAACAACAATAATCATAATACCCTAAGAGCATTGTCAGCGCCATTTGTGACAAGAAGTGGCTCCCTATGGAGAAATGTCAATCCGGCAATTGCTGTAGAATGTGCATTTCTCATTTGATTGATAAATTTTTTGTCTTCAAGATCCCAGAGTCCAATATGGCCACATGGGCTTCCGGCTGCCATTATTGGATGACCATCTGTTATTAAAATAAAATACATTAACAAAAACATGCACCATAAATTATCAATTAACTTTTCTTTCTACCCTTTTAATCCATAAAGTGAGAAAAGACTATACACCAAGAACCTATCAATGTTCCTTTGACTCTTTATACTCCAGTATTTCATTCTTTTCTGCTAAATTATAAAAACATCTATTAAGAAAATTTCTGTGAGTTTAAGAGTAATGAATGCACTTTAAGTGTTCTTAAGTCATAGCAATAATTAAGAGTTACCTGTGCGAAATGAAATAGAAGTAATAGGTCCCCAGTCTTGACGAAACTTCATTAATGTTTCATCAAACTTAATGTTATGAATGATAACCTGACCCGACATAAGACCAACAGCAACAACATCCACAGCTGGTGCCTAAAAATTAAAATATTCAACTTTTAAAATATTTTCAAACAGCTTTAATAATCCTGATTATATGCTTCCTTATTTACATGTTATCAAAAGAAATCATGTTATTTAGCACAAAAGTATTTAAGAATAATTTTCTCCCCAAGTGATTTCTCACCTTCAAATTTGGTAGTTATCATCACCTCCCCTTTCCCAAAACATGGCTGACTTGATAAGAAAACAGTCATAACAGAAACAGAAGTTCATGTCTGAAAGCACTATAAATCATTGATTAGTTTTAAAAGAAAAATAAGACAATTCTTAGAAAACATAAAGGCTTGCCATATGCACGGGAACATAAAAGGCCAATGCATGACAACATAAACGGCCAACTACAGCCCTAACAGGTTTGGCTCAGTGGATAGAGCGTTGGCCTGTGGACTGAATGGTCCCAGGTTCAATTCCGGTCAAGGGCATGTACCTTGGCTGCCGGCACATCCCCAGTGGGGGGTGTGCAGGAGGCAGCCAATTGATGTTTCTCTCTCATCAATGTTTCTAACTTTCTATCCCTCTCCCTTCCTCTCTGCAAAAAAATCAATAAAATATATTTTTTTTAAAAAAGGCCAACTACAAAGGAAGGGAAGAGTTGTTTACTCAAGGAAAACAGGAAAAACCTATAAAATATGTTAAAAGGCAAAAAAGTTTTCAACTTAGTCTGTTTCAGCTATAATCGCCTATGATTATAATCTTCATTTTATATAATGATCTTACACACAGGCTCTATAAGTTTCTCTATTTTAACACAGAGGAGCAATGCCCAATCCTATATAATAAAAGGCTAATATGCAAATCAACTAAACAGCAGAACGACCAGTTGCTATGATGCACACTGACCACCAGGGGGCAGGTGATCAAAGCAGAAGCTGCCCCCTGGTAATCAGTATGCTCCTACAGGGGGAGTGCCACTCAACCAGAAGCCCTGAGTTGGGCCAATGGCTGGCGGCAGTGGCAGGAGCCTCTCCTGTCTCCAAGGCAGTGCTAAGGATGTCTGATGACTTAGGCCCGCTCCCCAGGGGGATGGGGCCTAAGCCATCAGTTGGACCTCCCCCAGGAGCTCCCGGACTGCAAGAGGGTGCAGGCTGGGCTGAGAGGCACCCGCCCCCTCTGCCTCCCCCCCGCCTGAGTGCATAAATTTCGTGCACTGGGCCTCTACTACCAATATAAAATGGAATCCAGCTCAACATTTTATTAATTTGCTATCATATGACCACTATTCATAACACCCTGTGTAGATACTATGGATACTAAAACAAGTATATCCCTTGCCTTCAAGGGACCCAATCATCTGATATCTTTTGGATTTTCTGGGTAGGCAAAAACAGAGCAAGGTTGACAGTAAGAAAGAATGAAGAAATGCATATGAATTAGACAGGTATAAACAACAGATATTGAGAAAGACAAGGGTATATGGCAGCATGTTGTGTCCAATCCTATATAATGAGAGGAATATGCTAATTAGACACTACACCCCGAGGGGTAACGACCAAGTGCGTCACAACCAGATCACGGATCAGCAGGAGGGTGGGCCAGCAAGGTACAAGCAGGCTGCAGAGAGCTACAGGAAGGGGGAGGGTAGCAAGCTATGAGGGGTGTAGGGGGGAGAGGGGCGGGAGGAGCTACAGGAGGGAGGCAGTGACCTACTGGCTATAAGCGGGTGGCAGAGAGCGACAGGACAGGGTAGGGCAGCAAGCAAGAGGGAGGCGGAGAAATACAGGAGAGCGTGGCAGCAGGCGGAGAGCTACAGGAGAGTGGGGCAGCAGGCGGAGAGCTACAGGAGAGTGGGGCAGCAGGCGGAGAGCTACAAGAGGGCAGCAGCGACCTACTGGCGCACGGATTCGTGAGCAGGGCTACCAGTATACATATAAAATTCTCTGCAGAAATAATTCCATTCATTCAGACATGTCTATACTCAAAACATAGTTATTTCTGGAAGAGCCCAGAAAAAAGTATTAGTATTTGGGCCCCAATTATTTCAAGCTACAAATCTTAACCTGACAAATGTCTGTGTGACCCACAATGAACAACTCATCTCAATTACGTACAAGGCACTAGACTACATGCTTGCAGAATGATTGGTAAACATAGTTCCACAGCAACCACTAGTTAAGAACCTAATTTCAGGCAAAACAGTTTCCACAAAGTTTATAGGCAAAAGTTTTATTATCTGTTTTCAATTACATTTCCAAAACAATATTTTGAGCATATTTATAAAGATAAACTAGTCTATATATTATTTTGTGTCTAGGTCTAAAAATATAATCAAATCCTGAAATTGAAAGATACAGATACAGCTACTAAATTCATTTCTTTTTTGAAAAAAAAAAAAATACTAACCTGCTGAAGAGCCGTCACTCCAACTTTCCATCCCGGAAATGTATATAGAAGTTTACTACAAGAAGAAAAACAGTTGAAAGCTATTTTTCTGGGAGGAAAACAAAATCAACTACACATTAAAAATTAAAAGAGCAAGTGATAATTATTAGGTTCTTACTCTGCCCCACACTATTCTAAAAATACATATTAACTCATTTAATACTCAAAACAATCCCATGAGATAAACTTATACCACTTTCCAGATAAAGAAACCAAGAAACTTAAACATGTGAAAAAATTAAGATCCCGTAGCTAATAATTGACAGAAACCAGAGAGATCAATTCCAAATCCCAAGCTGCTAATAACTACTATACTATTCCAACTCTTTAAAAAATTAAATAGAAAAAAAAATACATGAGTAAAAACTGCTTTATACTAGAGGCTATATAGAAAACAATCTTAGAATATAGGCAAATCTCATTTTTCACTGCAATTTTTCTAGAAACATAACAACAGCTGCTCTAAATTTCAGAATCAAGCCATAAATAACTAAGCCCATGGAGCAAACAGAGTTATAATCGTTGCTCAGTGGTTGAGCAGCAACCCATGAACCAGGAGGTTGTGGTTCAATTCCTGGTCAGGGCAATGCCTGGGATGTGGGCTAGATCCCCGGAAGGGGGTATGCAGGAGGTAGCCAATTTATGATTCTCTTTTATCAATGATGTTTCTATCTCCCTCTCCCTTCCTTTCTCTGAAATGAATAAAAACATATTAAAAAAAACTATAAAAAAAACCTTTATCTTATTTTCTCTTTTGAATGGATAAGGGCTTTGGGAAGGATAATTTAGATGGTCATACACATACACACACACACATTATTGATTTTAGAGAGATAAAATAAGGGAAGGAGGGGAAGGGAGGGAGGGGAGGAAGGGGAGAGAGAAAGGGAGAGAGGGAGGGAGGGAGTGAGAGAGAAAAGGAGAGGAAGGAAGGAAGGAAGGGAGGGAGGAAGGGAGGGAGGAATCAATTTGTTATTTCACTTATGCATTCACTGGTTGATTCTTATAGGTGCCCTGACAGGGATCGAACTCATAACCATGGCATATTGTGACAACACTCTAAACAACTAAGCTACCCATCCAGAACTTGAGGTCATGTTTTTGTTTGCTTTTTAAATACTATGTAAAGAAGCCTGAGCTGCCACGTTTTTCCCTGGATAAATCTTCAAATAATAGGTAGAGGTACTCAAAATCATTTATCTAGCCCCTCCAGCTATACCAATAATATTATAGTAGATGTCTATCATGTTTGTGATGGATGATAAGAGTGCTTTTAGCCTGAAACCACTCTCTTTTTTTTTTAAAATATATTTTATTGATTTTTTACAGAGAGGAAGGGAGAGAGAGCGAGACTTAGAAACATCGATGAGAGAGAGACATCGACCAGCTGCCTCCTGCACATCTCCCACTGGGGATGTGCCCGCAACCCAGGTACATGCCCTTGACCGGAATCGAACCTGGGACCTTTCAGTCCGCAGGCCGACGCTCTATCCACTGAGCCAAACCAGCTTCGGCTAGCCTGAAACCACTCTTAAATGCTACCACTAAATTACTAGAAGCTGCCCAGTGACAATCTTATTATTATTTTCTGGACTTATGTTACTTTACTAGAGCCTTCTCTATAGTTACAGGAATTTTTTTTTTTTTTTTTTTTTTACAATGACTAGGGCCATTAGTATATACTTTTCAATGGGCATATATGAAGCTGCCTACCATGTGCCATGACTACATGCCAAACTTTCATGTATGTGATGCCATAAGTAACAATTCCAAAAATATGTACATTTATTGAAAGCCCTCCAAGTAAACATATAAAGGCAGAGAGAATTGAGAGACTTAAGTACCCATTAGGTAGGAATAGATAAGGTAGGAGCCACCAATACTATATTCTAAATAAAGTGCTCACTTGGATTTCACATTCCACAACTGCAGGCTTCCTTGTTCACTGCCAAGAAGTATTTTATTCAAGTAGGTACTTGGATGCAAAATTGCAGAAATTTTAAATACCGATTTATCAAAAGTCAACTGCAGATATTCTTCTACAAAAGCAAAAGTTATGAATAACATGTAATTATTTTTTATAAATCAGTTCAAAATGTTTTCATATACCCATATATTCATCACTTAAAATAAGTTACAAACTTATAAACATTCTGTAAGAAATTAAATAAACGTGATGGGGGCAATCTGTAAATATAATTTAAAATGTCAAAAATTTTCTAAAAGTTCCAATATCAGAATTACTAAAAATGTCTCTCACTGCTAAATTGGTTTATAGAAATGAAAAATAAGAACTTAAAGAAAATGACAATAGGAATAAATAAGCCTTAATATTTTTATAATCAATACTGAATGTTCCACGTGAAGTGCTCTGAGCTCTTCCAGGAAATGAAGGGCCAACTACCTCAAAGATGTAATAAGTAAGAGGCAAACCTCAGTGAAATTAAGAACATGTCCCTCACATATTTCCACAGAAGAACCTATGACAGTTTTGAAATGTTATACATGTTTAAAATTCCTATGTATAAATTTTGTTTTCTACTTCATACATGGATCATCCATAATTAAGACAATTTTTTACTAAATTTTCCAATAAGTTTGAGTATCCAAGAAGGTACTTTTCACTTAATCATTAGTTCACATACTACCTGGCACACTGCTACACACTCCCATGGGTATGTGTATCCCAGTCTAAGAAGCATAGATACAAGTAAAAATTATACCAAGTTTACTTTAAATACTATTTTTAAAAGATTCTCACCGTTATCTGATTTAAGTTTTATTTAAAAGTCATTACAAACAACTCCCTGAAGAAATGTGCTGCTCTAACAATAATAAAAACCTGGGCATCAGCATCTACGGAAAGCCAGTAGGACTGTAAGAATCAGATTCTCAAACTTTATAAAAGGCCTTTTAATATCCATCTGCACAGGGACTACTTTTGGAGGTAATATAAGATAAAAATGTAAGCAGATTTTAAAACAGCTTTATTTCATAAGAGACCCACAGTGTTTTACTGAGGAAAGCTGGGGATATTTGGTGATGAATGCCTAATCTTTGAAGATAATATAGTCCCATAAACATAGCTCAGTGCCACTGTGTAAGAATATCACTGTTAAAGAACATTAACTTTTCCTTAGAAAAAGGATGTACATTTTCCTTCAGACTATAGCAATGGTCTGCAAACTGTGGCTCACGAGCCACATGCGGCTCTTTGGCCCCTTGAGTGTGGCTCTTCCACAAAATACCACGTGCGGGTGCGCACATACAGTGTGATTGAAACTTCGTGGCCCATGTGCAGAAGTCGGTATTTTGTGGAAGAACCACGCTCAAGGGGCCAAAGAGCCACATGTGGCTCGCGAGCCGCAGTTTGCCAACCACTGGATTATAGGATCTTCAAGTTTACTGTTACTAAAAGTTGAAAATACAAACCAAGAATTAACAGGTATAAACATATATCAAAATTCATTCCACAGAGAATATAACATGTCACTAAAAACTTGGAGAGCTGCAATAGAAAATGTATTAGTCTATATAATATATACTAGTAAACACATTAAGCAGGTTACAAAGAGCTCAACTAGCTGACTAAAATTGCTTATCCAGTTTTTACTTAGAACGCTTTTCCCTATACATGTTACAAATTCTTTGTTAAAATTTTTTTACTGCTTATATATGAAATCTGGTATAGATTTTTTTTCAATTCTATCTCTAAACATGCCATCCCAAGATAAAGCAATAAATTGGTTAATTCTTACCTTCTGAGTATATGTGCCAAATAATAAGAATGCTGTCAGTATCAACAGAGATAACATGATCCCCAAAGGGTTGCAAAAGATGGATTTCTGCCTTATGACCCTTAAAGGTATGTACTACCTACAATGTCAAAGTTCAAAAGAATTTCATATTATTCATTCATCATGCAATATTATTCATATTAACAAGAAAACACAACATGTTAATCATGTTAAGAAACATGATCTAACTTCGGACTATCCATGCTAGATTAACAAATAGCAAGGAATCAGGTATTTTCAACTGCTCTCTAGCCAGTTCAATAATAAGGAAACATGGACTGGAAACAGAAATGAGATCTGAGAGGCTGAGCTTCTCAAGTGAGCTCAGGAAGGAGGCACACACACAGCTGGGGTCCCTCATTTAATCCAACCAGCACAACTCCATGCATCCTAGAAAAGTGATATATTCTAGAAGGCTGACCTCCACAGACTCCATCAAAAGCTGGCTTCCAGCCCTACCGGTTTGGCGCAGTGGATTGAGCACCGGCCTGCGGACTCAAAGGTCCCAGGTTCGATTCCGGTCAAGGGCATGTACCTTGGTTGCAGGCACATCCCCAATAGGGTGTGTACAGGAGGCAGCTGATCGATGTTTCTCTCTCATCGATGTTTCTAACTCTCTATCCCTCTCCCTCCCTCTCTGTAAAAAAAAAAAAAAAAAAAAAAATCAATAAAAAAAAGCTGGCTTCCAGATATGAGAAAAGGAGAGAGATATAGGGTATTTCTTTCCCATAGCTTTGTTTTAGGGAAGAAGTATTGTGTTCAATAACTATGGTTACAGTTCTCACCAGGCTCCAGTAACACTATTTCTTTTTATCTCATTGGACCTAGTGGTGGTGACAGTTTTCTAGGTAATAGTCTTTGATGCCTTTGCACACCTAATCTATAATAATAAAAGCTTAATATGCTAATTAGACCGGATGACCTTCCGGATGAAGAGGGGCTGTGAGGGAAGCCCAGGTCCCGGGTGCCTGCCAGCAGCCAGAGGGAAGCCCGGGTCCTTGGTGCCTGCCCAGTGGCCGGAGGGAAGCCCGGGTCCCAGGTGTCAGCCAGCGGCTGGAGGGAAGCCCGCGTCCCGGGTGCCAGAGGGAAGCCAGTGCTGGGAGCCAGGAGAGCATCATTAGGGATGTGCCCATGAGACTCTTGGAAGTAGAGCTCCGGGCCTTCCATTTCAGCTCACTCTCTGCTGGAAGCAGCCCAGTGCATTCCCTATGAGACCCTGAAACTCAGTGAGCTGTTAGGATTCGATGAGAG
>NW_006285040.1:7215578-7223160 GCF_000327345.1 Myotis davidii
ACCCCCCACCAACCCTCCCCGGCAGGAAGGCCTACTCTTGCATGAATTTTGTGCATCAGGCCTCTAGTATATATATACATAATCTCTCAGAGAAAACTACAATACTTTGCAAAAAACAGGTATTTTCCCTAACTCTCTAAAAACTCAAACATCTCCCATGAAAGAACTCCGTAGGTAAGTTGCCATCCTACCACAGGTAGTGATGATGGAGGACTTTGGGAACAAATGTCAGTCCATTCAACTCTTAACAAGTACAATGATTCTATCACTTGGCCAGGCATCCCTACTGTCACTCTCCCTTTCGTTCTGGACCACTAACGCCAGATCATCTCTCTAGTTTTCCCAGGACAAACTTAGATTAAGACAAAAAAGATTGGTAGATTAAGAAAAAAAAAGATTCTTCATTATTAGTGGAGAAAACAAGAGAATCTTGTTCCAGATTTCTTTATATAGGCTTTCTTTATATAGGAACAAGTAGTTAGTTCTTAGAAAAGGAGTTAGAAGCTGAGGTGTTCACAATAAAAAGCCAATTCTCATAAAGCTGTGGTGCCAATGTGAATAAAGTCCCAGAAGAAGGATGCCAACTTCAAAGTTCTCTCCACTATCACGACAACTGACTACTAACTGCAAAAGACAATCAAATTAAAATAGCCCAGTGGTACAAACCTCTTTATTACGGGCAAATGCAGAGAAAACATTTCCATAAGCAGCAAAGACCAGCCTCCCATCAGCTGCCATACAGCAGATATCCTGTGGAAGAGAGTTACCTAGGAAAAAAGAAATATGAAGTGATAAAAAATTAAGATCTTAAAACAGATGGAAACCTCAAGTATACACATAACATTTTTCCTGGTTATAATTTAAAAATATGTGTGTGTACAAATATGAAAGCTAAGAGTATAAAATTTTGACTTTAATGTTATTTTAGACATCTAATAATAACTATGAGGCTGAAACTATGAGATCATCTTAACCCTCAGTAAGAGAACTAATGTCTCGTATTTGCAGACATAAAAACATAATTCTAAGGAAGTGAAAAGAAGCTTTTTGAGGTTATTTGGGAAAAATCCTTAATACACAAAACTTTGGCAGACAGACATTCAGCCCATATGTGAATGTTTTCAGGAACATCAAGTTCACTAATAACTCCAGGAAAATTTTTAAAGTAAATAAAAACTTAAAATCCCATCTAACTCTACACTTTGGAGAATCCTCAAAAATACTCCATATGGCCCTAGCCAGTTTGGCTCAGTGGATAGACCATTGGCCTGCAGACTGAAGGGTAGCAGGTTCCAGTCAAGGGCATATGCATGGGTTGCAGGCTCGATCCCCAATAGGAAGCATGCGGGAGGCAGCCAATCAGTGATTCTCTCTCAGCATTGATGTTTCTCTCTCTCCCTCTCCCTCTCTGAAATCAATAAAATTATGTATTTTTTAAAAAAATACTCCATATGATATTCTACATGCTGACCCTTAAAATGAACAATATGGTTCCCACTCCATCTTCTCTAAGATAAATATGCCTGTCAACTGTTGTCTTTCTCATATGATATGATTTCTTGAATCCTCTCTCACTGTCATGGTCACCCTGGCCTTTTTTAAATTTTTTGCTTAGGGGGTTAGAGGATTAGAAGATAAAGAATTAAACATTTTTTAATGCTGCATATTACACTTTGGGATTTCATTTACAAAATACTATTTTTATAGGTTTATTATTCACTTCTGTGTTCAACTGAGGTTACACTATCCTTCTTCTGCCTCCTATAATCTTTCAAAAACTTTAAGTTTATCAGATATATCCAATAGATTCCTTACAGTTCTCCTCTGTCTCTCTTACAAAGATCATAATTGATAGTAAACCTAGAATCTCAGCACTTTGGCAAGCCCTTTATTTTATTAAACAATTTCAAAAAAATATTCCTTCCATTAGAAAAATATCTAAATGTGTGAAAAGGGAAAATGTCTTCTTTACAATCAAAGTGATGATGAAATATGAAAAGCACTATTTGGTAATCATAATACTGATTACTGATTCAGGTAAGAAGTATCACTGAATGATAAAAGCAGCAGCTGCCACTTTGAAGAGTAACAGGATATTTATAATGTCTCAATGTATCTTACCACAAGATACATATTAATTACAGAGGGCAAAACTTTAAAATGGAGCCTCCTGACAAATGCCACCTTAACAAAACGATCAGTTATCACTGCCAGGAAAAGGGCTAACAAACAGCATGTGTGTCCTGATATGATTCACTGAGAATTCAGCATCATTTCTTTGTTATTCTCAACATAGTAAATAACCTCTACTTAATCACACAGAAAACTTTTTTAAAATAAATTTAATGGATAGTCTAAAAAAGAACTAGCCTATACAGACTTCAAAAATGTCAATGATGTAAAACAAAACAAAAAAGACAAAAATGTCAAAGATGTGAAGCATGGCAAAAGTCTAATGAACTATTTCACATTAAAGAAGATTTAAGAGACATGACAACTAAATGTAGCATATGATCCTGACTTTTTTTTTTGCTATGTAGGTTTATCAGAAATACACACTGGATTCCTTATATGTTCTGTAAGTCTTAAATTTATGTTGAAATATTAAAAAGATACAAAATATACATAGTTTCAGAATAAAGTTTACACTTACTTACTGCGACCAAACTAAGTTTCTGAACCTGTTTTAAAAGAGAAAAAAAAAAGATTAAATTCTCACTAACAAAAATCTATAATAATAAAAGCATAGTATGCTAATTAGACCGGGCAGCCAAACGACCTTCTGGATATCATCCCGGACATCCTTCCGGATGAAGCTGAGGCGGCGGGGCTGAGGCAGAGTGGTTAGGGGTGATCAGGCAGGCAGGTGAATAGTTAGGGGTGATCAGGCAGGCAAGTGGTTAGGGGCAATCAGGCAGGCAGGCAGGTGAGCAGTTAGGAACGAGCAGTCCCAGATTGTGAGAGGGATGTCCGACTCCCAGGATAGGGTCTAAACTGGCAGTTGGACATCCCCTGAGGGGTCTCGGATTGCGAGAGGGTGCAGGCCCAGCTGAGGGACCTCCCCCAGGCCCCCATGCACGAATTTCATGCACCAGGCCTCTAGTAATTATAATAGTCTAACACTTGAAGATCAAAATATAATCTCATACATAAATTTGATGTGCTGTCCTTCCTAAGACAATTACTGATCCTAATTTTCATTATTAGGAAAACTTATCATTTCAACTATTTCATCAGGAATGGTGAAGAAAAGGATAGGTAAATGTTTTTTATAATGGACCACACAGAAAATATTTTAGGGCTTTGCAGGCTATATAGTCTTTGTTGTGTCTACTCAACTGCGAATGTACCAAGAGAGCAGTCATATATAATGCATAAACAAATGTGTGTGGCTGTATTCCAATAAACTTAATCTTTTCATATGCCATGAAATCCTATTCTTTTGATTTTCCCCCTAAACATTTAAAAATGTCTAAACTGCCCATCTTAGAAGCACAGAGCTCCAGAGAGGTATAAATGTGAAATCAAACCCCAAGCGTGCTAAGATTGAAAGGGCCCTTAGCGATGATTTAAATATCCTATGTTTCGCCCTAACCAGTTTGGCTCAGTGGATAGAGCGTTGGCCTGCAGAATGAAAGGTGCCAGGTTCGATTCCAGTCAAGGGCATGTACCTTGGTGGCGGGCACATCCCCAGTGGGGAGTGTGCAAGAGGCAGCTGGTCAATGTTTCTAGCTCTCTATCCCTCTCCCTTCCTCTCTGTAAAAAAAATCAACAAAATAAAAATAAAAATATCCTATGTTTCTTAAAAGAGTACATGTCTCCATCCCATGCCAAATTTAATTATACTGCATCCTACTACTGTGCAAATTTTACTTGGAGCTTGTCATGTTATGTTAGAATAAACACAGAACTACATGGGGAAAAAATAAAATGTCACACAAAAACAAATGGTGAGCAAGACTGCCTTGCAGACTACAGTTTGCTGACCCTAATCTGTGGTTACTGATCCAGCTGTGTAACCTTGAGAAAGTTACTCAAGCTCCCTGTGCCTCAAAGTCTTCATAAAGCCAGGATGAATACAGACACCCACCTTATGAAATTATCATGATATTCAATGAGTACAATTTGTGTAAAACAGAATGGAACCAGTCATGTAATAACTGCTCAATAAATGTTAGCTACTATGACCATCATCTCCACCTTCGGCTTGGCCTGCACTTTCCTATTCCACTAATTCAACAGGCTGCCAACAACCAGTTCTTCTTGCTAATAACCCACTTGATTTTCACAATCCATCAAGGAATATTACTTTATAGCATGGTTTCCAGAAAAAAGTACTTCATTAACACTTGCCATTATCATCCTCCTCATAAAAGAAAAGCTTAAGAACCATGCGATTGCATTCGTATGTGGGACAGAAAACTGAAACTCAGAGACACAGAGAGACCACAGGATGGTGGTTACCAGAGGGAAGGGGGACCGGAGAGGGAGAGGATAAAGGGGGCCAAGTTTATGATGATGGAAAATGATCTGACGATGGGGGTGGACACAATGCGATATACAGGACAGATCATGTATCACAGTAACGGACACTCGAAACCTATGACACAATTGACCAATGTCACCCCAATAAATTTTTTTAAAAAAGAAAAGGTTCCTGCTTTCACAGTGCATACATTCATTTGGAGAAGACAAAAGCAGGTAAACAGCAACAAAGACTATTTCAATCACTCATGAGATATAGGATGCCAGACCCTCACCATCGGTGGAAAATAGATGCTGGGGGAAGTTTGGGGAAATTAGTTTGCTATCAAACGTGGACAGTTCCCTACCTCATAATTAATCCCACTCTCTCCATCTCTCTCAATAGATGTCAGTGAATCTCTAATCCAGCTGTGGCATCAACTGCCCGATAAATGCCTTGCAGTTCTTCCTCACCAAGAGTGCGGGGCCTAAGCACTTGTCTCAATCACAGTTACAGCTTCAAGCGAACTAACATGACGACTCACTGTACGAATTTATTGCCCTGGGACTGAAATGTTCTCTGGTGCTTCCCCCCTAACCCAGTGGTTCTCAACCTTCTGGCCCTTTAAATACAGTTCCTCATGTGGTGACCCAACCATAACATTATTTTCGTTGCTACTTCATAACTGTACTGTTGCTGCTGTTATGAATCGTCATGTAAATATCGGATATGCAGGATGGTCTTAGGCGACCCCTGTGAAAGGGTCGTTCGATCGCCAAAGGGGTCGCGACCCACAGGTTGAGAACCGCTGCCCTAACCGGACTGCGAGGTCTCACCCAGCATCGGGGGCGAGGCGAAGGTGAAAAGCAGCAGGAAGGGGTTAAGGAAGAGACGAGCAGAAAGACAGTCCTAGGGGGGCGGGGGAAAAAAAAAATGGTGGGGGAGGAGGACGGGGCTGGAGAGCGGGATGACCCCGGGTCCCGGGAGAGTGGTTCCCGGAGAGCGGGTGATGGAAGGAGTCACTCACGTCGTAGGTATGGAAGCTCTTGCCCACGCAGGTCGTCACGTAGAAGCGGCGCTTCAGCGCGTTGAACCGCACCACGTGTGGAATGTCGTTGCTGAAAAGCCCTAAGGCCCGAAACCCTGCGAACAGTGCGCTGGCCGAGCGGCCTCCTGCGTCCCGCTCCATCGCTGCAGAGGTCCGGTCGACTCTGGGCTCCATCCAGTCCCGATAGAAACCACGCAGCCGGTCCTCAGCACGGCGCGTGGGGCAAACCTGGGCCCGGGCTACAGACTCAAAGCGCTTCCGGTGCCTCCTGCCAATCGCGTCAGCGAAGACTGTCCTCAGTGCAATCGAAAAAAAGCTCCCTCCGGGTCTCACAGTGGAGGCGCGATTTCGGTTCCGGCCACAGTCCCCAGCAGTTAGCGGTGCTCCCAGCTCTGGTGCCGCTGATTAGTCACTTTTCAGCAGCACCTTGGGGAGGAGAGCGCTCTAGTCCAGGACGTTGAAAGGGAGACCAAAGTCTTAAAACCAAAATGAATCGGGTTAAACATGTGGATATGAAAACGTATAAAACGTGAGGCTATTGAGAAAATTTGAACGCTAACTGGATATTTGATGTTTATTATATTTATGTGATAGTAGTATTGTTACTATATTTTTAAAGCCCCTTGTCAGTTGGATATACATATCGATATATTTACGGATAAAATGATATACCCATATTTGCTTTCCAATAGTTAGGGACATAATGTCGGGTTTGGATGATACAGATTGATAATTGTTGAACCTAGGGAATAGATATATTAGAGTTCGTAATACTATCCTGATACTTTCAATAAAATGGAAAATTTTCATAATAAAAAATATATATTTTTTTGCTTTTCGCCGAGTTTTTTTTTACAGTGGAATAGACTGGAATATTAATTGATTATTAATTCTTTATGTCTCTGTTACAGAACATGCACACACAATTTTAATTACTAGATTAACATTTTTAAAGAATTTTTGAAAATTGTATATAATGCATATGTTGCTTTAATAATCAGAAGTGAAGACTTCTGTAGTTTTTGGAAGTTTAGGGAGAAAATTGAAATGTTTTCCAACCAGGCTTTACAGTTCATGGAGCCTTTGACACTTATCTTAATATAACCCTCAAATTAAGACTCAGAGGTCTTTATGGCACAAATTGTAATGCTGTTTAATACTCGGGGAATTGATTCATTGGGGTTAAGTGATTTGTCCAAAGTTCCAAGATTACTTAATGCCCCAAATCAGAGTAACACAGTGTTTAGAAAAGGAGAAGGGGCAATCACTGAAGGGCAGATGGAAGATGGGAGAAATATGCATTTGGCAATCATATTTTCAAGATGAAATGAGCCTCATTGTGGGTGTAGATTCACATTAGATGAGGGACATCAGGTTCCTGTAGATTACCTAACTTGTCAATGAATTAAAGGTAGTGTAGTATTTTGAATGTAGGCCTGTCTGACAATCAGATTTATGTTTTTTGACCTATATCTGGACACAAATTTAAAAATTAGAACTGTCATGAAAAACCTAGTAGCAATAGATACATATGTTGGTTGTTGTGCTGTGATCCTTTAACAGGAAGATGTTATGAACTGATTGTGAATATTCTAGTTTTAACAGCTGGTGAGAGTTCATTTATTCCTACCAGTTACCTCCCTGAGTTACTTGCTATTCATCTGCCAGCAAATTACCGTATTTGCCAGCGTATAAGACGACTGGGCGTATAAGACGACCCCCTAACATTTCCACTCAAAATACAGAGTTTGTTATATACTCGCCGTATAAGACTACCCCCTCTTCCGCACACCTTCCACACACCAAATAAAAGGTAAAACAATATCAGATTTGATTTTAACATTTTAATTTATATTCAAATGCTTATGACATGCAGGAAAACTGTCACAAGGCTGTATGTAATCAAACATATACATAAAACAGTGCAAGTTTATTACCGGTAAACATACCGGTAATTCACTAAAGAAAAAACACTCTATAGACTGGTACCGTAGATGCTTCTCAGGAACACAGGCAAGCAGCCCACAACCTAGAGGGACTGTCAATGATAGAAGTAAGATAACAAATAG
>NW_006285040.1:7223628-7223881 GCF_000327345.1 Myotis davidii
GTATGTGGAATGAAGTGGGCGGGCATCGGGAGGCCACTATGGCACGGGGCAAGCACTATGGGCAGTCTATCTGAAGTGTACCTGGCGTATAAGACGACCCCCCACTTGGAGGCATATTTTTCAGGGCCAAAAAATCGTCTTATACGCTGGCAAATACGGTATGTGAGTGTGTGTTGGGAGAAAAAGAATAGCTATTATTATTTTTATTTAGAGACTAGAGGCCAGGTCCATGAAATTCGTGCGGGGGGGGGGG
>NW_006285040.1:7223907-7224483 GCF_000327345.1 Myotis davidii
TCTGCCTCCCTGCGTGATTGCCCCTAACCTCTTGTGCCTGCCAGCCTGATCCCCCCCTTACCACTCCCTTGCCAGCCTGATCGACGCCTAACTGCTCCCTGCCAGCCAATTGCCCCCAACTGCCCTCCCCTGCTGGCCTGGTTGCCCCTAACTGCCCTCCCCTGCCAGCCATCTTGTGGTGGCCATCTTTGACCACATGGGGGCAGCCATCTTGTGTGTTGGAGTGATGGTCAATTTGCATATTACTCTTTTATTAGATAGGATGTCCCCAAGGATGCTAATACCAAGTTAGATTTAAAGAAAAGGTTGATGTAGTATATTATTGACAAACTAGAGGCCCAGTGCACAGATTCATGCACCAATGGGGTCCCTCAGCTTGGCTGGTGCCCTCTCGCAATCTGGGACCCCTCAGGGGATGTTGGACTGCTGGTTTCGTTCTAATCCCCACAAGCCAGGCCAAGGGATCCATTCCTGCACTGGGCCTCTAGTATGCATATAAGATCTTTGGTTAGTCTCTTCCCACCCTCCCCCTTCCCTCTGAGATTCATCAGTCTTTTCCATGTTTTCATGCCTGTG
>NW_006285040.1:7224742-7225357 GCF_000327345.1 Myotis davidii
CAGTTGAATGGTCGAAGGGTCGAATGATTGCTTAGGCATATATATATATATATATATATATAGTCATTTTCAATTTTATTCAATGCATTGGAGCATCACAATATTCAGGTAAATTAAATATATGGCTATGTCATGTTGTGATTTCTAACTTTTAAAAAGAGGTTAAATAGGGATGGTTTTGAATAGTTATATAATAATGACCATTTCCTTTTTGTTACTAACTTCATTTATTGTGATCACCAGCCTTCAAGAGGTATTGTCATCACCAGTTTTCAAGATGGCCCTCAGAGAAACCAAGATGGCGGCATAGGTAAACACCGGAGATTGCTGCCTCGCACAACCACTTCAAAAATACAACTAAAAGACATCACCCAGAACCACAGGAAGGCTGGCTGAGGGGAAATTCTACAACTAGAAGGAAAGAGAAAAGCATACCAAAACTCAGAGGAGGCGCAGTGCTGAAGTAAAATACAAAGGTGCATGCGGAGCGGGCTGGCGGCTGAGGGCTCGGTTGTCTTTTTCAATCGGGAGGGAGTCTCAGGCTCTGGGCTCCAGTTTCAGGTGAGTCTCTGGGGACCCAGACTCAAACAGGAGAAGCGGGGCTGGCCGGCCTTG
>NW_006285040.1:7226617-7229242 GCF_000327345.1 Myotis davidii
GGAGGAACAAATGTAATAATCTGAACAATAAAGATTTAATTAAAGAGAGAGAGAGAGAGAGAGAGAGAGAGAGAGAGAGAGAGAGAGAAAGATGGCCCTCAATAATTCTTACCTCCTCATATTCATGTCCTTGTATAGTCCCCTCTCATACTAAATAGCATGTATAACTAGGTTATGTCATAAAGACACTGAACATTTTGATTGATTCCTTCTTGGGTCATTTGCTCCTCAGGAAGTCAACTGCCCGGCTGGGAAGATACTCAAGCAGTCCTGTGGAGTGTTTCACATGCCAAGGAATTGAGGGCCTTCTTCCAAGCACCAGCACCACCTTGCTAGATATGCCAGTAAAGCACCTTGAAAGCAGATCTTCCAGCCCTCTCCAGGCTTTCACATGATTGCAACTGTGCTGACACATTGGCTGCAACCTCAGGAAAGGTTCTGAGCCAGAGCCACCCTATTAAGCCACACCTGTATTTCTGTCTCAACTGTGTAACATGATAAATGTTTACTGCTGTTTTAGGCCACTAATTTTGAGGATACTTTGTTTCACATTAATACATAACTAATGTTTTTATGGTTAGCTTGCTAATCAAATTTAGAAATTCTTACACTTCATTTCATTGTGCTGACAGAAGCATGTCGGAAACACAAAGAAGCTCCAAGATCTTTCTTGTCCATCCCCTTAATTCATAGTTGTGTGAGCTAATGTGCAATGTGGTGGTAGAAGAGGAGGTACCACATGTCAGTTCTCCTTATTCTCAGCCTAAGACTCTTTCCACTTTGGGGAGTTGTTCGTTTTTTCCCTGGTGGTGGAAGATGTATGAGAGCATGTCTGTTCCTGGCTCAGTAGTACCACTAGAAAACACATTGCACCAACATATTGTTAACCAGGGTAGAAAGAAGAGGTTGGCTAAATAAATCAGATCTGACTTTCCCACAAATAAGCAAGTACATATCACTAAAATGTTGTCATGTGAATTCTGATCTGGAGTTTGGAGACTATAGGACATGCTTGTTTTAGCCATCCTCCTTGATAAATATCACTTAAATGTTGCATAGAAAAACCTCTTTACTAGCACACTGTTTATTTGAACTCTTTTCATGTAAATCCTTTTGCACATATCAAGCACTACTCTCTGCTTTCAAAGTAATAAGGAATTTAAATTAATCTGCTTCACAGTTTTGCCTATGACCCAGATCTGGATTGACTGTTTCTCTAATCACTTATTCTGATAACATTGCACTACCCACATAGTCGATCCCGAGAATTATCAACATTGTTTCCTTTATTATAGTTTAACATGGAAACGGATGGTGGTTGCTTTTCCCAAGATTCAAAACAAACTTTGCCTGATAAAATAACAGCAAATGAAACAGTTCTCCAATAGTACCTATGCTAGCACTTAGCCTGAAAGAAGAATCAGCTCCCTGGAGGGAGTGTACTTAGGTTTGCTATCACTATCAGCGTCCATTTAACAGTATCCTGTCCAATAGTCTGGCTGGATAAATTCTGTTGGTTTTAAAGATCCTTTTACTTCCTTTTCAATTATGCTGGGAGCTCAAAGCTGAAGTACTCCATTGTAATGAGCTTGGATAATAGGACATGTGGGCTAAGAACATCAGAGGATGATATTACAGCAATGCCATTCACTGTTCTGCTGTTCTCTTAAGGACTTTTGTGACTTGAGTGCCCAAAATATAGCTCCGCTCCAAATGATCTATCAAATGCAGCTCCCAAAGCAGATTGTCTTTCATGTAACAGCTTTTCCTAAGTATGTTATACAGTCTTTTCCCTGAATAGAATATTTGGTATTATATTAGACCCATGTAGACTCACTGACAATGAGACTAGTACCTTTCTTTCATCCTGATTTGAAAGAATATCCCCTGCTACATTGATGGAAATACAGCCTTGATTCCCCATTCATTACCACACCTTTCTGACACTAAGGGACTAAGAGTAGCAAAAGAAAGTACATAAAATGAAGACATTATGATAATAGGTGTCCACCAATCTGGAGAATTGTTAGAATAACAAGACCAATAAAGATTTCTTCAAGTTCACTTTCTAAAAATGCATTCAGTTCAATGGAATGATTTAGCCTTTGCTCAAAGTCTTCCAGTGAAACTATGGATGCTCACTCTAGGTCAGTGGTTCTCAACCTTCCTAATGCCGCGACCCTTTTATACAGTTCCTCATGTTGTGGTGACCCCCAACCATAAAATTATTTTCGTTGCTACCTCATAACTGTAATTTTGCTACTGTTATGAATTGTAATGTAAATATCTGATATGCAGGATGTATTTTCATTGTTACAAATTGAACATAATTAAAGCATAGTGATTAATCACAAAAACAATATGTAATTACCTATTGTTTTTTGGGGTGTTTTTTTTAAATATATTTTTTATTGATTAAATATGAATTGTAATAAATATCTGATATGCAGGATGTATTTTCATTGTTACAAATTGAACATAATTAAAGCATAGTGATTAATCACAAAAACAATATGTAATTACCTATTGTTTTTTGGGGTGTTTTTTTTAAATATATTTTTTATTGATTAAGATATTACATATGTGTCCCTGTCCCCACATCACCCTCCACCCCCCCCCCCCTTT
>NW_006285040.1:7230297-7230842 GCF_000327345.1 Myotis davidii
GCTGGATCTCTAGAGTGGTGCTAATCTAGCGTTTGCCTGCGGCTATCCGGCAAATGGCTCTGGGCAGGGCTTGGGCGGGTCGGGTCCCAGGGGATCTACAGGGTAGGTGGAGGGAGCAGTTATGGCTGCTCTCAGTTCCGTCCCTAGGGGCTTTGCCTCACCGAGTCCCAGTAACCGCTGCAAACCTCGGAGAGAAAGCTGCCTTCAAGTTCCGACCGAAGCCAGACAGTCCCGTTTCTCGCGTTTGAGTCTGGGTCCCTAGGGACTCGCCTGGCTCTCGAGCTCAGAGTCTGAAGCTCCCTCCCGATTGAAAAAAACAACCGCGCCCTCCGCGCCGCCAGCCGGCGGCTCCGCGCACACTCCGCACCTGAGAATTTCACTTCAGCACTGCGCCTCCTCTGAGTCTGGGTATGATATTCTCTTTACTCCTAGTTGTAGAATTTCCACTCAGCCAGCCCTCCTGTGGTTCTGGATGTTGTCCGTTCTGTGTTTCAGGCGTCATTTGAATTGGTTGTTCAAGGCAGCAATCTCTGGCGTTACACTAT
>NW_006285040.1:7230895-7233812 GCF_000327345.1 Myotis davidii
TAGAGTGTTTTCCGATGGTCTTAGGCGACCCCTCTGAAAGGGTTGTTCGACCCCCAAAGGGGTTGACAACCACAGGCTGGCGACCCACAGATTGAGAACCGCTGCTCTAGGTGATCATGCTCCAGCTCTCTGACATACTTATGCAGCTGCTCCTTAATGGCCGGAGTCTGACTTACATCATCTTCTTATACTGAGACCTGCTTGTAGCTCAGTGCATATTGATGTTCTAGTTTCTTCTGTAATGTTTCCACTTCATATTTCAGCCTTTGGTTATCAGCTTGCAAGTCTCTATTTCTTTGTTCAGCCTGTACTAATTGTGCCTGCAACTCTGTTCTAATTCTCTGCTTCCTGAAATTCAGCTAGCTCATCCTGAGCTTCCTGGAAGCTTTCTTTATACTTTTAGGACAGTTCCTTCCAATAAGCGATTTCTACCTTTAAGCTTGATAAATCTGGCATATCTTCACCATCCATGAACAAGAAAACCTCACACATATGAAAAGCGCATATTCGCCGCCACCCAATGTCTCCGCTCCGCTGGCCTCCCCAGACCTGTCCAGCTGCTCAGCTCCACTCCCCTCCGCAGCCTGAGCTCCACCTTTTTTTTTTTTTTTTAACTTTTTGTGTGTGAAATTTATTGTTTCCACATTAAAATATTTTTTTGGAGGGGAAGTATTTTTTTCTCTCTTTTTTTAACCAACAGAGATGAGAAGGCATAATTTCACATGCTTATCTCTTTGGTGCAGAAGCAGTACTCATGGTTGCAAAAATGGCCTCCCCAGAAGCAATACCCTGACCCTCAAAGACACCTCTAAAAGCAGAAATTTTTAAGGAATAATGGGTCCTTATAGTTCTTTTCCTTGTCTGTCATATACCCAAAAGACCATATGTTTAAACTATAATTAAGGGTCAGTTTGAAATTCTAAATACCTGAATACATGGTTGGCTGTCTGACTAAATTGTCACTGGTGGTGGTCAATCTGCAAAAGAATTACTGAGACCCTACAAAACAATATTCTGATTCTGAAAGAAAGCGGGGAACAGGAATCTGCATTTAAATAGACTTCCCAGGTGAGTCTGATGCCAGTAGTTCACAAGGCACCTTGAGACCTATTGACCTTTAAGGAAATGGCTGGCACAGAGATGCTGTTTGTTTGATACTGGAAATGGATGAGATAATGGAATGTGTGCTGCCAGTACATGTTATCAAGGCCTCCAATTCTCTGGCACCAGTTGAAAAAGGCATCACTGAAATAACACAGTCTTGTATGATGGAAAACCTCAGTCACATGTGGTCCTGAATTCATTACACTCTCTCTGAAGTCTTCAGGTAAATTCCAGAGAAAGGAATAACTGAATCTCATTTAAGAATTATTTATAGCTTTTAAAAATAAGAACAACGAGGCTATTATTTTACTCTTATGGAGACGAGGGTTTACTTCCTGTGGGAAACGGTTTATTGTCTTCACTAGTTGATAAGCGTAGACAGAGAACCACCCCTCTCCCCCAAGGCTGGGTGCCTTTGAAGCCCTAGCAAAGGTCAGAGCTGGTCGCCACCTCTGTTTGTCCAGGCAGTGGTAGCTGAAGCAACTTCCCGACTTATTATTATGTAAATCCTTGCTGATGGGCTAGTCTGCCTGTTGGGGGTGGGGGGTCATCTGCCTAAGGGCTATGCTATGGGTGTATCCCAGATCAATAAAAGCTTTCTCCCACTGGGGATATGCCCGCAACCAAGGCACATGCCCTTGACCGGAATCGAACCCGGGACCCTTCAGTCCGCAGGCCGACGCTCTATCCACTGAGCCAAACCGGTTTCGGCTGTTTTTTCTCTTTCATTTGTGTGCGGCTCCGCTTCCAGGTCCTGAACTCTGAACCACGCGAGACGTGGAGGGAAACACACTCAACAACTTTCTAGAGAAATGAACCCTAAGTAATCCAGATTTGGGCAGCATGTTCAAAGAGGTGTTGCAGCTGAGACTGAAAGATGAAATGAAATCACACACTGACCATTGGGCCTCCTAGTTCCTTCCATACTATGTTCTCGGAAAACCAACCTTCCGGCCTATATTTACCTCTAAATAGGAGATTGAGGAAAACTCAATTGTCCCAGAGAAAACACAGACAGAAGCTGCCACTTGGTGATCTTGCACTGACATGACTTTGTCACCTTAGTGATCTACATTTCATTCAAAAAGTATTTAACATCTAACAGAGACACTTCCAGATGCTTCTGATATTGCTAAAATCAAAACAGATTTACAGGATATTTCAGACATACAAAAACTTGAGCTCATGGAGTTTGTCTTCTATGAAAGAGAGACAGATGTTAATGTAAAAAAAAAAACATTGAAACCTGTAAAGAATTTTTGGTGAGTTTATTTGAGCCAAACTGTCGATAGTGCTCCGAAGAATGGCGGGTTACAATTGTATTTATACATTTGCAATAAAAGGAGGGACATAGGTGAGTTACATGAAATTCATTGGTGATAGATTTGAGAAGTAGGAGAAAGCAAAGTGGGGAAACCTCTGGGATTGGATGGGAAAAGAGGAAAACCTAAAATGTAGTTAGCAAAAGCCAAGTCATATTTATATTATCTAGTTTTATTATCATTAATATGGTGAAGAGCTCAAATTATCAGAAACAAAACCCTCTTTAGAAAAGAATTAAAATCTAAAGTGATGCCATGCAGGCCTCTCCTGAGCTTGTCAGGTCAGCATGAGGCCCCTTTTCGTCCACACATCCCCGTTTTGGTCATAAATCAATCCAAAGGATGCATTGATGACCAACATTTTGGTTGGATAATGGAGTCCCACGTTGCTAGGAAGGCTCATTCCTAGGATGTCCCAGTGTCAGCATGTCTTGCTGAACAGGTGGAACTCTGGGGATGGGCAAGGCCATAACCTTAGATGGCATTTAAGG
>NW_006285040.1:7234223-7236066 GCF_000327345.1 Myotis davidii
TGCCAAAACCAGTAAGATAACAATCAATGGGATGGTCATTCAATTGGATGGGATGATGTATACAATTCAGAAAATCAAAATAACTTTCCCACTGCTAAGCAAAGCAAATATGTACCACACTTCATTCCCTACTGGTTTTATGTACATGAGTCAAATCATGGACTCATCTTCACTAGTTAGGGGATTGTACTGCCCCCTAACTACAAGTAGTTTGACCAAATTAATTTTTCTAAACTGCCAGTTTGGCACATTTAATTTTCATTTACTCACCCCACTTCTTTTAGGGGCATTCTCTATTCTGTTCCTGCTCTCCTGTCCCCTAGTGCATCTAGCCCCACTTGTCCCTGGACTTTCTCACTGGCTAGAAAAAATGTTCTTACAGTTACCAAGTGCCCTAGTGCCACGGTCCCCGTCAGTACTGTCCTTACTGAAGTCCAGTTCCCCTCCTGCGGGGGTCGAGCTTCCTCCTGGCCTGTGTGGAGTCCAGGCTAGGGATCTCACGGATGAAGCCGCTGGCTGCCAGGATCAAGGCGGTTTTCTGGTGCAGGAGCTGGGAGTGGTGTAACCAGGTCTGGATGTGTCAGCAGGGCGACGGTGTATAATCCTTTTCAAGTTGGGGTGAGTTCTTGGGAAGTGAGCTTCTTTACCCACAAACAAACAATGGGCTAAAGGAAAAACAAGGTGTAGACATTAATTAACTTCAGAATAGTTCTGAGACAGTCTCTAAAATTTTATTAATTTCCATCTTATTAGAATAAATTTTTCCTGTGCTTTTCTCTAGAAGCTTCTAATTTCCAAATTAAGATATGCTTCCCATGTACTCATTCAGTTTAATTTCAGAGCCAGCATTTTCTAATTTCTGCATGCAAAATATTAACATAGGTACCCCAAACAAATTGCATTTTAGCCATTTCTCAGTTAATATTTTCTAATTAAATCTTCCCATTTCTGTAAAGTACTTGCAAGTAAAGGCTTCCTATCAGGAGTATTAAATGAGGGCTGGTGTCTCGGGAGCTTCTGGCCTTAGAGGCACAATTTCCCATGTTAATTTTATTACTGAATATCTGTAGAGTCTGAGCAAATTTTCTAGGGGTGTTATGTAGTGGGTTGCAAAATGTGCTGCTTGTGGGTGGAGCTCCATGAGGCTGTCACCCCTCATGTAGCAATTCAACCCTTTTACGTGTCTCGGTTTCTCTCCTGGCTGTCTAAAACAGCCAGAAGGGCTCGGGGCGCTGGCTTACCAGGCCTTATGGGCGCTCCCCTGGATGAGCCAGTCAGTTAATTACAGTGGAGTTGGAATTTCCCTGTGGGGCTCCTGCACGTAGTGAGGTATAACCTCTGACACCTCCACAAAGGTTCTTAGTCGCCTAAGAACACCCGAGAAACGAGCAGGAGGGAGGATGTGCTCCTTTATCTTCGGAGCTGTCAGCTCTCATTTATACAGCAAAGGTTTTCTTTTTTGCTCAGACTCTCAGAAAGCCATTCCAATTAAAGAGCTGAAATCAAAACCAGCCACCCATTTTTTTTCCTCCATTCCTGCCTTAGCCTGTGTTCTGTCAACCCTTAACCTGGGGTCCTAATCAACCCCGATTCCACCTCGAGGATTTTAAACAGCTCAAATAAAGTCCAACCTTTGACCAAAGGAAGGGAAGGTTCAGGATCCAAGAGACAACTCACCCATGTTCACCCAATGGGCAGAGAACCGGTGGGCTCAATGGGCCCTTTGCTGGATCCTAGCATCAAGTCCAAGTCCAAGAGATGGTCCTGGGTGACTTTCTTTGGAATCCTGCTGTGACTACGCCAATTAATGTTAATGTAAAAAAAAAAATAAAAACAAACCACC
>NW_006285040.1:7236407-7251586 GCF_000327345.1 Myotis davidii
CTTTAGTTCTCCGAGTTTGCAAAACTGCCATGCAGGCCTCTCCTGAGCTTGTCAGGTTAGCATGTGGCCCCTTTTCGTCCACACAGACAATAAAAAAGAAGTAAACAATAATTTTGAAGGATATTGATAAGTGTTCTGGGTGGCAGGGAGGGAAATATGGTGAGGAATAGAAAGTGTCAGAGTTGCAACATTAAATAGTTACCAGGGAAATTCTCACTTTGAACAACAGTTTGGAATCACAGAATATATTTTTTGTATCCTACATATATTATATCATGAGTATGTTTTCATATAACTAAATATTGACAATATTACTTAATTCTTATATTGCATGCACAATTTAAATGTTAATGAAATAAATGTTAATGTAACCACCATTCAGATGAAGAAATTAAACATTGACAATCAATGATTCTCTCTCATCATTGATATTTCTACCTCTCTCTCCCTCTCCCTTCCTCTCTGAAATTAATAAAGATATATTAAAAAAAACATTGTAGTAACTTAGAAGTTTCCCAAGTGAATGTCCAGCATTACATAATTGTTGCTAACTTTTGTGATAATTATTCTTTTGCTTTTTAATTTATCCATGTATCATAATTTAATCAGATCTTATATGACACTTAGCTTGTTTCTAATTTTTGCTATTACAAATTGGGTCCCTGGATTGTAATTCTAGCTAAGCTACTATTTCTTTGTGTAGCTATTATTACGCAATAAACTAAAACGTAACTAAAACTCTTCAGTTTTCCTATGAAAACAATGCTTGCTCACTACACACCAAGAAATTAACAAGAGAGCGGTAAATGAATGAGTGTATGAGTGTGTGAATGAGTAAAGGTTTAAATGGTTATATTCTCAATCAAGTCATCTCTTTATCTAAAGAAAATATTGGTGAAGTGGCATGATGTCTGATCCTTAAGAAATAAGAGAAAACAAAAGTTCCCTATGTCAAATGCTCAAACTACCTGAAAAGTCTGATTTGGATTAAAGGACATGTGCTAACCGTTCATTTCCCCTTTGTCACATGAACTATAAATCAGAGATTGTGATTTTCAAAGGGAAATTTGCTATAGCGATAATGTTAAGGAGGTTAGTTCTATTCCAATAAAGGAGCTTGTGTGAAGAGGTTAATCTAAAAATGTGGAGTTCTATAGAAGTTATTTTTCAACAAAAAGCTTGTATCAGAATCTATATATATAAAAAAAGAAACTGGCTTTCCTAAGAAAACTCTTTTATTTTTGCCCCTACCCATTCTCCCGTACTACCCCAGTACCTTTTATTTCTGAATTGGTTAAAAAATGTTTGGGTTGAAAGCACAAAACAACAAGTCTTATTGGTCAAAACTGTGTTGTATATTCACGTTTCAGTGGCAAGGGAGACTAGAAAAACAACTATTTGGCATTTTCAGCATCTCGAGAGGAAGATGTTCTCTGTCACTAATCAAAGCAGCATCCTTGAAGCATAAATAGGATTTTCCCTATATTCCAATCCAAAGAGCCAAAAAATTATCCAGCTTAGCGATGCCATTCATAATAGGTAAACATGAAAGTCAAGCTCTAAAAAAACAAACAAACAAAAACAACAACAAAAACCACAGGGCAAGATCTTAGAAGAAGAGTCTTGGTTCTATCTTTTTATACTATGTCTTTGTAGGAAATTAAAACTCTCATGGTTCTAAACTAAAATGGCAAACCACAATACTTTAACAATAATATTAATTAATAATCCTACTAAACTTTGTGTCTTGTTCTTTTAAAAATTATAATTTGTTTTTACTGATTTTCCTTCCTAGTATATGACTCCTTTTTTGAAAATGGCACAAATCAGAAGTAAAGATTATTTTTAGAAATTATTGTAACAGAATGGACAATTTCTAAAATCTTCAGTCTTAATAAGAGCTCACAAACAAAAAACTACTTCTAAAACCAATTTATAGTAACAGACAAAAAAGAAATTATTGATAAAAATTTGTGATTATTTACTTAAGTCCTCATATTTCATAGGAAAACCAGATTATTCTTGTAAAAATTTACTATATCTTGTTTTATCAAGTCAAGATTCTTTGGAATAGTTTATGACAAAAAGTGATCCCTCCTCCTCTGTGGGTGCAGGAATGAAAGCGCTCCTTCATTTTTTTCTAAACCCCCTTTGATAATAATTTTCTAAATCCCCTTAAAAATTGCATTCTAAGGCCAGACTCTGAGATTTCCTTTGGTTAGCATTAGCAGCACAAAGATTATCTATAGAATATAATTTTACTTGTAGATTTAGTTGGAGAAATAATTTAATATGATTTATTTTTTTCTCTTTCTAGCAAAAATATATATTAACACTACTTATAGAAAACAAGAATGCTTTTGCAGTTGGCATTATTTTTCACACCAAAACTTAAGAACAGGATACTATTTTATTTTGAAGATGAGGTGTTGAGTCCTGACTCATAGTTCCAGCAAGTGGAACTAAAGCAAAAATATTCATAATCTGGCCCTAACTGGTTTGGCTCAGTGGATATGTTAGTCTTCATTTACTGGCACCAATAATCATTTAAACTGTGGGTTTGGAATAACTACAGGGGAAATATTAAGCATTGTCAGATCTATATCTTAATTTAAATAAAAATGTATTTATTGATACAAGAACACTGCAGTTTTGAATATCTTCATACAATGGCTACCTAAACAATTTAATGGTTTTTTGTTCTGCCAGTTTTGAAAGAAATAAATCTTGAATAAACAACATAATTCCTAAAATTGGGGATAGGCTGTAGTTTTAAAACTTACAATAATCACTTAAATTAATTACATTAGAATTAGAGTTCTATAATTTCTCAATTCTAAATTGCTCATTTTTCTGAATTTTAATTTTTTTGGAGACTGCAATGTGTGTACAATTGTGCTTAATGTAGGTTTACACTGTGTTTAAATTAATGATATTGTCTTTTCTCTTAAAAAATTACTTGAAAGCTGTAAACAGATATTACAATTTGTAAGGAATTGAGGAAAGGCAGGTGTTAAATGATAATTACTTAATTAGCTTTGACACTTGATATTTAGAATATTTATAATGACACATCTGTTACAGAATTTATCAGGGAAAATACACAGGAGTACCCAGAGATACAGGAAAAACCCATTTATTTTCAGACTAGTGGCCTGGTGCACAAAATTTGTGCATGGTGGGAGGATTTCCTCAGCCCAGCCTACACCCTCTCCATCAGAGACCTCTTGGAGGATGTCCAACTGCCACAGGGATCGGGCCTAAACTGGCAGTCAAACATCCCTCTCTTAATCATCCCTCTTGGACATCCCTCTCTCTCAGGGGACAGCTGGCTCCTAACCACTCACCTGCCTGCCTGCCTGATCCCCCCTAACTTCCCTCCCCTGCGGGCCAGATCGCCCCTAACTGCCTCTACCTGCCTGATTGCCTCTCACTGCCCTCCCCATATGCACTATATTGCCAAAGTGGTCATTAAAAAATTAAACTGCTTTCTTACACCTTACACCAAACAGCTGCTGCCCTTTAAATCCCTCCTCAGCCCCCACCTGAGGTTCTGCCTTTGTAGTTCACCCAGATTAGTTTCTGATTTGTTGGTTTCTATGCAGTCAGCATCAAAAGCTCCGCCTCCTAGGCAGCCATTGGCTCCTTGCAGTTCACCCAAATTTGTTTCTGATTGGTTGGTTTCTATGCCAGTTAGTGTGTCTGGGCCTATCTCCGGGCCTGATCAGAGCGGCAGGGCTAATCAGCAGCCCCACAGCTGCTGGCGAGGCCCAGAGAGAAAGAGAAGCAAGGGCTGATCAACAGCTGCCACAGAGGCTGCGGATCAGACCCTGCTTCTCTTTCTGGGCCTCTCTCTGGGCCTGATCCACAGCCCACTCAGCAATCAGTGCTGGGTCGCCGTGCCTGCAGCACTGACCGTAGGACCAACTTCCAGTGTTTGGTAATCTATTCAGTTGTTTTGGACATTATGGACCGTGACTCTTTATATATATAGATGTTTCACATCTACTTGTACAATGCCTCATGGTGCCAGTTCTCCAAATCTTGAGCAAACCAATATGGAGGAAGCTTTCTCTTTATACTGTTTGGTTTCTTTGTCCCCATATATGGATCAGACTTCCAGACCTTTAGCGGGCTTTGCAAAAAGCCCTGAGTGTTGGGATGGGGTCTGTGAGACCACACCTAAAGGTCTGGCCTGGTGCTACCACTGAAAACCCCCTCCGGGAGTTGTATATTGTTTATGGTTTATAGCCTCTGTAAAATGTGAGTATTTAGGTCTTGCAGTTTGGTTTCTTTGTCCCCATATATGGATCAGACTTCCAGACCTTTAGCGGGCTTTGCAAAAAGCCCTGAGTGTTGGGATGGGGGCTGTGAGACCACACCTAAAGGTCTGGCCTGGTGCTACCACTGAAAACCCCCTCCGGGAGTTGTATATTGTTTATGGTTTATAGCCTCTGTAAAATGTGAGTATTTAGGTCTTGCAGGAAGGGGTAGTGACTTGTTTCTAGGCTAACAAGAATGTGCATTAGGGATACTGACTAGGTACAGAGTCAGGCTGCTGGTCTCCCCTCCAAAAATGTCTTATTTTTCTCATCACATCCATTCTACCTTTGACTTAAGTAGTTTCAATAAATGCCTTAGTTATCAATCCAAAAACATTTTAGGAGACTTTATCAGCAAAAGATAAAGAAATGAGATACGTTATTCTTCTAGTTTTCCACTTCTTTGGGAGATAGGAGTAGGAAAAAAATGAGTAAGATCTTCTGGAGGAGGGATTTAAAGTTTATATTTATCATATCTCCTCCTAAGATAAACATTGAGGCCCATACTTGTTGCTATTCTTTTTCCTCTTTCCACATCTAATTAAGTGTTTGCTGGATCTCTTGAACATTGAAAATAACTTAATTGCTCCACCATCTGTGTTGGTAATTTTCCAAATAGGTCACCCACCTGCATAGTCAGGGAACATAGATGGCTTCATGGAGCACTCTATAATAGTGATGGAGCCCTAACCAGTTTGGCTCAGTGGATAGAGCGTCAGCCTGAGGACTCAAGGGTCCCGGGTTTGATTCTGGTCAAGGGCATGTACCTCGGTTGTGGGCACATCCCCAGTGGGGAGTGTGCAGGAGGCAGCTGATCGATGTTTCTCTCTCATCAATGTTTCTAACTCTATCCCTCTCCTTTCCTCTCTGTAAAAAATGTATTTAAAAAGAGAGAGAGAGATAAGATGTATGAGGAGGAAGTGGCAGCACAGCAAGGCTCATCTCCTGCCCAGCATCACACAACAGCAGGAGACAGTCAGGGCTCCTCCCCTGTCCAGTCCCACAGCCTGCACCCCTAACCATGGGCTGTGTGTCCCTGACTAATAAGCAGCTCAAGCCCTTGCTTTGAGCACCAGGGAGAGGGAGAAATATCACAGGAGGTGTGCGTATGTGACACTTCTAAGTAGAATAATCATGAATATGCAGTTAAGTTTACATGTTTGGTCCTGCCTGGAAATCAATTTGTTGGTCCAAAACAGAGTGTCAGGAAAAACAGGATAAATCACCCCAAACAATGTCCTAACAATATAACTGTGCATTTTGGAATGCTTAGCTGCTTCAAAACACTCATCTAGAAGAAAGATTAATGCATTTCTCAGACACATCTTAAGAATATATTAAATATATTTAAACATTCAATGTCAACTTCATGCTATCAATTTCTGTTTCTTTTCTTCCATTTTTCAAAAATGTGCTTCTATATAAAATCTAATTAATTTTGCTCAGTAAAATGTATACATTAAAAGTACAAAATTACCATAGTTTTTCTGTTTCACTTTACTACATATCCTTGTTTTTTGTTAAAATTTGTTTTTTTAATTATGAATATGAGTGTTGTAGTACTATGATAATTTAAATATCTTGCTGCCCAGCTGGCATAGCTCAGTGGCTGAGCATTGACCTGTGAACCAGGAGGTCATGGTTCGATTCCCAGTCAGGGCATACCCAGGTTGTAGGCTCGATCCCTGGTGTGGGGCATGCAGGAGGCAGCCAATCAATTATTCTCTCTCATCATTGATGTTTCTATCTTTCTCTCCCTTTCCCTTCCTCTCTGAAATCAATAAAAATATATTTAAGAAATAAATATCTTTCAGATTTGGTCTAGAACATATAACTCATGGTTGCAGTTCTCTGAGGTGAGTTAATATGCAGACATAGAAAATAATTAGAAGCAAACTAAAAAAATTCCCCGATGATTTAGTCCCACTTAGTAGTAAAGACAGTATGTTGTTATGGAATTGGCATGGAAAAAGACAGTTGAATACTCGGGAGGTTCAGAAAAGTCTTTATTCAAGCAGCACTGCTGGTTCAGGGGACTCAAAGACCCAGATCCTGAACAACTTAGACAATGAGATTGTCTCCTTATATATTTCTGAGTTCCGTTGTTTCCCAACTACCAAGATTCAGTGGTGGACTCTCACAGCACCTTCCTCGAGTCAGTTAGATGGTTAATTTAGATTGTTTCCAATGTTTATCCTGTATGTCACCAGTGACCTCCCTCTAGCTAAGCTGTTACATCCTTGGTTTACGGCCCTGGTCAATTGGGAGTATTTAGGTAAATAGGTCTTGCAAGACCAGTTAATTAAGAAAGGGAAGTGACTTCATTATAGGCTATCAGAAATGTGCATTAGGGATACTGATTAGCTAGGTACAAAGTCCGGCTGCTGGTCTCCTACATTCTTTCACAAATGGTGTTAATTATTGGCTAGCAAGAGTGTGCAGTAGAAGGCAGGTTACTGGAGCAAATTCAGATTGCTAGCCCTCCAAAAATATCTTATGCTCCCCATCAATGTGAGAGTACAAATAATCTGCTTGCATTTGCAGACACTGCTATTAATAGAAAAGCAGAAAAATAGGTCATGCCATGATTCTTACAAACCATCTTATGGATGTAGGGCATATGCAGAAGATATCCTATATTGAGTAAAGATCCTCACATTAGAACTGAGACTTCCCAGAAGGCAGAGAATTAGGTAGAGGAATGATTTTCCCAACACACTGGGAGAACGCCATGGACTGACTTTGCCTGGTCCCAAACTATGTGGGAGAGCCTCAGAAATACAGACATAGTTTTTTACAGAGAGGAAGGGAGAGGGATAGAGAGCTAGAAACATCGATGAGAGAGAAACATTCATCAGCTGCCTCCCGCACACCTCCTACTGGGGATGTGCCCACAACCAAGGTACATGGCCTTGACTGGAATCAAACCTGGGACCCTTTAGTCTGCAGGCCAATGCTCTATCCACTGAGCCAAACCGGTCAGACCGAGAGACATAGTTTTAAGAAAATGGACATTTTAGTCAAGTAAGAAAGACAGTGCAGTGTAATAGAAAGAACACTGAATAAGGTCTTGCCCTTTATCCATTATTTTGATATCATTGTAATTAGCTAGTCCTATCTAATAAAAGAGAAACATGGTAATTGGCATATGACTGCTACCCTTCCCATTGGCTAATCAGGGCGATATGCAAATTAACTGCCAGCCAGGATGGCAGCTGGCAGCCAGGCAGTTTGAAACTAACATGGGACTTGCTTGCTTCAGTGACGGAGGACTCCAACGTTCCCTGCCTGCCTTGCCAGCTTCTGAGCCTGCAGTTTAAGAAACATAGTAACAAATAGAAGCTAAACAAAACCCCAGAAACCAGCTTTCAGGGAGCTGGGATCTTGAAGGGGGTGTGACCAGATGCAAACAGCCATCATTGCCTCATCCAAGCTGGCCAGGCACTCAAGCGGGACTCCCACCCTGATCCAGGACACCCTTCAGGGCAAACCAGCTGGCCCCCACCTGTGCACCAGGCCTCTATCCTATATAGTAAAAGGGTAATATGCCTCCCAGCACCTGGATCAGCGGAGCCGCCAGGCCTTCTCGCCCTGGAGCAGCGTGACAGGGGGCAGCGCCCAAAGCCCCGGATCACCCTGAGGCTCTGTGTGTGACAGGGGGCGGGGTCACAACCTCCCTATCTGCCCTGCTCTGTTCGTGAGAGGGGGGAGCTCCCCAACCCCCTGATGGGCCCTGCTCTGTGCATGACAGGGGGCAGCGCCCCCACCCCCTGATTGGCCCTGCTCTGTGCATGACAGGGTACAGAGCCCCAACCCCCAAATCGGCCCTACCCTGAGCGTGACTGAGGGTGGCATCGCAACCTCCCGATCCGCCCTGCTCTGTGCATGACAGGGCGAAGTGCCCCAACTCCCCAAATGGCCCTGCTCTGAGCCCAACCAGGGGCTGCACCTAGGGATTGGGCCTGCCCTCTGCCACCCAGGAGCAGGCCTAAGCCAGCAGGGCATTATCTCCCGAGGGGTCCCAGACTGAGAGAGGGCACAGGCCAGGCTGAGGAACCCCCCCTTCCCCCCCGAGTGCACAAATTTTTGTGCACCGGGCTTCTAGTTATTAATAATAGAAAAGGAGCAAAGGGAAGGCTAGACATTACAGGCATGTCATTTGGGCAATTTCACACTCCACAGGAAACTATTGGCCCATTCCCTGCAAATTAATGGGGGAAGGGATCCAACAAAGGGGGCATAGATGCATGTGCAGTAAAGTTGGAGTGACTAGGGAAGGTCAGACCTGGGAACAGGATCACTGGCCAGAGTAGGCAGGGCCACTGCAAGCCCATGAAAATTTGGGGATTCATAATTCCCCAAAGGAGCTCTTCCTCTTGGTTCTCTATTTTTTTGTTTGTTTGTTTTACACCTGCTTCCTTGCATTCACCCATGTTCCCTCCATAGCCATGTAGCCATGCAGACCACACATGCAGTGAACTGTTGAACTGCAACTGGGAGCACAAATTAAGCTAGCCTGATGCTAGACTTGACACGACTCCAACACTGAGCAAAAACTCTGGACACTGGCTTTGATTCTAGCTCTGCTGAAGCCAAAGCTATACTTCCTCCTTGGGGGTATGGAGGGAAAGGGCACTTTGGAAACTCAGGGGTATAATTCCACAGAAAGAAAGCTTTCTACAATACCTCATCCTCTCATAGGGGCCCTGGGAAATTCTTATTCCAACAGTACCCCAAAAGCCCCACTTCCACTAGTAACAACTTGATCCACATCACCTAACTTCTCTAGGCCTGGGTGTCCTCTTTAATTGGAGCTCAGGAATTGGCTCTCTATAGAAGGCAAGTATCCTTGGAGCAGCTTTTTGTCATTATGGTAAAAATCAGCTGAATGGATTCAGTAATGTAGAGGGAAGGCCAGTATGTTGGCTTGTCCTGGGTGAAAGCTACATGGCATTTCAAATTCAGCAAAGAGGAGCCCTTATGGACTGCCTGCTGAATAGAACTGATGACTTGGGGGATGGGACTGGTACCTTGGGCAACTTGGATGAGTTCAAATGCCTCCTGGAAAAAATAGAGGATCAAAGTTAAATGTTATCAGGATCTGTGGATTGAAGTAATACTCTGAGTTCTTCTGTCAAGAGCAGACAGTAGAGCTCTGAAGAGGGCTCTAAACCCATTCTAATGGGAAGGGGAGTCTGGGCAGACGATCAGAACTAAGTGCCTTAGTATCCTGGAGATGGCTGATTCTGCTAGAATGGGTGGCAGAGGCTCCACCTCCCAGGAGCCAGCTGTCCTAACAGGATGTGGTTTGAGCAACAATGTCTGAGCATGTGAAAGTGAACTGAAACAGCGGTGGCCTTAGAACCAAAAATACAGGGCCAAAGTTCAACATACACATTAACCTCTTATTTTTTTTATTTTTTTCTATATGCTTTTCATTTATGAAAATAAATTTAGCACCCTAATACGATTTGGGACCAGTGACTAATATAATAAGTAAAAATGTGCATGTCTATATTTGTACTTGACAGTAATGAGAAGTCTTAATTATATCTAATGAACAGAGATCTGAGTAAATAATCTCTTAGGTTTCCTCCAGTTTTAAAAGGCCATTATTTTATTATGAAGATGAGAATAACTTGTTAGCTAACTTGAACATCTAACCCATGCATTCTTAAACAAGAATGATTTATAACACTTGGCACACAAGAATCTTAAACATTTGGATATTTAGGTAATTAAGGAGCAGATGTAACAAGAATGATAGCTTGTTATTTGTTTCTTGACATGTTGTACTTATTTGAACTTGCATTTTCACCCCGAATTTCTCAATAGCAGTGCATATTTCTACCCATGTTTGGGGCATGCCTTGACAATGACCAATATGCTAATTATCTGTAAATATTTATTCAAATTCAAAAAGAGAATAACAGCTTCTTATTACATGATTGGTTTATCATTTTATTCAAAGTCTATGCCTGATGCTGGAGTTTGTTTTTTTGTGTGTGTTTTTTTACAGAGAGGAAGGGAGAGGGATAGAGAGTTAGAAACATCGATGAGAGAGAAACATCCATCAGCTGCCTCCCGCACACCCCTCACTGGGGATGTGCCCGCAACCTTGACCGGAATCAAACCTGGGACCCTTCAGTCCGCAGGCTGACGCTCTATCCACTGAGCCAAACTGGTTAGGGCAGGAGATTTTTTTTTTCTTGTTGATACATAACACACATCCAGGACAGTGCCTAGAAAAAAAGAGGTGCTCAATAAATATTTATCAGGAAGAAAAAAAACCCTACACTTAAAAAATATATAAAATGCTAAAAATGTTTAATGTTTCCTTCTAATAAATTGTGCATGTTACTTGAGCATTCCCAATACGCATTTATGTTCCCAACTTGCAAAAAAGTTTGTATCCCTGCCCTTTGCCTGCGCCTTGTAGCAAATCTTTTGTGGGTGGGGAAGGGAACATCTGGTTTGCTTTGGTCATCGCACATGAGCTAACGTGATGTGCACTGTGTCCTTGCAGAAGCTTGAAAAGTCACTGCATGTTTCTGCCAACTCACTTGCTCTTTTCCTCAGCTACCACAGAAAAGCATTTCCCAGACAGGGGCTGCTTTTTTCAGTCTGGAAGACAAGGTATATGGAGAAGACCTGGAGCTGACTTGCAATTGCCAATTGTAGCGTGAGTGAGAATTAACTGTTGCTGCAAGCCCTCACTTTGGTGGTTGTTTATCTTCTCATCATAACCCGGTGAAAGCCTATATGATTTCTGGAGAAATGTGTGAAAGTTATCACATAAAAATTAATTTAGAAAAGATAGTTTGTTTTTCTTTATTGAAGTAGTAAATCTGCATTATAGAAGGTGTGGGGGGGCGTGTACAAAATTCACAAATGATAAATATCCTTGATATGATCTTAGAATTTTCAAATTATCTATGTGAGCCTGGGGGTGATGCAAATAAAGGCTCTGTGGATGTTTGATGCTTGAATAAATGCAAGTTGATTTTTATATTGCATTTCTGTGTGTGGGGGGAGGTGTGTGGCGGAGGCTTGTTGAAACAGTAGCCTGTGGGGAACAGTGGCAGACTACAATAATATCGGTGATTCGGGGGTATGATAATTTCCTTTTATTTCACATACCTGCAGAAATAACGGGGGAAGAAAGCAAGTGGCAGACATCAGATAGCTCATCTAATAGATGCTGCTGCCAATTCCTGACTTACAATGGCCTGGACAGTTTATTCTTGGGAAATAAGCATTTAACTTTTAATTTCATTTTAATTCATTTATTCATTTGCTCAGCATATTTACCGAGAATCCATTATACATTAGGTATTATACCATCATAAAGTATGAGTGCTACACATAAGATTTCACCCGGTCTTCTTCAAACTCCACATCCATGTGGCCTATTTGCCCCAAATTATTCTGCAATTTTTCATGTCTAAGATATATAAGAAACACAATCTATGTTCATTCTCAATATAATTTGAAATCCCTGTCATTTCTCTCCCCATAAGAATTATAGGTAGTGGAAGAGAGAGTAGAAGGGGAGGGAGAAGGGTCCTCGATGAGCACATTGAAGAAAAGTAGCATCTTAACTAGAATCTCCAAGGCTTTAATACTTTGACCTGAGAGTTTACTGAACTTTTCTTCTGCAATGTCTAATCTGCCATTAATGCCATCCTCTGTATTATTCATCTCACGCATTGTAGTTGGATTTGAGTCTTCTTTATATTTTCCATGTCTCTAAGATTTTGGACGTATTGAAACATCCGTAAACATTTATTTAGTGCCCTTGCGGGCCCATTTTAACCTCTGTGTTATTTGTGGATAAGTTTCATTTTTTTCTCCTCAGCATGGGTTGTATTTCCCTATTTCCTCAGTTCTAGTAATTTTAAATCACATGCCAAACATTATGAATTTTGCCATGTTGCATATTTTAAAAAAAAATATTTTATTGATTCTTTACAGAGAGGAAGGGAAAGGGATAGAGAGTTTGATGAGAGAGAAACATCTATCAGCTGCCTCCCGCACACCCCTCACTGGGGATGTGCCCGCAACCAAGGTACATGCCCTTAACTGGAATCGAACTTGGGACCCTTGAGTCCGTAGGCCAACGCCCTATCCACTGAGCCAAACAGGTCAGGGCTTGTTGCATATTTTTATTCCTATACATATTCTTTTTTTAAAAAAAATATTTTATTGATTCTTTACAAAGAGGAAGGGAGAGGGATAGAGAGTTAGAAACATCGATGAGAGAGAAACATCAATCAGCTGCCTCCTGCACACCCCCTACTGGGGATGTGCCCCCAACCAAGGTACATGCCCTTGACCAGAATCAAACCTGGGACCCTTCAATCCGCAGGCCGACGCTCTATCCACTGAGCCAAACTGGTTAGGGTTGGATCTATTCTTGCTCATCAAATTATGCTGATCATTATATACATATGAGTGAGATCATGTGATATTTATCTTTCTCTGACTGGCTTATTTCACTTAGCATAATGTTCTCCAGTTCCATCCGTGCTGTTGCAAATGGTAAAGTCCCTTCTTTTTTACCGCATTGTAGTATTCCACTGTGTAGATGTACCACTGTTTTTTAATCCACTCATCTGCTGATGGGCACTTAAGTTCACGGGTGGGGTTCCTCGGCCTGGCCGGCGATGGGGGCCGATCAGGGCCGGCTGGCCAGGGGGCAGGGCTGCAGGGTGTTGGCTGGGGGAGCGCACTGACCACCTGGGGCAGCTCCTGCGTTGAGCATCTGCCCCCTGATAGTCAATGTGCATCATAGCGACCAGTCAACCGGTCATAATTGTCATTTAGGTTTTTATATAGATAGATGTTTCTATCTCTCCCTCTCCCTTCTCTGAAATCAATAAAAAATGTTAAAAAAGTAATATAACACCATATATATAGGCACAGCCCTGATGAAACGAGAAGACATTGTGCTGCTCTGGCCGGTGTGGCTCAGTGGATAGCATCGGCCTGCAGACCAAAGGGTCCCAGGTTCGATTCCAGTCAAGGGCACACACCTCGGTTGCAGGCTCCTCCCTGGCCCAGAGCCCTGGTTAGGGCACATGCAGGAGGCAACCAATTGATATGTTTCTCTTACATCAATGTTTCTCTTGGTCTCCATTGCCCTAGGGGCTGTGTCTGTAAAGATATTGCTAGAACATATGTCTGCAATTTTGCTGTCTATGGAATCTTGTAGGATTTTTATGGTTTCCCGTCTTACATTTAAGTCCTTTAGCCATTTTGAGTTTGTTTTTGTGTATGGTGTAAGCTGATGATCTAGTTTCATTTTTTGCATATATCTGACCAAAGTTCTTAGCACCATTTATTGAAGAGGCTGTCTTGACTCCACTGTATGCTCTTGCCTCCTTTGACAAATATTAATTGAGCATAATGTCTTGGGTTGATTTATGGGTTCTCTTTCTGTTCCATTGGTGTATATGTCTGTCCTTGTGTTACCTCCTTAGTTAAGTTTATTCCTAGGTATCTTAAATTTTTTGGTGCAATGGTAAATGGGATTGTTTTCTTCATTTCTCTTTCCGTGAGTTCATATTGGTGTATAAAAAGGCCATAGATTTCTGGGTGTTAATTTTGTATCCTGCTACATTGCCGAATTCATTTACTAGGTCTAGTAGTTTTTTGATGGAGTCTTTGGGATTTGTATGTATAGTATCATGTCATCTGTGAATAAGGACAGCTTTACTTATTCTTTTCCAATTTGGATGCTTTTTATTTCTTCTTCTTGTCTGATCACTATGGCTAGCACTTCCAGTACTATATCGAACAGGAGTGGTGAAGGTGGGTCTTGTTCCTGTTCTCAGGGGAAATGAGTTTAGTTTTTCCCCATTGAGTATGATGTTGGCTGTAGGTGTGCCATATAAGGTTTTTATAATATTGAGGTATGATCCCTCTATTCCCACTTTGGTGAGAGTTTTTATCAAGAAAGGGTGTTGGATTTTGTCAAATGCTTTTTCTGCATCGATTGATATGATTATGCGATATTTGTCTCTCAACTTGTTTATGTGATGTATCACATTTATTGATTTGCAGATATTGTACCAAACTTGCATTCCCAGAATAAATCCCATGTGGTCATGGTGTATGATCTTTCTAATGTAATGCTGAATCTGATTTGCTAGGATTTTGTTGAGGATTTTAGCATGTATGTTCATCAAGGATATTGGCCTGTAGTTCTCTTTTTTTGTGGTGTCTTTATCTGGTTTTGGAATTAGGGTAATGCTGGCTTCATTGAAAGAGCTTGGAAGTGTTGCTTCCTCTTGAATTTTTTGGAATAGTCTGAGGAGGATAGGCTTTAGTTCTTCTTTGAATGCTTGGTAGAACTCCCCTGCAAAGCCATTCAGATCAGGTCTTTTTTTTGCTGGAAGATTTTTGATCACTACTTCAATTTCTTCAGTAGTTATAGGCCTATTCAGGTTTTTTGATTCTTACTGATTGAGTTTTGGGAGCGTGTATTTGTCTAAGAATATGTCTTTTTCATCTAGGTTGTCCATTTTGTTGGAATAGAGTTGTTCATAGTATTTTTTCATAATCCTTTGTATTTCTGTGGGATCACTTGTTACTTCACCTCTTTCATTTCTGAATGAAATTCAGAAATTTTTGGAGAAAGTTATTTAATTTGTAGTTTGAGTGATCATATAGGCTTGGTAGGTTTTGACTTTAGTAAAGCACTTGACAAATTTTCCCTGATTTCATTGTATTTTCTTAAGGCTATTATGAGTAAATGGAGATTCAGTTCTCCATAGTTGAAGGAAACTTTTTTCTTTTTTTTAATTAAGTTTTTGAAAGTGACATTGGTTAATAAGATGATATAGATTTCAAGTG
>NW_006285040.1:7253035-7255912 GCF_000327345.1 Myotis davidii
GTAAAATGGATTTAGGGATATTGAACTTCCCCTTTTCTATCCTTGCTCAGCACAATCCCTCATGGCGATGGTGGGAAGGAAAGTTTACACTTAAAGGATAAATCAATGTAGTATCCCTATCTGCTTCCTATTGGCCTGAGTGTTGTAGCTGTTGTTCAGAGCATTGAGTCAAGGGTGAGTGAGAGGGTGCCTGTGGCTCTAGCTTGCATCAGTGTTCAAGAATAGGAAGATGAGTTTAACATCTCTTGCTTACCTTTGCCTCCTTTGTCTCTTCCAGGTGTGGTGAAGTCCACCTGGGAAACAAGGAAAGACTAGAGATTTGATTTAAGAAAAGAATTGTTGGAAAGTACCCTGATGACATTTACCTATTGCCAAATATTCTCTCTATAGCAGCACAGGGCAAGAGGGAAGTTCATAGTATTTTTTCATAATCCTTTGTATTTCTGTGGGATCACTTGTTACTTCACCTCTTTCATTTCTGAATGAAATTCAGAAATTTTTGGAGAAAGTTATTTAATTTGTAGTTTGAGTGATCATATAGGCTTGGTAGGTTTTGACTTTAGTAAAGCACTTGACAAATTTTCCCTGATTTCATTGTATTTTCTTAAGGCTATTATGAGTAAATGGAGATTCAGTTCTCCATAGTTGAAGGAAACTTTTTTCTTTTTTTTAATTAAGTTTTTGAAAGTGACATTGGTTAATAAGATC
Source organism: Myotis davidii (assembly GCF_000327345.1). Lineage (NCBI taxonomy): Eukaryota > Metazoa > Chordata > Mammalia > Chiroptera > Vespertilionidae > Myotis > Myotis davidii. The sequence continues at coordinate 7,253,744 of NW_006285040.1, forward strand.
ATATAGATTTCAAGTGTACATTTCTGTACAATATATGATACATGATCTATATATTACATTGTGTGTCCACTATCCAAAGTCCAATCATCTTCTGTCACCATATGTTTGACCCCCTTTACCTTTTACTATTCCCTGAGCCTCCTTTCCTTTAGTAACCACCATAATCTTGTCTATGTCTATGAGCTTCAGTTTTATATCCTACATATGAATGAAATCATATTGTTCCTAGCTTTTTCTGATTCACTTATTTCACTTAGCATAATATTCTCAAGGTTCATCCATATTGTCTCAAATGGTTAGGCATTAAATACTAGTAAAAATAGTGTCAACAATCAGAAAGCAAAAACTTTAAAGATACAGGGAAATAAAATACTATAACAGCAGTAGACTTTAACTCAGCTCTCTCAGCCTCTGACTGAAGGAGACAAATGTAAGAATATATATTATGTAAAAAGCATAATTAACAAGATGGCCCCAGTAGGTATATATCCAACTTAAACCTGAGTTTGCAACTTACTTTCCACTGACCATGAAGCATTTATAAAACTGATCATATATTAGTCCACCAAGAAAACCTCAATACATCTCAAGGAGTAGAAATGTATAATTCATTGTTAACAATATCAGGAAAAGTTGTTACTAGATTAATATGATGCAGCTTCTTGCACATTACTTGTACTTGTGAGTAAGTAATGTAAATAAATGATTGTTTATATATTAAAACATTCATGGGATACATAGAAAAAGAAACTATGTCAATTACATAAATTTTTAAAGATAAATCCAAAAACTCAAAGAAACTGTGTTTATTGGGATGACTTTGAGCTGTCTTCAGTCTCCTTAATTCTTCATTCCTCTCTGCTCATAGGAAAATTAGACCACAAACCTTGAGAAAAATTGTGAGGGTATTTCTTTTTAGAGTTTAGTGAAATGTAGTTAGTGAATCCTTGCTAAGATGAAGTTAATAGGCTTAAAATGTATCCCCCTCCCCCACTCTTTGTACAGAAAACTTATGAATACTGGCCAAAGGAGTTTCTCTTATGTTGTCATTTAAAGCCCTAGTCCTAGTCATTAAAGGAAGCTTTTTGAAAACAGGTATGTCCTGCTTTTGAAACTTGAAAATTGAACTGGAACACGTGGTGTTCCCCTAGGCAGGATGCAAAGGTGGCTTCCCCAGTTCTTGTCCAGCTGGGTTGGAAGAATAAAACCATGGATAAAAAGTGGTATAGGAAAAGGTAGAAATTTATTGAGAAACAAGCACAGACTCCCACATGGGGAGGGAAAAAGAGTCCCACTAAGTCCCTTTTTTCTAAGGTTTATAAAGGCTGCGGTTCTTTGTGTCTTGATATCCCCTCTTATTGGTCACTATAGCAGCTTCAGAGTTCAAACCTCATGTAAGGTTCCCCTCTTCTTCTCCCTTTTGTTTTTCTATTCCCTTTGGCCTTCCTCTTCCCTCTCTGAATGAGTGGATTTCTTTCCTTTATTCTTTAAATATATGGCAGCTCCCTTATTCTATGGATGTGTGCCCTCTGGCAGCTCCCTGATTCTGTGAATATATACCTTTGGGCAGCTCCCAGCTTTGCAGCCCTGTGGTTCTCCCCAAAAACCCCGTAATTCCTAAAACTTCCTAAACCTGCCTATTTTAACCCTAAAAATTCCTTTTACTTTCAGCTATAGTTTGAGGTTCTCTGGTTAAAAACTTTGTCTTATTTCCTCTTGTATCCCCAGTACTTGGCTGAAGGCTTGACACACAATAGGTGGTCTGTAAATGCTTATTGGATTCATAATGTAAGCTTCTTCTTACCTGATAGCAGTAAAATGGATTTAGGGATATTGAACTTCCCCTTTTCTATACTTGCTCAGCACAATCCCTCAGGGCGATGGTGGGAAGGAAAGTTTACACTTAAGGGATAAATCAATGTAGTATTCCTATCTGCTTCCTATTGGCCTGAGTGTTGTAGCTGGGTTGGTCTCTCCCACTGTTGTTCAGAGAATTGAGTCAAGGGTGAGTGAGAGGGTGCCTGTGGCTCTAGCTTGCATCAGTGTTCAAGAATAGGAAGATGAGTTTAACATCTCTTGCTTACCTTTGCCTCCTTTGTCTCTTCCAGGTGTGGTGAAGTCCACATTCTCTCTATAGCAGCACAGGGCAAGAGGGAAGTGGTCAATGGG
>NW_006285040.1:7255977-7259209 GCF_000327345.1 Myotis davidii
GAAGCCCCTCAAAAACGTGTAGGTGAAAATCATCTAGCTACATAAAATAACACATTCATAAGAAATGAATTTGAGAATTATTTTATTAAGAAATGTATCATGTCAATAACAAAACAATATGTACATTTAAAAAGGTGCTTACTGTTCATTTTGACCGATGTCACCCCAATAAATTTAATAAAAAAATAAAGTGCTTATACAATAAATTAAAAATGTATTCCATAAGTTTAAAAATATATATTATTTTAGCTTTAATAAATGTACTTCTTCAAGATCTGCTTGCATATACCACTCTTATCTGTTACATAATTTTTAAAACTTAACTGAAACTATTTTCACAATATCAATATGAAATTCTTTCAAATTTCTCCACTATATGTCCAGCTTTTTGTGTGTACCGTTTTGCTTCTACGTATTTCCTTCTTTTGTAAATTTTTAGTATGAAAGAAATGCCTGCCTTTCAACAGAGGCTCATTTGCTCTTGAGTTCAACTTTTTTTCTTTTTGAAGCGAAAAAGTTCTCCTTCTCCTATACATTTAGATTCTTCTCTTGAGTAAGGCCTAGGTAGTTCCAGCTGAGAATTACTATCACAAAGCCAGTGGCTCAGACATCAATGCTACTGAAGTCTCCCTGACATTTGAGGGGTAGTATCTCCCCCACATTATAAACCAATATTAAACAATAAAAGCTTACAAAAATAAGTTAAGAAACCCTTCTGTAATTAAAAAAATAATTAGTAGTGATCTTTTAAATGTCACAGAATTAACATTCCCTCTACCTAATAAGGATGATATTTTTGTTGCTGTGAAATATGACTTCAATGAAGGTTCACTTTGTTTCTATTAAAGACGCATGAAACGACGCCACAATCCTATTAAGTTTGAGACTATTTTCTGGCATCCTTTTATTGTGTCTTCTCTTTTCTTTCTTTTCTTCATTGCCTGGGCATTATTTTTCTGTGGAATAAGAGAATCAGTAATTAAAATTAATTGTCATTATCTTTAATGGCAGGTTACATTGTCTTCTCTATGCAAACCCATTTCTCAATGTATTCTCCTAACACCTGCTTACTGTCTGGGCCTCTGTGCTTTCTACAGAGGAATTCCCTCCCATTATTCCACCCACTTACTCATGCATCAAGGCCAAGCACCACCTCCTTTGCCAGGCTACTGCTGATTGCTCAGACCTTTCTGTTAGAAACTATTCTAGTGTTTCACAGTGTGTTTAATTTAACTTGGCTCTCACTTAAATGGTTTTTTTTAAATTTATTATTGCATCATGGGTATTCCCCACAGTGCTGAGCAGAATGTTTTATACACAGGACACATTGAATAAGTAAATAAGTGAATAGGTCGATGACTTCATGATCTCCTTGACAAGATCGTAAGTTCCTCTAAAATAGGACATATCTACATCTTCTTTACAGATATAATTCAAAATTCTCCTGCCTTCAGTCCCTTCTACCACTGAGTTGTGCCACAGACACCTGAAGTTTTTTCGGAAGAGAGCCTAAACTTAAAAAAGATTGCAATGATATTTTAGTGTTTTCCTCTATCTAAATTACTCTTGAGTAGTGACCTTGACTGGACCTCCTAGATACACAACATTTGGGTCAAGAAAGATTACCAGGTTATAAGCAAAAATCTTACAATTTAAAATTTGCTAAATCATAAATTTTTAAAAAGTACTCCAGACTCTCCCTTTCTTACTATCCAGAACTTGACCTAGCCTGTTCTCTATGCTCTCCTTATATGGATAAACTTCACTGTGGCCATCAGTAGATTTACTAGTCTCCTTGATAGAAGGCATAGAACCAAACCAGTTTTTCACATGTAGCCAGACTCACCTTATGGTTTCAATCTCCAATCCCTAAAAAAGTGACAGCCTTGGCCACACAGACTACTCAGTGTGCAGACTGATAAAGTCCATTGGTTAATAGACAGCGATCATACATCTCTGCACTTGTTTCTCTTTGTCTTTTTAAAATTTGTCATCCAGAAGATAAATCCTCTGCTTCACTTCCATGCTGAAATAAATTCTTAGTACTAGTTGCATGCCAGGCACCATTCCAAGTGCTTTTACTAATATTGACTCATTTAATCCTTATAAACACTCTATGTGGGTCTGTTAATATGATCCTCATTCTGCAGAAGAAATTGAGCACACAGAGGCTAAGTAATTTATCCAAGTTTTCACTGTTAAAAGTTATGGGGCTAGATTCAAAGTTAGGCAAGACTGTCTCCAGACTTCCCGCTCCTAACTCTCTACTACTGTTTCCATATTTAAAGTTACGCATTCATTCAAATGCATGTGACTGCACATGCAAAAGCCACTATGTAAAGAGGCAGCAATACCACCCAGACAAGCAATTAAGCAAACATAGGGTAAAGCTCTGATGTATGATTTATCATTTTAAGAAAGAACGCACAATTATTAAGTGATAAACCTACGTAATGCTGCTCAAATTGTAGAACGGGCAAAAATTTCATAAGAAGCCCTTCCATACACAGGGACTGTGATTTTGAAGGTCTAGGTTGGGTCCCTGGGAATTGGCATTTTGGCCAATAATGTCCCATGCTCAGGCAGCCAGGTGACATTCTGATGTTGGAGGCTCAACACTCGCCGAACCGTAATTCTGTAAGAAGAATCAGAATCCTAGAAATAAGTGGGTTTCGGTCGAGGTATCAACCTAGGACTAACTGACCATCTACAGCTCTGGCTCATTTGCTCTCCAAAAGATAGAACCTGAATAAAAACCACAGACTTCTGCCCTGCACGAATAGCGCCTCTTTAATTCAAGGTGAGCGCCAAGATTAAAAACAAAACAAAACACACACCAAAAACCGAGAGTGCTTTACGTTGGCTTACCTGCTTTCGGTAGTAGCCTGGGCAAGAGCGTTCGAGCGTAGCTTGCGTTCTGCTGGCTAATTCTTCGGGGAGTGACTTGCAGCCGGGGGTAGGATGCAAGGTAAGGCGCTCGATTTTAGTGAGGCAATCCGGCTGCTCGCCAGCGGCGACGTTCACGAGAAAAGGAGAACACGCCACGGGGTGGGGGGTAGGGGTAGAAAAAAACAAAGAAATAGAGTTGGTAAGAAATGAGTGAAAGGGGGAGCGGGGTCGCAGCCAATGGGACCCGGGTGAGGAGAGGGCTAAAGACCCCACGGAAGGGGAGGAAGGTGGGGGCTCGTGAGGGTAGCAGAAGGCGTGGCAGGAGAGAGGACCTGCGCCGCCG
>NW_006285040.1:7259304-7270949 GCF_000327345.1 Myotis davidii
GGCCGGGGGGTGCCAAGAGGCGGCGCCGCGGGCGGAGGCACCCCATCCCCCGCTCCCGCCCGGGAGGTGGTGGTGAGGGGTGTGCCCCTGACGTCGTGCCCTGATCCCAGTTTCCTATTTGCCTTCCCTTTCGTGGGGGTGGGGGACGGGGAGCCTCTTCCGGAATCCCGCTCGGTTTCGAGAGAGACTTCCTCGCCCTAAATTGGAGCAGAAGTGGTGTCCCCAGCTGGGCACCAGCCCAGAAGTTCCGGCAGCCCAGTTCTCCTTGCGGGGTCGGTGTCGCCTGGGAACCCAACTACCGCCCGGGGTTCTACCTCCGGCTGCGCGCCCCTCCCCGGGATGCCTGGCGCCCCTCTGGAGAGAGCCAGGAGCACTGTTCAGCTACTCACCTGATCTTCACAGCGGAGGGTGGCGTCGCAGTCCGTACACTGGAAGAAAGGAAAAAAGCATCCAACGAGAGAGTAAAGACGTGTTCACAGGAGAAACCCCCCACACCCCCCACTGTTGCTCCCAGGGTTTAAAGATGCCCTGCAAGCAGTTTCCACTTCCGCACTTCTTTTCTATGCATCGGTTCTTGTCCTTGACAAAGTAGTGACACAAGTGGGAACCTTCAGATCTGAAGATTCAGCTCTCGGAAACAGTATCAGTGGGTCCTGGTCCTGGAGGGAGACGCCTCCTCCCCACCAGCGTAGGCACACCTGTAACCCTGTATACAGGGCTGCACACGAGAGCAATATGCCACCTTCGAATGCCCACATCTGTCCTGGAGCGAGCCGTTCATGCATGTCACACATGCGTGATCTATCCAGAAATTAGAATAATTAAGAAAATGACTGCTCCTGTGTTCTAGACAATCTGAAGCACACCTCATCCCACAATGGCATCCCAAGGCATCTAGAACCTTAGACAGACCTGAAGGGCAACCTCACTGGTTAGGTCTCAGCTCACAAGAATTCCCTCTTTTACTCCTCTCTTTTTCTCAAGCCTTCTCTTTCTCAAGCCTATTTTTTTACCTTTTTCTTTTTTATTTCCTGCGCCAGCGGAGCAGCAGGTTAGCCCAGTATAGACACCCCTGATGGGTCATGGGTTACCTATCAACATCTGCTCCGCATCAGCATCTGCACACTTAATGTCTGCCACTTTCTAGGTTGTCATTTTAGAGGCAGATATATCTCAATATCACTTGCAAAAATTTCTGACATAATGCTGGGTCATGATCTTTTCCCAAAATTATTTTTCTTTTTTTGAAAGTAAAACTGTGGTGTGTGTGTGTGTGTGTGTGTGTGTGTGTGTGTGTGTGTGTTGTGTCTATGTGTGTACTCTTCTGATGAAAACACGTTGTTTTTAAAAAGGTTTCTTCACTTACCGTCAGGTCCTTAGAAATGATGTTCAGGTAATCCATTCGAATCTTCTCAAAGTCGCAATCAGAGAAATTGTTGGTTAGCACCAACCCTACCAGTTGCAAAATGAAGATCTTCCTGAAAGAAGCTGACAGAACAAATAATAAGGCATCAGGCAATGTATTTGAAAACCCACTTCCACCCCAGGTTCACATTAAACTCTTTCCACCCACACTGAATTGCCTCTAGATCTGCAAGACCAGCCTTAGGGGCAAGGGCCCGGCACCAACTACTCTTTGCCTCTTATCCCCAGTGTACAGAAGCCCATATTCACCCATGCTGCTGCCTTAGGTTGGAGTCTCCCTGATGCTCCAGAGCCTTTTGGCTCCACATATATACTACCTAAACGCCTACGGGCCCTTTTCTCCTAGGCCAATGATTTTCCTTGATGTCATTTGCTTCCTTCAGAGAATTCTGAATTGATGACATGAAAGAAAAAAATAGGACTAGCCAAATCTATGGAATTTTACCCTTAGTAAAATCAGCAGTAATTTCCCTCTCCTCCTGTGATCTTTGTCCTAATTCTGTGATATATGCCTGGATGTGCTTTAAGAAGGAGATACCCACACCTTCCTCCTACAGGGCCATTTCCAACAAGCCCCTTTCTTGATGGAAAAAATACCCCCAAACAGCATCCACTCTGAGAATGGGGTTCATGCCATACACACTTAGCATTTCCTTTGGCCAATTTCAACTACTGCTTTCCCTCCTCTGTGGCCACTGAGAAAGTTCATGTGCTTACTTCATGGGATGCTTTAGAGTGTGGGTGCAACCTGAGGCTTGGACCAAGTTCCCATGTGAATGTATTAAATGTGCAATAGTGACCAGAATCTTAGAGGCAGGAACGAGAAAATGCTGAAACGAGTGGGGAAGAGTCTGATGGTCAAAGCACCCTTTTGGGGTCGGGGTGGGGGATGGCGGGGGAAGCGCCTCGGAGGCTATGCTCTCCTCTAGTACTTCTACAGGCGTCAAGAACGTTTAAAACCACTAACCCCAGCCTCCAGTCACCTTCACAGTCTCACCTCTGGGGCCAAACGTAAGAGCCAGGACGCTAGACTCAAGCAGTGGGACCAGATGGCGCGGCGCGGAGCGGAGCGCAGCGGCGGCGCGCGCCCTGGGAAGGAACTGTCCAGCGCGCCGCGATCCCAGACGCTGCGCTGTTAAGCGCCCTGCGCCCCACGCTGCAAGCCTAGACAACTCTGCTTGCCTCGGGTCCACGTTGGGACCTGAGCACCCGCACCTGTTTTGGGAAGGGGGGAAGGCGCGAGAAGGAGGTCACGTATTTGAACTGGCAAACCCTTGTTAACACAGCCAAGCAGAGTTTAAATTCAGGGAAGTGAGTCAGGGAGAGTGCCAGAGAGGATGCCGAGCCGCCTGTGGCTCTGGCAACGCCAGCCGAGTGTTAAAAGGACGAAAGCCCGCCTCCTAGCAGGCTGCTACAGGACTAATCACGCTCTCCTGAGCTTGACCTCCTGCCGCCCGGGCTTTCCTGACTCCCAGTTCTCCTCCCTCTTCCCCCTTCCCTTCTTTCCGGAGCCTAACGAGCCCTGGTCCTTGGGAAGTTCTTAGTAGTTATCACCGGAGCTCCCAGGGCAGGGTGACCCGCGTGAGTTCCTAGCAAATGTCACAGGTCACATGGCACCTGGGAACAAAAGGAGGGGTGGCAAGAGAAGAGAAAAAAAGCACAGTCTCCGAGTTGGGGGTTAGGACTCGAGCCAGAAGTGAACTTTTTTTTTCCATAGAAGGCGCTCAGCAGCTGTACCAATACAGCTGGACCCAGTTCTCTGGGTAAGGACTGAGAATAAAGGTTGTGGCGCTGGCAGCAGTAAGGGAAAGCCTATGATTCACCGCATGACTTCAAAGGTGGGCTCTTCTGGAACCCTCCAAGTCTAGGGTTTAATGTCATGCAGCATCCTTTGGTAGAGAAGCGCCCCCGCCCCCATCACCAATTTTTCAGGGTGTCTTGGGATAATGCCCCAACCGGATTCATCCGCTGTGACATTAGAGGTGTTCCTGGTGGACACCTGGACATTGTCCGGCCAATCAGGAGATGAAGACACAGATCTCTCCCCTGGGTGAAGATATGCGCGTGGGGCAGTAACAGAAGAAAGGCCACCCTGACTGAGGTTCTATTTCCAATTTTCTAGGGTGTAACCGAGCTGCCTCCTTTTCTTTATTTCTTCCTTTAAAACATTATATCTATGGCAACTTTGAGATGAGGCAGACAGGGTACCTCCTCCTCGGGCATTCTAGAGGATGGCTCTTAGACTGTTAAACACACTGCTAAACATTTGTCCCTGGGACCCCCTATTTCTTTATCTGTAATTGTGTGACCTCCTAAATCACTTCAATTACATCACTTTTCTGCTTAAAAACTCTTGGTAGACTCCCAGTTGCCTTGCCATTTACAACCATCTCTCCCCTCTTGGCTCCATGCCAAGCATGTCAAACTCACAGGCTGGCTGCATGGGGCCCACAACGAATATTTTTGTGGTCCGGCCAATATAACAGTATGTAAGAAACGTTTTAATAAAAACTTCATAGCTTAATTTTTACACTCTCCTTTTATACAGAAATATTAATAACAAACTACAATGTTCGCTGACTACTACAATCGTGTTGCATTCATTTCTCTTACCCACCTAATGCACAGGTGCACCCTTTCTCTCCACTAATACTACCAGCGAATATTTTAGCAGCCTAATTTTTATTAAAATGTTCTATTATTTTATGTTGATGATTACTTATTTATTTCAGCCCTTCTTATTCAGCATGTCTCTATCAACCTAAACCTACGTTTCTATGAAAATTGAGGCTTTTGTTTTTTTGTGACCCACATAAGCTTAACCCTTGTTTATTTGGCCCATGTTAGCTTTTGAGTTTGACATGCTTGCTCTATGCTGTCTTTCTAGCATTATTGCCAATCTTTTAGGCTTCTGCCAAATTGTACTTAAAGTAAACATGCTCTAAATGTGCCCTAATCTTTGTTCTTTCAGCCTTCCCACCCTCAGATTTTAACTTTCTCCTGTTAGTCCATGCTCGTTTCACTAGCCATCTACTCACAAGTGGTCTCCTACCTGCCTGTGACCACATTTTCCTTTTAGATATATTTATCTTGGACTTCCCTCTTATGACCTCAATTCATTACATAATATTTCAAAGATATTTTCTACTTTATTTATTTATTAGATTGTGAGTTTCCTTAGAAGCAAGCAATTTAGGAATTTGTTCAATATCCATTTACTTTTTCCAAAGACATTTGGAGTGACTTGCAATAATTTCATCAGTGCAAGAAGGTAAAAAACAGTCAAGATGAGGCAACATAAAGCACAAAGAATAAAGAGGTGAGGATCGGTTACAAGGAATGCCACAGGAGAGCATTATTAAGAACTAGAGAATTAAGGCAAGCTCAAAAGTGAGTTCTGATCTTGCAGTCATTGCAAAGAAGAACATAAGATGGGCTCTACAAGTTTATTAGGGAAACCATTTTTTTCTTAGGACTGTGGTCATCATCATAGCCACCATAGGTCCTAGTCTTATATGCTGTATGTAGTAATAGATACCTAAAGATACTCAATAAACTGAAGTATATTAACTTTCTTTTAAGACCATTGCCAGGTAGCAAATCATTTCCTATTAAAAGAATCTCTCCTAGTAAAAGAAGACTTCTTTTTTTGGCTTTTTGCTGCCACCATTCTGTAATCTACTTATGACTTGCCTGTGGCAATCATTCAGCTAAGGGCATCTCTGAAAATTCGTGATGGGCTAAAGAGCTTCCCATTTTCTCTCTCTTCATCTGTTCAAATGCTGAAGGTGTGAACAGTATCTACAGTTTGGGAAATCCTAGATTAGGTCAAGAATTGAAGTGAGATCATTTGTATCACTGTGATTACTCAGAGCTTATGCAATTCTCTTACTCAGGAATGGACCAGAAAATGACCTACGACACAACTCTCTTTTCTCCTACCCTAACTAGAAAGATCTGTCATTCACTTATTTCCTTAATATTTTTATTTTTTTTAAAGTAATGGCTCCCTTTGTTTTTCATTCCCTTATTTTCTCCCTCCCTCTGTTTAAATTCACTTCCTTCCTCTTCTTTTAACTGTCATGAATATTTAAGTAGATTGAAGTTGACTGGGAGGGGGAAAAAGATTCTATATTTTAAAAATGTATTAAATCATAGAGTCTTTGGACTTAAAATGGAATGGGTATTAGGTAGGTTGAGAAAGAAAATGGGAAACCTCTTGATGAAATGGAAGATATTTCCTTCTACGGAGTAAGAAACATGGATGATGCCAACCTTATCTTGGCAATATTTTAGAAAGTGTAACAATGGACTTTCCCTAGCAGATGGGTGGTTTTTGGGGGAGGATTGGAAGTAAAGAGATTGCTGACTATATAATCACTCTACTTCTTGGCTTTTGTATACTTATCCAAAAAGGAAGGGCTACACTTTGCAAGGGTGAACATTTTTTCTTTCTTGAAATTTTACCTACATTTTTTGTAGTCAGGTACAGTATTTATATAATGTGAAGTGCGTCAATGTGAAGTCAACGCAGCACATATTTATTTGACCCATTAATTTTGCATTGTACGTTTGTACTCAACAGCCTTTCTGTTGGTCTGAACCATTGATTCATCAAATTCCATACATCCTCTAAGATTCTTTGGGGAGATTTGTAGACCAGAAAGTGAAGTGAGTTAACTATGACTCATGTGAAAAACATACCTTTTATTTTGTTTCATTTTCAGGCCAGTGATACTTGCATGATCAGCCTATGGATCAGAGAGTGAAGGAGACTAAATATATGCATAAAAGCCTAGTGCTTGCAGTTATTCCTCTGTAAAGAAACAGTCGTAGCCTCAGCCAATTGTAGGTAAAAGATCTTGCTTGCTTTACTGTTTTTCTGCAATCTAATAGGAAACAAAAAGGGAGAAGATTATGCAAGAAAAAGGTAGGTATTGAGTTTTCTTAGAATGTTTCAAAATAGTTGTAGAAGAGGTCAGAGTTCAAAAATAGTTCCAATTTTAGATACTTTCGCAAGGATAGTTACCATAGTTGTAAATAAAGTATCTTCTATTTTCCCCTCTAGATATGCTCTCCACCCATCCTTATCTTGCTTTGTACCCCAGGGAAGCTGACCTATAAGGACTGCATCAAAGTCTCCATAAACCTCCAGTTTCTGGTTGGGTTCAGCCAATGGGAAATATTGGCAAGAGTTCAGAAGGTAGGAGGACAGTAAATTGGGATTTTAATTCACCCACTCCTTTTGTGTTAGCTCTTCGCAGCTTGCATGCTTTTCTTCCCTGAAGGCCCCAACCCCTGTTAGCTGACCTCTAGAACTTGCTACATTGGTTCTGGCAACCCTTTCCTTTCTTTGTCTCTTTATCATCTAAGGGTGATAATAGCTTCTTGCTAGCCTGGGGGCACTGTTCTATTCTAAACATTACAACTTGGCTGGGCCAGATCCAGTTTATACCCATTGTTCTGACAACATTTATTAATAAAGTTTCATTTTACCTTCAAAAGTGGCACCATTTAAATAATAAGTTATATTAATATTGCTGATTTCCCTACTTATATCCGTTATAGATAATTCCTTTGTTACCCAATTTGAGTGTGCCATTTGTTTCCTGTGGGCCTCCTAACTCATTGTCACCAGGATGTGATCACTTACAGCCATCAGCTAACATTCCTGTCCTTTACCTTGTGGGATCAGACTAGTTCTATAACTTTTATAGAGGAAACAGTGACTCCTAATATATAATTAAATTATAATTTTTTTTAAAAAAGTTCTTGCTCTTTTCTTAACAGTGAAAGATACAAGAAATTTTTCAGTTTTCCTTTTATTGCCAAATGACATCTTTTCCTAGTAATATTGCTAGACTGGATTTGCAAGAAAACTACACACCCACTTAACTCTATTGCATAACTTGCTTAGTAGCTGAACCCTCATTGTTTATATATAAAAGCGTCATAAGAAAAGTGACCATTATGTGAGTCAAGTAGTAGGCATTAGCTTATTTCTCATCTGGTATGTTTGAGGTCCTCCAAGTAGCTCCTCTATGGTGAGTCCACTATTATCAATAATAATATCTGAGTTACACAATCACTCCAAGTATTTCCTCTGCGTAATGTAACAACCCCCTCACAGCCATTTTATAATCATTTTGGTCTACTTTCTGAGAATGGGCTGCCTGAGAATTCCAGACTCATGGTGAGGGTGAAGGGAGAAAAAAACAAGAAAAGGAGGAGACTGAAAAGTTGAGGAAGATAAATGGACAGCAAAGATATATAGTGTCCATTAACACAGAGAATAGTGTGGTGAAGGCCTTGGGTAAGGGGCAGGTGTGGGCTAGAAGGGGTCAATGGGGGAAAAGAGGGGGCATCTGTAATATTTCAATAATAAAGATTTTTTTTAAAGACATATAGTGTCCAAGTTTGACTCGGGGCATGTCCTCAGGTGGCTCTGTCATTTAGAAAAGATGTTGGGAATTTAGAGCAGGTGGTCAGCAAACTGTAACTTGTAGACCAAATCCTGTCCACTGTGTTTAAAAACAAAGCTTATTGGAACACATTTATAACCTTTTGTTTTCAGCATTGTCTCTGATTCTTTTTGCACTATAAAGACAGAATTGAATAGTTGAAATGGAAATCATGTGGTCTGAAAAGCTTAAAATATTTGGTATCTGGCCTTTTATAGAAAAAAATTATAGACCTTTGGTTTAGAGGCTCATCCCACTTAACCTTATAATGGATTTGGTAGTTGACTCTCTATACCTGTACAATTCATGTATCAAAAAGATTGTCACCAGCGCCTAAGGTCATGTGTCTCCAAAACAGTAATCTCTCCTGAATACAGTCTTTAAATCAAGGGAATTTTCCCTTCTCTTCTTACACCCACCTTTGTTCAACAAAATTTGTAGTGTAAACTCCTAATTCATACTAAGCACCTAGGAATATTGATTAATTACACTCCCAAATTCCCAAGACCTTTCTCATCTATGCCTAATAGTTTTAAAGGTTCAAATCGTTTTTAGAGAATAGTTGTTGCAAAATGCATTTGAAGAGATGAAATCTAAAAACAAAGATATGCAATAAGTATTTCATACTTTGTTATTCGACAAAACCAGGAAATTGCCTCAATAATTTCATATCTCAGAGAATATAGTCTACTTTCATCTTTTTGAAAGAAGAGATTCATAGAATTGTAGTATGGGTGTTATTCTTTTAGATGAATGTGCCCATTGATAACTTCACTAGAGGCCCAGTGCACAAAATTCTTGCATGGGAGGTTCCTCAGCCCGGCCTGCACCCTCTTGCAATCTGGGACCCCTTGGGGGATATCCAACTGCTGGTTTTCTTCTGACAACTTTTAAGATGTTCTCTGCCTTTTTTTTTGTAGTTTCCTTCTAATGCACCCAGGTATTAATTTCCTTTCTCCTCACAGTCTGCGATCCCTCGGGGATGTAGCAGTGTGCCAAGCAGCAGGTAGCCAGGGAAGAGCCTGAACTGGGGCCAGGTGCTGTGCCACTTGTGCTCATCCAGGCCCACTGCTCCTGCTACTGCGGCTCAGTAGTGCTGCTGCAGAGTCAGGAGAGGCTCCCATCGCTGCAGCTGCACTCGCCAGCCGTGAGCCTGGCTTCTGGCTGAGTGGTGCTCCTCCTGTGGGAGTGCACTGACCATCAGGGGCAGCTCCTGTGTTAAGCGTCTGCTCCCTGGTGGTCAGTGCACATCATAGCGACCAGTTGTTCTGCCGTAACAGTCACTTAGGCTTTTATATATATAGATTGTAACTTCATTTAATGAAGAATACTTACTTTACCTCTAAATCCACACTTTTCTGATACAATGAGTTGAATTACCTTTCTCATTCATATTTGTGTAAAGTCAGAGTTTTTTTTTTATTGGGGACAGTTCTTTAAGGGAGAGAGAAACAAAAACCATGAGAGAGAATCATTGATTGGTTGCCTCCTCTGAGCCCGCAACAGGGGCATGTGCCCTGACCAGAAATCCAAACCATGACCTCTTGGATCCTAGGTTGACGCTGAACAACTGAGCCACTCTGGCAGGGTTGATTCTTCTATGTGCCCTGATGAGAGATCAAACTCGCAACCTTGGCATATTGGGACAATGCTTAACCAACTGACCTGCTCAGCCAGGACTGAAAACCTATGTATTTAAATTTATCTTATGATGCTTATATCTGCATTATGCTCAGGACTTGTCACATTGTCTCATAATATCTTGATGTAACTCAATGATATTTAATATTTATTAAACAACAAGTATTAGTTGCACAGAAGTAAATCCAAAGATAATGTTCTATGGTGTGTTTTTATTGTTTTATAAATAAATGATTTTTAAAAAGAAATGAGTTAATAATTGAAATTATTATTTCATTACTAATAAGTAAAATTATTAATTTAAAAATAATTAAAATTTAGTGGGTCAATTAGGAGTCAGTGCAAGAATCTAGAGATGAAGGCATGTGGTCCAACTCTGATCCAGAGCAATTTGTTTATACATTTTGTTTTTTTATCATGTCTCACTGGGATGATTTAAAGAGATGTTAATATATACAAAAGCCCTTCTTGATATATGGAGAGAGGCCCAGTTGTACATTTTATGAGTTAAAATGCAAAACACTGAGCATACAGACCTCCTTTCATCTTCAGATAAACTGCCCACCGCTAGGTGTCTCAGTGGGAATGTACAGCATCACAGGCATCTGAGAAAGTGTTCCTGAGCAATTGCGTAATGAGCAGCCTCAGGCATTGGTGTCTCCTTCTGCAAAGAGCTTGGAGTGAAATCGTCATGAGTCATTGTTTTCAGTTGCAGAGTGAGGCTAAGTTTCCTCTGCTCCAACTGCTATAACGTAACACCACAAAACTAGGAAGCTTACAAATAAACCTGTATTTGTCATAGTTTTGAAGGCTGGAAAATCTATGGTTAGGGTGCTGGCTGATTTTTTTCTGGTGAGAGCTCTCTGCCTGGCTTGCAGGTGACTGTATCCTCACATAGTGGAGAGAAAGATCATCTGTCTGGTGTCTTTTCTTAGAACATTGATTAGTGCTGGGACACAAACCCACCATGCAGGCAACACAAACTCATCACCTTATTCCCACCCCAAAGCTCCATCTCCATACCATCGCATTGTTAAGGCTTCAAAACTTGAATTTTAGGAGGACACAGTCAGTCCATAGCATGCATATCGATCTGATAAGTTGCAGAAAAGCATTTCTATTTTGCCATCTTTTCTTTGTTTTTGTTTCATTTTGTTGCTGCCTTCTTTTGAATTAATTCAGTATTTTGTAAATATTTCTTTTTATTGCTTTATTTGTATAGTGTGTGTGTGTGTGTATGTGTGGTTGCTTTCAAGTTACAGTATATGTCTTTAGATTACCACAGTCTACCTTCAGGTAATATACCATTTCATGTCTAGTGTGTCTGTTATAAAAGCATATTTCTATCCCCCCCCCCTTAGCTTCTCTCCAGTTGCTGCTATGTACTTTATTTAAAGAGTCAATTATATATACACACACACACACACACACACACACACACTAGGGGCCCGGCGCACGAAATTCGTGCACTAGGTGGTGGTGGTGGGGTGTCCCCTCTCACATACTGGGAGCCCTCAGGCGTTGATCCCCATCACCCTCCAACTGCAGGATCGGCCCCTTGCCCAGGCCTGATGCCTCTGCCAGAGGTGTCAGGCCTGGGCAGGGGACCCTCATTTCCCCCCATCACTGGTTCTGCCCCCAGCCCAGGCCTGATGCCTCTGGCCCAGGTGTCAGGCCTGGGCAGGGGACCCCCAGACCCCTCTGATTGCTGGCTCTGCCCCTGGCCCAGGCCTGATGCCTCTGGCCCAGGATTCAGGCCTGGGCAGGGGACCCCCCTCTACCCTCATCTCCGGCTCTGCCCTTGCCCAGGCCTGATGTCTCGGCCAGAGGAGTCGACCCCCATTACCCTCCGATCGCCTGATCAGCCCCTTGCCCAGATCTGACGCCAGAGGTGTCAGGCTTGGAGAGGGAACCCCCATCTCCCCCCATCACTGGCTCTGACCCCCGCCCAGGCCTGAGGCCTCTGGCCCAGGAATCATGCCTGGGCAGGGGACCCTCATCTCCCTTTGATCACTTGCTCCACCCCCCGCCCAAGCCTGACGCCTCTAACCCAGGCTTCAGGCCTGGGCAAGGGGACCATCATATCCCCCCCATCCCCGGCCCCCCCCCCCCCCCCGG
>NW_006285040.1:7271279-7292259 GCF_000327345.1 Myotis davidii
CAGTGGATTTTTTATCTGTCCTAATAGAAATATTTGTTACATATCAGAGAGTAATATAACCGATTAGATTAATATTCAGTAGTTTAATAATCCTATCTAATAATAGACAAAGATTCAAATTGACCGTACCTTCACTACACCCACCATTGGATAATCAGAGCGATATGCAAATTAACCACCAAAGAAGATAGTGGTTAATTTGCATACATAGGCGCAAAGCAGCGGAGCGAAGACTGAAGGAGGCTCCAGCTGGAGTAGCAAAGGCTTGAAGGCGGCTCAGGCCGGAGCAGCGAAGGCTTGAAGGTGGCTCCAGCTGGAGCAAAGGCCTGGGTCCTGGGTGCCAGAGGAAAACTGGTGCCGGCAGCCAGGGGAAGGGAAGGCCTATTGCATGAATCTTTTCGTGCAACAGGCCTCTAGTATTTGCATAATAATATGTATTTTTATTGATTTCAGAGAGGGAGATGGAGAGATAGAAACATCAATGAGAGAGAATCATTGAGTGGCTGCCTCCTGCACACCCCCTACTGGGGATCAAGCCCGAATCCTGGGCATGTGTCCTTGACTGGAATTGAACCTGGGACCCTTCATTCCACAGGCTGACGCTCTGACCACTGAACCAAACCAGCTAGGGCAAGAGTCAATTATATTTTAAAGAGATCTTTAAAATAAGAAAAATTTACCATGCATATTTACTCACGTAGTTATTTCCTCTGCCCTTCTTTACGTGCTGTGTAGATCCAAATTTCCCTCCAATGAGGGAGGTTTTAAGGGCATTTTTTTGTAGTCCAGATTTGCTGTAATGAATTCTTTCAGACTTTGTGTGTCTGAAGCATCCCTTTGCCTATTTTTGGCCTTCAATTTTCAAATATATTTTTTGGATATAGAAACCTTCCCTTTGCCCCCTTATTATTTTAAAGATTTTCTGTAAAGTCAAGTGGTTTGAATTATTTTTAAAAAGAAATCTGTTATCCTTATGACAAAATGATGAACATATAATGTGTTTTTCCTCTAGCTGCTTTTCTTTTTTCATGCTGTATTATCTTTAATTAAGTACAAAGACTTTTCCAATCATGTCACCCGGAGCTCACTTCACTCACTGCTCTATTTGGCCGCCAGTCTCTTGTCTCTCTCTTCAGCAATGGTGAGGCAGATGCCCTTTCCACGGGGAAGGGAAATCCATGGTTTGTTGCCTTTGCCAGTTACAAAACTGTTGGAGAGCTGGGCGGCAAAGCTGTTGCCATTGGCATCTTTCACATGAACTCCGTCAAAAGAACCAGGGTGCCTCTCTCTGTTGGTGATCATGCCAATTCTTCCCAGGTTAGCACCTCCGGTCACCATACACAGGTTACCAGCGTCAAACTTGATGCAATCAGTAATTCTGTCAGTCTCCAAATCAATCTGAATGGTGTCGTTCACCTTGATGAGGGGATCAGGGTAGCAATGGTGCGAGCATCATGGGCTACCAGATGAGGGATTCCTTTTGTGCCCACAAAGATCTTCCTCACTTTGCACAACTTGTACTTGACCTCCTCAGGTGTAATATGATGAACAGCAAAGCGGCCCTCTTGGGACCATGAGCCATGGCTGCATTAGGCAAAAAAAGAGGCCTCTAGCTGCTTTTAATGTATTCTCTTCATCACTGTTCTCTGCCCTTCAGCTTTATTGAGATATAATTGACATAAAACATCATGTAAGTTTAAGGTGCAGAAAGTGTTGATTTGAAAGTGTTGTTTATGTATATTGCAAATAATTACCACCATAGTGTTACCTAACACCTACATCACTTCAAATAATTACCATTGTTTTTTTTTATGGTGAGAAATTTAAGATCTACTGTCTTAGTAACTTTTAGGTATATAATACAGTATTATTAATTATAATGTTGTAGTGCAGTTCACTAATTCCTTATGCATTTTTCCCAATATTTTCTGTTTCATTTTTATTGATTCTGTTGTTATATCCCCAAGGTAACTATTTTTCTCTTGCTGAGTCTAATACAGTATGCTGTTAATGCCATCCAGTGTATTTTTAATTGAAGATGTTGCATTTTTAGTTTCTAGAAAGTTGATTTTGGATTAAAAAAATTTCTGTTTCTATTTAACAAACTTAATGTTTTCTCTATCTAATTATAATATGAAATACAGTTTTATTACGTATTTAATTTTCTTTCTACCAATTCTTTTTTTCACTGTCATACCTGAATTTGTTTCTATTGGTATGGGTAGCATTTTTCTTCCTTGTATTCCTAGTAATTTTGGATTGGATGAGCAATATTGTGGATTTTACCTTGTTAGAATATTTCTGCAATAATATTTTTGTGCTTTGTTCTGGGACATAGTTAATAGGAAAGTTTCATTCTTTTGACCTATATTTACTAGTAAGCTTTGTTAGGCAGAATCAGACAGTGGGGCTATTTTTTTTTTCTCTCAGCATAATGGCTACAACTTTCTGAGTACTCTTCCTACAAATGATGAGCTTTTCCACTTTGGTTACATGTTTTTCCTGACCCTGTGTGAGCACGGGAGATTATTTCTACTGTTTCTTTTGCGTGACTGTTTTCCTGACCCTTAAATGCATGTGCCAATGTGCCAATGAGTACTCAGCTGAAGGTTCCAGGGGGAGTGTCGTATAAAGTGAACATGTACCCAGCTGGTGTAGCTCAGTGGTTGAGCATCGTCCTATAGACCAGGACATGATGGTCAGGGCACGTGCCTGAGTTGTTGGCGCGATCCCCAATGGGGGCATGCAGGAGGCAGCTGAACAATGATTTCCTTTCATCATTGCTGTTTCTACCTCTCTCTCCCCCACTTCCTCTCTGAAAAAAAAAATTACACACACACACACACACACACACACATATGTATTTTAAGAGAAAATATGCTGTGGAGTTATACAATGCTGTAGTCTAATTTCAGCTCTGCCAGTTACTAGCTGTGTAATTTTGGTCAACTCACTTAAATTTTCTTAGCCTCAAGTTTTTACTTGTAAAATGGGAATAATAATAACTTATGTGAAAATAGAAATAATCACAGTAGTAATGACTGTACAGGATGCCTGAGAGGATAAGTATTGCTTGGGCTTAGTACAGTGCCTGGCACAGGGCAAGTTTTAAATGGCACTGTAAAAGTAAATTGAAGTATTGAATAATGTTAGTAGGATGCAATTAAATAACATGAAGCACACTGTTCAAAATTTGTCAGAGATGGATAATCTGTAGTTGATTATATAAAGAAGATTATAACCTTCCAATTCAGCCACCTGCTAACGATGTGCCAAAGAGGTAAAAGGAAAAAGAAAATCACTCTTTCACTTTGAAGATTCATTGAATCTTAGTACAACTTTTCATTTTACCTTCAGCAAATGTAGTTTTTAAGTGTTTTATATTCTTCAAATATTTGACTATATATAAATATATGTAAATATATATAAGTCAATTTAAATTACTTACTATTGGCCACAAATTGACAATGGCAGAACTAAAACTACAATTCAGGTATCTTTCTGCATCTCGAATCAGCTTGACTGGAGGATGTGGAATTCTTGTTTGTTTGTTTAAAGATGTTCAATTACTTTAAAAAATCATTCTTTTTAATATTAATTTTCCAAGAACATTATATTGTTTTTATGTTGTCTCAGTCATTGCACCTTTGCTTTGGTTATCTTGCCATATTTGGAATTGGTAATTTTATCTTATTGCTGCTATATTATCCTGCTTTATTTGATTATAAGAATTTCCTTTCTGCCAAAACCGGTTTGGCTTAGTGGATAGAGCGTCGGCCTGCGGACTGAAAGGTCCCAGGTTCAATTCCGGTCAAGGGCATGTACCTGGGTTGCGGGCACATCCCCAGTGGGAGATGTGCAGGAGGCAGCTGATCGATGTCTCTCTCTCATCGATGTTTCTAACTCTCTCTCTCTCTCCCTTCCTCTCTGTAAAAAATCAATAAAATATATTTAAAAAAAAAAAGAATTTCCTTTCTCAGTTTGTTTTCATCCCAACATTGACTACTAAGCCATTATCATTGGTTTTGTTCCTATGTTTCAGTTCTTCTCTTGCTTTGCTTTATTTTACTTCAGTTCAAATGTTGGCTGATGTTTATTTTCACTGTAGGCAAGCACTGTTTCAGGGTGTGTAGACAATGACAGGGATGGTTGTCACTCTGGCTTTCAACTGTTCTAATGTAGATTCTTTTATCTCTTACCCCACCCTTTGCCTCTCCCTTCATCTGTTGTCACTGCATTACAACTATTCTTTTCCCCCATCTCCACCTCCTCCCATAGGATTCAAAGGGTTATCTGCTGCCAAAAAGACAGTGGTGGATAGAAAGGAAGCAATTATGGTAACCTACTGTTAAAATCTATTCAACACCAGTTACTCCTTTTTTGAAATATGTTTTGTCTTCTTGGAATTTTGTTTCAGATTGACTTGACCAAGATTAATTTTGTATTATATCAAGTTCATATTGTGTTTGTTAGGGTCGCAGGAGGAGGTATGCACGAGGCTGAAAGGGGTAAAGAATTATGAATTTATTAAGTCATCTGGAGACCAGATGGGCTGAGCCCCCAAGTGGCGTCAGCACCCAGGGACTTGGGAGTCAGAGGTTTTATAGGACTTGAGGAGGGCTTTTCCTGAGGGGAATTCTCTGGGCGGGTCCGGATCCTGGGCAAGTCTGGAGGAGAATGATATCGGTCTTAGCAAATGGAATGTGGTCTAAGTGAAAAGGTTAAATGCATGTGCTGGGGTGTGGGAACAGCCAGAGAGAGGTCAATGTGGGGGAGTGGGGGGAAGGAAACATATGTGATATTTTAAACAATAAATAATTAAAAGAAAAAAAAGTAAAGCAGGAAAAAAAGAGAGAAATGATCTAAAGGTCAGTTTCCCAGCGGAGGGGATAGCGATGTGATTATTTGATCAGACCTAACTGTGTGGACCATCTTGCTTTGCCAGTTGCTTTTTACTGTTTCAATTCCATATCTGTCTTCTTCTATTCTTTACTTTTGCTATCATTTGTTTTTTTGCTTTTGCTTTTTACTTTCCTAGGCAAGCTTTTGCTCTGTGGTCAAGCTTGGTTTTGATTTTCATTTTATTTCCACTCCTATTTAGTAGCATGGAATTATTTAGCATACTTATTGGAATATTAGCAGCTATTCCATTTTGTTTGTTGTGGAAAGATTCTGGCTCAGATTAATTTGCTTCAAATCAATAAATATTTATTAAGTGCACTCTAAATTTTTCATCTTACTGAGTCCTACAGGCATTCAGGTATCTTTAAGAAGTTTCCAGCTTTTTAGAGGTGTGTGCAGGACATCAACATCTAATGAAGCACTGGAGGGACTAGTATGAATAAATATTATAGGATAAGAAAAAATGATGAATAATGTCAATTAGAATTATTTATTAACAAGCCATTTTTAATACTGGTGAAGAGTAGCATTGGAGGAATTATTTTTATTGGATGCAAGGTCATTATCCTGGATTCTGCTATAAACTAGTTTATAAAAACACTTAGAAGATGTGGATCTTTTTAAAAATATATATATTTTATTCATTCTTTACAGAGAGGAAGGGAGAGGGATAGAGAGTTAGAAACATCGATGAGAGAGAAACATCTATCAGCTGCCTCCTGCACACCTCCTACTGGGGATGTGCCCACAACAAAAGTACATACCCTTGACTGGAATCGAGCCTGGGACCGTTCAGTCCTCAGGCCAACGTTCTATCCGCTGAGCCAAACCAGTCAGGGTGAAGATGTGGATCTTAAAGAATATCTATCTCTCAGATGATTTTAAACTCTCAGATGATTTTAAAATTCTCACTATGCTTCACTGAGGTATCATTTCATTAAATCCTATGTGTGAATGTAGTGGAGACTTCCAGTTTTCCTCCAAAATTTGTTCTTTTCTTTTTGAAATTAATAAAAGTGTGACTGGAAAGTGACTGTCCAGCTAGAAGCTGTATTTCCGTGCTCTCCTTGCAGCGAGGCACACTATGCGTTGTTATATGGAAAAGAAATAAATTATTTACTTTTTATGTGAATGATCTGTGTTCCAGCCGCTGGCCTGCTAAAACAGAGTACAAGTATAGAATAAATCATCTGGCTCGAAGATAAGTAAGACTGTTAAATGTTTTGATATAATTTTGTGGGATGTGATCTATTTGAAGAATTGTTAACACTAATTTTACCTGTTTCTTTCAAATCTCATGGATTTGAGTCATGGATGTCACACTCTGTAACTCATTCAACTCAAGATAGTCAAAGGAGCCAAGTGTACCTTTCCTTCTCAGCTCTAAATTGTGCTTCCTGATGATTTTCATTTCTATTCCTTTCCTCTGAGCCACATTGTCTATTATAAATGATTTAAGAAGAGGTAATGATTTTGGCCAATACCTTAAACTATACTTGTACTGAATGACTAAGACTCTCTCAGGTAATTTTAATGTTGACTCCACTCCAGACTGTTTCTTTGCAGCAGTTTCAGACAATAAATAAGTAAATTTTTTTAAACCAGAACTATCAGTCCTGGGCAGTCCTCCAGGACCTTAGGACTGCTTTTGAGTACATGCATTTAAATTGTATGGTTTATTGACATACTAGAGGCCTGGTGCACAAAATTTGTGCACGGGTGGGGTCTCTAGGCCTGGCCGGCAATCAGGGCTGATCAGATTCCCCATCTCCCCGCCTCCCTGCCTCCCTGCCTCCCCGCCTCCTCCTTCCCTTACTGCCTGCATCTACCACCACCCACCCCCAGTTCCCCATCCCAGCCTGGGGCCCAGACTGGATCAGGCAATAGGGGCCTGCTGGCCGGGGGGGAGGAATAAGGGAAGGGACCCAGGAGGTTGGCTGCTGGCCCCAAGGAGGACAAAAGCATGGATGGAGTGTTTGTGTGAACTAATATAAATTCAAAGTAAACATCATCACATAAAAGGGTACGGTCTTTTTTTTCAATATTTTTATTCATTTCAAACGGGGCGAATCTGGCCCGTGGGCCGTAGTTTGCCCATGGCTGGTCTACCCCCGGAGGTCAGTGTGTGTCATAGCGACCAGTTATTCTGGTTGTCCCATTGTAAAGTTGCTTAGGCTTTTTTATATATAGATGATTGCAGGAGATTAATTTCAAAGGCTATATAATTGTTTTTTTTCTGCTGTTTCCACAGAGGGTTATTAGTAAAAGAAGAGAAAGAAGTAAAATTGAGATCAATAAATTCTGTTCCTGGTCAGAGATTTGCTGGGAATGGAAGTTGACAGTGATAAGTAAAGAAAGATGAAAGCTTTGGATGACTTCATGGACATCTTCCATCCCCAAATCACTTAGGTGGAGATTTGAAGAGATCTAATTTTCTTATGTATTAGATTTCTTAACTATAAAATGAAGAAATTTAACATATTGCCTTTAGATATCTTCTAAATTTCAGATCTATGTTTTTATAGTTTTTTTCCCCTATATTTGTGTTCAAATGGATTAGAAAATAGGGGAAAACATTTAACTTTTACTATCTTGTTTGTATTGGTTATTAGCCAGTTGTTTTATTGATCAGTAATTGTTTTATTGAAATTAACCAATAGGCAAATTTGGGCAGAATAATCAGAGGTGGAGCATGCATGCACGTATCTATTTATCTACCTATCTGTCTGTCTATCTGTCTACTATTTAACATTTATTATGTGCCAGACACTGCTATAATCACTTTATACATATTAGCTCTTTTAGTATCACAACAATCTTATGAAGTAGATAGTGTTATTTCCCATTATATAGATGAGAATACTGAGGCATAGAAACATAGAGTAACTTTCCAGAAGGCATACAGTTGGTATCTATTGGATAAGCAGTCTGGTTCCAGAGTTAGAGATTTTGTGTACAATGTTTTGTTGATTTAAAAAAAAAAGCTTTCAGGCAATAAAGGACAAAGGCTAAAAACATCCACTTGCTTTCCATCTTCATCCTTTAAAATGGCACATGTTCACATAAATACAATTCAGAATAAAATAATATGGTAAGTGCTCACTTAACATGGTTGATAGGTCTTAGATGGTGAAAACACATAACAAAACCAATTGAACCATAGGCTCATTGATGTAAACAAGAGTTAAGTTTCACCAACATTATAACAAAACAATGTTGAACAACATGACATTGAATAAAACAATGTTATTCAAAGTCCTGTTGCACTTACTGGAATTTATTGTGTTCTTATTTTGTGCCTGGAACTGTGTTATGATAATTACACTATCTATGTTAATATTCATAACTGCTCTAGGAAGTGGTGCCATTAGACTGAACCATACAAAATTGCCCACATTTGACTATATCTGACTTACGGTGATGATAATATCATAAGGCTACACCTATATACATATTGTTACCTTAACTACAGTAAGAACAGAAGTTGAACATGGTTAAGTAACTTTTCCAAGGTTATGAGGTTTGCCAATAATGGCACTGCTGGCCTGAAATAGTTTCTAAGTTTCAAGACCAAGATGATGGCATAGGTAAATGCCAGTACCCACTGCCTCCCACAACCACATCAGAATTACAATTAAAATACAGAACAACTATCATTTGAACCACTTGAAAGCTGGTTGAATGGAAGTCCTACAACTAGAGATGTAAAGAAGAAAGCAGGAGAGGCAGAGGTGCAGAACAGACTGGTCCAACATTCACATGTGACATTTTTTACACATGTGAATATCTAGGTGGGATATCTAGGCTGCAGAGGCCCCTGTAAGAAGCAAAGGGTCCCAGCTCCACACCAGACCCCAGCCCAGGATTCCAGAGATGGGAGGAGAAGGCCCCATAACTTCAGGCATAAAAACCAGTGGGGATTGTGGCTGAGAGACAGAGGCTGCTGGAGACCCAGAAGTTCCTCTTAAAGGGCTGGTGCATGGACTTACTCAGATTCGACCCCTTTGGGCTCCAGCACTGGGATGGTGGCTTTGGGGGACCCAGGGACATATGGTGAGGAGTTGGATTGTTTGGCATTGAGGCAGGAACTCAGGGGCACTTTCCCCCAGATGGGGTTGCTCACAGGAGTCATTGTTCTTGTCCTGGGACCTTCCCCATCCCAAGGCTGACTGGCACCCATATCTGAGTTTCTATCACTCTGGCCCACACTGTTTGCTCCGCCTTGGTGATTCCTTGAGACGCCACCCCATCCAATTTGCAGCCACACCCAAAACTGTTTGTATTGGCTTTTGCATATAAATGGCCTATCCTGGCTCAGACTTCAGACTTTTCTAAAATATTTCAAACAAGCAGCAGCTGGTGTCAGCATGCCCCAAATCTATTAGTAAAAGGCCCAAGACCTAGCATTAGCACCAGCCTGCCTTGCTTCATAGCTGAGCCTTGCCTGGGCATTTCCAAGCCCAATACAAATAGCAGCCATCTGCTGATCTTTCTGTAGCTCCTACTGGGTGGTCCCAGGCAGTGGCTGACTTTGCACCTCCTGGGGGGCCCCAGAGCCAGTGCACACAGTGGACAGCTTCAGACCAAACTGGATTACAACTCAACACATCCACAAGTGATGTGGAAAAACCAGTGAGCACCAACGCTCCACTGAAGCAAGTCCTGCTCCTTAGGTGTTTATCCTGCACAGTAACTCTTCCACTGCAGTCACAGCTGGTCCTCACAGCCAATTGGCCTGGAAGTCAATTCCTCCAAGTGACACCAATAGCAATCAAGGCTTGACTACAACAAGACTGTGCACACAGACTACACAGGGGTGCACCCAGAAGACCCAGCTTAGGTGACTGGGGAGACTGAGCCACTGGGCACTACAGGACAACCTACTACATAAGGCCCCTCTACCAATTCCAGGAGGAGACATAACAGCTCTACCTAATACATAGAAATAAATACAGGGGAGCAGCCAAAATGAAGAGACAAAGAAACATGTCACAAATGAAAGAACAGAAGAAGCATGCCATAAGTAAAAGAAATGGAAGCAAGCAAACTACTAGATACAGATTTCAAAACAATGGTTATACTAGTACAGTTGCTCAAAGATATTAATGAGAGCTTCAAGGGACTTAGAGAGACTTATAAGAATCTTAGTGAGAATGTCAAAGACATGAAAAAGGACCAGGCAGAAATTAAGCATACACTAACTGAAATAAAGAATAATTTACAGGGATTCAACAGTAGGTAGAGGATTCTGAGAGTAAAACCAACAATTGGAAATATGAGGGAGCAAAAAACAACCAATCTGAAGAGAAAAAAGAAAAAAGAATCCAAAAATATAAAGCTAGTGTAAGGAGCCTCTGGGACAACTTCAAGCGTACCAACATTTGCCTTCTGGGGGGGCCAGAAGGTGAAGAAAGAGAGCAAGATATTGAAAACCTATTTGAAGAAATAATGACAGAAAAATTCCCCTACCTGGTGAAAGAAACAGACTTACAAGTCCAGGAATTGCGGAGAACCCCAAACAAGAGGAACCCAAAGAGGCCTGCACCAAGTGCCGGTATGTGTTTCTTGGCATCTAGAAGGGTTCAGGAATCTGGAGAAGGACTGCCGTCAATTATTAAAGAGTCTAGAGATGAAACGTAAATTTGGAAGGCATTTTGGGGACCCAGGCGAGACTTAGCTAGAGAAACCAAGGCCTCCTTTCTC
Organism: Myotis davidii; assembly: GCF_000327345.1. NCBI lineage: Eukaryota > Metazoa > Chordata > Mammalia > Chiroptera > Vespertilionidae > Myotis > Myotis davidii. The sequence goes on from NW_006285040.1 coordinate 7,281,885, forward strand.
TCTGGACCCCTTGCTTTTTAACACAAATTGTCCTAAAGCAAGGAAGATATACATCAAAGGCAAGGTTTAGAATACAGAATACATTGTCAGATTGGGGGAACTGCCTACGGCTGTTCAGGTGTTTGGCCAGTAGGAGGCAATAACATGTAGATTGAAATGCCCTCAGCTTTCTGGAAGCAAGTAATCATCTAAGCAAATCTTTGAGTGTGGGGAAATGCCCTTAGCCATTTCCAGCAGGCAATCCTCAAGGTTCCATCATCCTTTTGATGAAACTTCTTGCATTTATGACATTCTGGAATTAGCTTCTGGCAACCAAGACACATCATAATTAAAATGCCAAGGGATGAATAGCAAGGACCTACAACCAAGATTACTCTATCCAGGAAAACTACCATTTACAATTGAAGTTCAGATAAAGAGCTTCACAGAGAAGAAAAAACTAAGTGAGTTCATCACCACCAAACCAGTATTACTTGAAATGTTGAAGGATATTCTTTAAGAGGAAGAAGGAGAAGAAAAAGATAAAAAATATAAACAATAAAATGGCAATAAATACATATCTATCAACAATTAAATCTAAAGATCAAAATAAATGAACAAGGAATCTAATGAACAAAATAAACTGATGAATAAAATAGAACAAGAGGCATGGAAATATGGAATAGACTGATGAATCTCAGAGGGAAGTGGGGAGGTGGAGGCAGGAAAGAAATTAACCAAAGATCTTGTATGCATATATGCATTACCTATGGACACAGATAATAGGGTGGTGAAGGCCTGGGGCAGGATGGGAACTAGGTGGAGGGGTGCAATCGGGGGGTGGGGGGGCAGAGGGTAAGGAAGGGAAACATCCATAATACTCTCAACAATAAAGATAAAAAAGAAAACAGGTGTCGGGTAATGGATTGAGGAAAGGGGATGGGGGAAGGAGGTGGAGAAAGGCCAGGCCATGTTCCATAGAGAGAGCTGCCTATAGTACATAATCTTTATAGGGTAACTTGGTAATATCTATTAAAATTTTAAGTGTGTATCCTGTCTGATTCAGCAATTTTAAGGAATTTAGCCAAAGGAAATAATCAAAGGTGACAAGGACAAATAAAAAGTTTGTCAGTCTCAAGACCTCATGCTTTTAACCAGAATGCTATTCTCCTTCTGCATATGCTGTTCCATAGAACTTTTCCTTAGATATGACTATGTACTACTCTCCTATTCTCTATGTCCTCCCTGCACATACTCAGAACAGTACTGCTTGCTGTGACTTCTTAACATTAAGGTCACGCTAGGGTCTTCCTATTCAAAGTGTGGTCTGTGGACCAGCAGCATTGGCACTGCTTCATAGAAATGCAGACTCTCAGGTCCCACGCAGGACTACTAAATCAGAAACTCAGAAACCACAGTTTTAAAATATACCTTTTATTGTTGATAGTATTACAGATATGTCCCCTTTCTCCCCTTTTACCCCCCTCCTCCCAGCCCCTACTCCTCCCCATGTCTTTTCTACCCTATTGCTCATGTCCATGGGCTATGCTTTATAAGTATATAAATTCTTTGGTTTATCTCTTCTCGTCCCCAACCCCACATTGAGGTATGTCAGCAAAAAATGCATTTTAAGAAAATCTCCATAAATACACATATTTTTGAAAGGTATATTATATTACTTTTAATAGTGTTATTTTTGAAGACATTTCAAACTTCCATGAAGGGTTGTGAAGTGTTCAATGTAGAAATCAGCACAAATTTTGTTCCTTGTTAAGAAACAAAATAAATGCTCCAAGGAATGTTCTGAACATTATTTTCATTAGAAAAGTGAGATAATTTTCATAGCTATTTGAGGTGCTGTAATATGTTTACTGATACTTCCCAGCTGCTTTACTAAACTGGCTGTGCCCTAAAACCCAAGTGAGGCTTGGGTTTTCAGAAAGTGAGTGCTCCTGTGTTTGATAAGAGTTACCAGGGCACTCCAAAGGCTATTAAAACACATAAAACACTAGCAGCTCTCACCTGCTGAGGAAAGGCAGTACAACATTTCTTAACACTAGAAAGACTGAAACTTAGTATATACTTATATTGCCCAAAAGCAGTCAAAATGACTGCATTGTGAAAGAATAATATCGGAGCACTCTTCACTTATGTTCCTTAGCTTTTCCAATAACTCACTTCTATTTGACATTTCTTTCATGAATTTAGGGCGCAAAAGAAATAAAATAAACAACTTATTAGAACAAGTATTACTGCATAAAGATTTGAATAACTTTCATTATATAGATAACACACATATATATATATATATACCGGAAATGAAGGAGGGGGAGGTAACTACAATTATCAATAAACGCATTTATATGTTGTACAAAAAGTCACAAAATTCTAAGAAATTGTGTCATTATATACATCATTGTTTTTCTAATTGAAATTAAAAAGCAGTCAAAATGACTTCCTTGGGCAATCTAGTGTTAAATGAAAAAAGTGAAGAAGCTTTCTTCGAGCAAATATAGATGCTTCTTATGCCTTCAGCTACCTGGGTCTAACAACAGGAATTTTGCAACACGTTCAGAATGTTCAGATGTTGGGATCTTATTGAAAGAGAAAAGTGAGGTCATAGGTTTTATCCAATTGGCCAAACCTGTAAGATATTTACTTCTTCTGTCCCTCATGTTGACCTTCTGTTGGATCTGTCCCCAACTTATGAAAACTGTGCTTCATTCCCGAAAACACTGTCAAACATTTTGTTTTTCAATTTTTGTGGGGTCTAAAAAATAACATGCTAAAAAGTGTGTAAATAAAAAGCTCACCCTAAACCAAGGGGATTTACCCAGTGCTGATTCACATCCTATCAACTCTAAGGAAAGCCTTTACCCATGTGAAGAGACTCACAGGAAGAAGTTTTTTTTGGAATTATGTAGAATATGAATCAGGCCTTGGGAAACCCCAGGAGTTAGAATGGAGAGTTTTGAGAGGACCTAGCTAGTATTCTGGTCTGAGCTAGCAGGTACCACAGATTTAAAAAAAAGAAAAGACTGAGGTAATGAGAAATACGCTGAGGCAATAAATCGGAGGTGTGTAATGGGCCGATGTAATCCAATGCCCCATGCACTCCCCAGGGTAGTGAGACTGTGAATTACTACTTTAAAGGTAATGGGATGAAAGAGAAAGTAATGAATATCAGTTGGGTGACTCGGTTTCTAGTCAGCTTGGGAAAGGAAGTTCACAGGTTGGGAAAGATTAAATCAATGCTTATGTGTATAATTGTCATCCTTTTAAACACCTTTGAATATTATACATAAATGAAAAGGTTATTTTTATTTCAAATGGAAATTACTAGCACTTATTGCAAAATTCTGATAGTACAAAATGATATTCAGAGAAAGTTTCCCACCAAACTCTCAGTCCCTTTCTGAAGGCTCTATCAATATTACCCTTTTCTTGTGATTTTTTCCCCCACAAGGAGATTCATTTCTAAATTTTTTACACAACGATTGTCTACTATATGTATTGTTTTGCACTCTAATCTTTTTGCTAAATAAATATCCTGGAGATTGTTTCACATCAATATATATAAAACTGCCTCAATATTTTTAATAGTTTTGTAGTGGTCTGTTGGATGTTTGGATAATTTACTTATTAATGAATATTTAGGATTTTTTCCATTCTTTGCAGAGATGACTGCAAATTCCCAGCTCTGCCAATTATTAGTTAGTAAGTGACTACACACTCTGCGCCTTTTGACACATGGTAAACAATATGTATGAGTGAGCTACTTTAACTTCAGGTAATATTCTCTAGAATACATTTCTAAAAGAGGAATTGATATATCAATGGGCATGTGCATTCAAAATTGCTTTAGACATTGCCAAGGTGTCCTTCACAGCTGTTTTCAACTTATACTAGTAGTAAGTATACCTTTTCCTCCACGTTCTCTGAAGCCATTGTTCCTTTTCATTTCCCAAACCACTGCTCCATTAGACTAGAGAAGGGGTCATCTATACCTGAGTCCTCTGGTAATTCATGGGCTAGAGTTGTTAAACCTTACAGCAGTGGTTCTCAACCTTGGCTGCACGTTAGAATCACCTGGGAATCTTTTTAAAATCCTGATTCCTGGGCCTCATCCTCCGGAAATTCTGTTTCTTTGTTACTAATGTTGTGGCCCCACCCCATAACAAAGAAACAGAATTTCTGGAGGACGAGGCCCAGGAATCAGGATTTTAAAAAGATTCCCAGGTGATTCTAATGTGCAGCCAAGGTTGAGAACCACTGCCTTACGGGTTTATGGTGCCATCAGGTGCGTATTATTAGGGATGAAAGTACAGCACTGACCTCCTATCATTATACATATTTTGCCCTTTCCTGCTAAAATCATATCTAGGGCTAAGAGGCTTTCCTGAGTCATTCTGCTGGTTGCCTCTAAATCAGTGATTCTCAACCTTGGCTGCACATTAGAATCTCAATGAGGCCTAGAAATCAGTATTGTAAAAAGATTCCCAGGTGATTCTAATGTGCAGCCAAGGTTGAGAACCACTGCTAAATGCTCAGCAATTCCCTTGACAGCATCTCAAGTGTAATTGACAAACCTCTGCTGATTATAATAAACTAGAGGCTCGGTGCATGGAATTCGTGCATGTGTGTGTGTATGTGTGTGTGTGTGTGTGTGTGTGTCCCTCAGCCCAGCCTTCACCCTCTCCAATCTGGATTCCCTCTCACAATGCAGGACCACTAGCTCCTAACTGCTCACCTGTCTACCTGCCTGATTGCCCCTAACCGCTTCTGCCTGCCAGCCTGATCACCCCCTAACCACTCCCCTGCCAGCCTGATCAATGCCTACCTGCTCCCCTGCCTGCCCGATTGCTCCCAACTGCCCTCCCCTGCAGGCTCGGTCCCCTCCAACTGCCCTCCCCTGCAGGCCTGGTTGCCCCTAACTGCCCTTCCTTGCTGGCCTGATCACCCACAACTGCCCTCCCCTGCAGGCTATCTTGCATTCACACGGGGGCGGCCATCTTGTGTGTTGGAGTGATGGTCAATTTTCATATTACCTATTTTTTTCTATAGGATACTAGAGGCTTGATGAATTCGTGCACCAGTAGGGTCCCTCAGCCGAGCCTGCTAGGACCTTAATAGGACAGCCCTCCTCCTGAGGGAGAGTCTGGCATTGCAAATTGGCCATCTCGGATGTTCCCTCAGATTGTCACATAGGGAGGGGGAAGGCAAGACAAGGGATCCCATTTCTCTGTTCACCCTTGTTCTCTTTTAGGCCTCTCTGCCTTTACAGAGAGAAGGACAACTGGCCCCTTCCTCCAATAGAGAGCATAGTCAATCTCCTCTTAAGTGACTGGACTTTTATCATTAACATATTTATAATTATTACTGAAAAGCTTATCATAAACCCTTCATTTTAGTTACATCTATTTATTATATCTTAACAACTTTGAGATTTTAAAGCCAATTATTATTACCCAAAGCATTTTCTTGACAATTTTTTTTTAAACAGGGATAACTCACAGGCTTATTTTTCTTTATAAAATAGGAGTGTTCCCCTCCCCTTACTATTTCTGAAGCCTGCAGAGCTGGTCTTCCTAGGAAAAAGACTTGGGTGGGGGTTAGAAGGTTTTATTTCCCATATTTTTCTTTCTGAGTAGACTGTAACAACATAAGATCTTAAAAACAGAAACGAATAAACAAACAAAAAAAACCCCTAAAGTAAATAAATGAGTACTTTCAAGAGGATGGATTGAGACATAGCCTTAGAATCTAGAATCTTAACCCAGCACAGCAAAATGACCTTTGGTTCTGAGAGGAAAAGAGGTGCCTATATTAGAGATTGCTACTGACTATGCCTCTACTGTCACTCAGTGGCCTCAAGGTTAAGGGTCGTCTGTCCTGAGAATGTAAGGCTTTACTGTGCTCAATTACCAGGCCTCCACTTTCGGATCTAGGTAGAGGTAGTATGTTTTCTTCAATCTCAAGGAGCCTTGTTGAGTCTGCTCTGACATTAAGAGCTGGTAAGAATGTTCACAATGCTTGTCTTGTGTCAATATAAAGGATCGTACTAAGTAAGATATGGCTCTCAACTCAGGCAATATATTGGAATCACTCAGGAAACCTTAAAAACTTTCAAATGTCCAGGTCCTATTAGAGGCCAATTAAATTGGAATCTCTAACAATTAGGTTCTAGATGTGGGTATTTTTTTCAATTAATTTATTTTTTAATTCTCACCTGAGGATATTTTTTTTTCCATTCATGCCAAAGAAAGGAAGGGAGGAGAGAGTAACATCGATCAGTTACCTCATGCATGCGCCCTGACCAGGGATCAAACCTGCAACCTGAGTAAGTGCCCTGACTGGAAATCTAGCCTGTGACCCTTCAGTGCACCCTTCAGTGCACAGGACATTCTAACCACTGAGAACACCAGCCAGGGGGATGTGGGTATTTTAAAAAATATATATTTATTGATTTTTTACAGAGAGGAAGGGAGAGGGATAGAGAGTTAGAAACATGATCAGCTGTCTCCTGCACACCCCCTACTGGGGATGTGCCCACAACCAAGATACATGCCCTTGACCAGAATTGAACCTGGGACCCTTGAGTCCACAGGCTGACGCTCTATCCACTGAGCCAAACCGGTTAGGGCGATGTGGGTATTTTTTAAAAGCAGCCCATTACTGCTGTAATGATCCAGGAGATGCCTATTGAGAATCCACCAGACACTAACAAAAACAAAAAGGACAATAAACAATTTGGTACATTTTAAATAGTCAGTGACATTGAGAATGCTCCTGGTTATTTGTGATGACACCTGTAGTTTTGTAAGATCTCTAATTTCTGGATCAGAGAATTTTAATATAAAATTGTTTGTTGAATGGTCAGTAGTGATTCCAAATTTGGCTCTAGAATTGGGCTGGCTCTGATGGAGTAATTTAGAAATCAGAGGAGGTAACATCATGCACTATGAAATATCGAGATCTCTTGCATTCCAGATATGTTCTTCTTTGCTGTAATTGTGGAATAGTAACCCAAATTCTTGTTGGTGGTCAGGATCAATTACCCCAGACAGCGCAGTAACTCACTTCTTGCTTATTCATTTGGAGGTGTAAGAGAGCATAGTCAATCTCCTCTGGACTGCTTCTTTTGGAAGACTATCGAAATGGCCACATGATAGTCTTTACTTCCAGTTACATGGAATCATTATTATGTCTCCTGGGGGAAGTCTTCCTCCTTCTGGAATTAAGACCTCTAGGCAAGCAAAGCATAGGATTGCAGAACAGGAAGAATAAGTTTTCTTGTGGTCTCCAGGAGTATTAGTGAATGGTGCCACTCCCATTTCTACCTCTTAATTCTTAGATCTATGAATTCTGACTATGGGAGGAATAGCATCATGTATTGGACTCTAATTAAGAGCGTATAGGCCTTCTGAAGAACCTTGCCCCTGCTCTGCAAGGTATTATAACCTAACTAGTGTGTAACTGAGTCTTCAAACAACCATTATACTGTTCTATGAAGCCAGCCATTTCAGAATGGTGGAGAACTTGGTTAGGCCAGTGAATTTTATGAGCATGGGTCCATTGCCACACTTTTTTTTTTTAAAACAGAGAAATGAGTTCCTTGATCAGAAGCATTGTTGTGTAGAATATGATGACAGTAGAAAGGGCAAAGGAATTCTATAAGTCCACAGATGGTAGTTTTGGCAGAAGCCCTATATGTTCAATTTATACATTAGGAAATACAATTGTGCAAAAAAAAAAATTTCAAAAGAAAGTACTATCATTAGAAATGACTACTGTTAACATTTTAGGTTCAAATAGGATAGTTCTTAATTGAATTCCTCTTAACTAAAGATCCATTGAATGAGATTACTGGTGCTGCCTATTTCTTCTACACAGCATAAGATTGGTGATCGTGGTGCTCTGCAGAAGGGCGGCTGGCAGACTATGAACGCACCCTCTCCCTCCGGCTAAGAATCATCAGTTTTGTTTGAACATAGTTCTTAATTATGAAACTATATAATTAACCTTTATGTGAAATATGAGCAAGAAAGAGTCTCATCAATTTCATGATGACTGAGAAAATTTGAGTAATAGTGATACGCACTATTGAATCATTTGTATGAGTAAGATAGCTATGAAAGATAGAATAAAATAAAATCTAAAAAGATTTTGCATTCAGATTTCTTTGCAATTGTATGTTTGTTTGCCTTTGATTTTTGTAATAACGATATCACATCCTATATAATTTTTGAAGACCCTTTCTTCACTTGGCAGTTTGTGAGAATATGTAGTTATAGTTGATTTTTTAGTTATAGCTCATTCATTTTCACTAGTAGCGTTGGATACCATGTTTCCAAGTGCAACAAAATTTATTAACATATTTTTCTGTTGAAAGGCATCTTAGTTTGCTTTAATATTTATTTCTATAAATAATGCTGTAATACACGTTCTTGTGATGGATTCCCATTAATAGTTCCTTCAGCAAATTCTGTGGACGATAAACCCTCTTAGATGAGATGCCTAAAAGTGTGTTTATTTTTCATTGATTTAATATAATAATTTAGTTAGATAAAGAACTTTAGGTTTTATAAACTCATCATTTTGAATAAAAATGACTAATTTCCTCCTATGTTCTTTTGTTGTTGGTGACATGTCTGCTCTGTGTAAAAGTCATTTCTTTGTAATCTCTCTTTATGCTCTTATAGCTTTTATGGTTTTCTAGCATGTATTTTTTATAAGAATGCTCACATCCTTCTAGAACAGTGGTTCTCAACCTTCCTAATGCTGCGACCCTTTAATACAGTTCTTCATGTTGTGGTGACCCCCAATTTCATTGTTACAAATTGAACATAATTAAAGCATAGTGATTAATCACAAAAACAAATGTAATCATACATGTGTTTTCCAATGGTCTTAGGCGACCCCTGTGAAAGGGTGGTTCGACCCTCAAAAGGGTGGCAACCCACAGGTTGAGAACCGCTGTTTTAGAACATTCTCAGTACTATATTTTTGAATATTGTTACTTCGTCATTCCCTCTATTCTCTTCTTTTGGAATGCTTGTATCACATTTACTGCTTTGCAAATACCGTATCAGCCTTGCATCCTCAGAATAAATCCCACTTGGCAAAGGTATATGATCTTTTTGATATATTGCTGCATCTGTTCTGCTAATATTTTGTTAAGGATTTCAGCTTCTATGTTTGTCAGGAATATTGGCCTATAGTTTTCTTTCTTTGTAATATCTTGATATGGTTTTAGAATTAGGATAATCTTGGCCTTGTAAAATGAGCTTGGGAGTCTTCCCACTTGAATTTTTTGGAATAATTTGAGAAGGATAGGTATTAGTTATTCTTTAAATGTTTAGTAAAATTCACCTGCAAAGCCATCCAATCCAGGATTTTTGTTTGCTGTGAGTTGTTTTTTGTTATTACTTTTTCAATTTCATTACTTGTTATCAGTTTATTCAGGTTTTATGATTCTTCCTGATTCAGTTTAGGAAGATTCTATGTTTCTAGGAACTTGTCCATTTAGACTGGACTGTCCAGTTTGTTCACATATAGTTGTTTATATGGGAGTTGCTTCTTAATAGTTTTGTGGATCTTCTCATACATAAGCATAGCAACCTTTGTGCTACTAATTTGCTACAAAAATTTTACTCAGTTTATCACTTTATTATGTATACTAGTGATTGGGTGCATAGATTCATGCACATTGAAAGGAAATTAATTAGAAAGGTGGCCAGCGGGGTGGGACTGTGTGAGAGGGACCAGACACTCCCTGGAGCCAACATCCTGTGGTCTCTCTCCGGCTGGCAGCACCTGGGGCGGTGCTGCAGCAGTGTGAGTGGGGTCGCTCCAGCAGGTGGGGTCCCTCAGCCTGGCCTGCAGGGATGGGGCTGAAACCAGCTCTCTGGAGTGTGATGGGCACTCTGCAAAGTTGCTGTCATACAGTGTGTGGAATGCAAACACAAGTGTGCAGTAAACCAGATTCAGGGCCGACAGTGCCCCAGCAACAACATAACCCATGGCTGAAGGTGGAATCACACGGCCCCATGAGGAATCAGGCTCCTTCCTCTCGAGAACTGCCACTGCCAAGTCACTGCAGCTTGGCAGTTCCTTCATTGAGCATCTGCCCCTGGTGGTCAGTGTGCATCATAACGACTGGTCCAACAGTTCGACACTTAGCATATTAGCCTTCTAAATATGTACTAGGGGCCCAGTGTACAAAGATTTGTGCACTGGGGGTGGGTCCCTCAGCCGTACTAGGGGCCCAGTGTACGAAGATTTGTGCACTGGGGGTGGGTCCCTCAGCCTGACCTGCACCCTCTCAAATCTGGGAGCCCTCTCCAATACGGGAGTTTCCGTTTGTCTTTGCGATCATATGAGCAAATTGTCTGAG
>NW_006285040.1:7292322-7293765 GCF_000327345.1 Myotis davidii
CTGTGAAAGGGTCATGCCCCACAGGTTGAGAACCGCTGGTCTAGGAGATTCATTTGCCACAAGAACTACGATTCCCAGCATTCCTAGTGCTCCCTGTGCTCTGGGCTTCCACTTCAGGTCCTGGGGCTGCCACCAGAACTACTAGTCCCGGGATTTCTGATGCTCCCCATGCTCTTGGTTTTCTCTTCCTGCTCTGTCTCCATCCCATGGCCTCCCACTCTGCCAAATCCTCCAAGTCACCAGCTCTCCCTCTCTTCTCTAAGTCTGGGGGCTTGGGGAGCCAAGTTCCCTGTGTATGCAAATTAACCCACCATCTTTGTTGGATTATTTTGCATACTCACTCCTGATTGGCTGGTGAGCATAGCACAGGGACAGACAATTTACGTGTTTCTCTTTTATTATATAGGATATATATATTGTATTTTTTATTACAAATGTTTTAAAGTTTACAGTTTCTCTCTTTGATATCACACTCTCTTTGATATCTATCTATATTTTGTTCTAGTGCTCTTATGGTTCCTAATATTCTGAAGTATTTATATGCTCAATTTTCCTAAAATATATTTTGATTTTTGATAGTAATAGTACTATTTTTCCTTAATAATCAGTATATTGTTTGTTACACGTTACATATGTGAAATAATTCATATCAACTAACTTGAAATGTCTGATAATATTATACATTCTAGTTTATACTAGATGATTAATTATAATATGTTCTGTTTAACTCCACTGATTCCAGCAGCACTCACCACCTTGTAGTTAATTTTAAGATGAGGAGTTGCCTTACTAATTTGCAGACACAAAGATAGAAGAGACTGAATTATGGACTCTGGTGGAGCTTCCCAAGGTGTCACTTTCAGAGACCCAACTTGGAGAGCCAACTGTACCTACCTTTTACTACATACACTTTTTAAAAAATTTAAAATACAGCAGAAAGACTGATAGGCAGACCTCACTCCACCATGTTACCAGTCAGGTGACAGCTATCATCCTGTCTTTCTTCCTCTGTAAAATGAGGCTTACAACAGTTTTGTTAATCCTAGAGAAAGAGTGGTCTGTAAAATTAATTTAGGTCATATCTTCTTTGGCAGCCTCCTTTTCTTAGCCAATCTTGGAGAGCCTTATTATGTCATTTTAGTAGGTCAGATTAAAGTGATATAATGAAAATCTAGTGACATGCAAGCCTTGCTGTGAGATTTAAAAAAGCTCTTTCTCCTCCTGGGAATGGTGACTCCTTTTCCTGTAATTCATGCATCATACAAAAGCCCCTGACTCCCAGGAGTTTTATTAGGTACTAGTAGCCTGGTGCACAAAATTCGTGCACATTAAAAGGGAATTAATTAGTGGAGATATTTTAATATTGCTATTTGCCCTTTCTCTATAATAAAAGTGTGAGAGATGAAAGGAAATTAGTAAAATTTTATGAAAATAATATATAAA
>NW_006285040.1:7294342-7299736 GCF_000327345.1 Myotis davidii
CCAGCTGGAGGGCAGGATCCTCCCAGCACACTCATAGCCAACAGCTGTGGTTGTAAGCTTGAACCTATGGTCCGAACACGTGGCCCCACGTGCCTTGTGATAGAGTTCGGGTGCATGTAGTTAAGCGAGGTTGAAACTCACGAGAATGTTGTAAACATCGTGATCACGCCCCTACTTTGCCTCGTGGCATCTGCTATAAAATAAAGACACGGCTGTGGGCGCCGTCGCTGTCTCTCCATCAGAGAAGCAGCGTCCCACCGAGACTCAGCTTTCATTCTCTTGTCTGTCTTTTCTAAGCCTTTCAGCCGCCCCCCCTCAAGTTCTTCCTTGGCCATGCTGGCATGGCACACTTTATAAAGATATGCCTCCACGCTCTGAGGGAGGGTTCCTGCCTCAAACCCTGCCCTCACCGGAAACAGCTCCAGGAAACAGCTCAGGGGAGGGCGCAGCCATTGCCAAGACAACCCCTGCAGGACTGACTTCCTTCTGCTTGGTTGCAGTTCTGTCCGTGATGTTACACCCAGGGTTTTTATGTAAGTAGATTCCTCATATAAATTCTTATTTGTTATTCTTGATATAAATTCATAGTATCAAATAAATATCTGGGGCATTGGAAGTTCTCTTTTCCTTTCCTTCTATTCTGTGCAGAAATCTACTCCACAATATCTTTTATCCAATCAGAGCCCTTCCAATGACTGTTTGTTTCTCTCTTCACCAATTAGTTTAATTTTGAACACTGAACTTAATAGGCTGTTTAAAATAATTTTTAATTTACTCTTTCAATTTTTAGGGATAATTTCTCTATAGTTTTCCTATTGGAATTTCTTGAGATGACAGAGTCTCAATAAGGGGCACAAAGATTTGTCATTTTTTAGCATTTTCTCGCTTTTCATAACTTCATCATCTTCACTTCTTTTGGTCTCTCCTACTTTTTTGGTAAGGTTATGTTCACCGACCCTGAATTTCATTATGTTTTTTATTCTCCACTTCAATGTATCATTTTCTCTTATGACTATACATTAATTTTTTCCTCCAGATTCAAAGGAAGACTTCACTTCCTTAAGATAAACTACTCTATGTCCTGAATCTTTTTATTGACTCTCATGAAAATCCTTGGCACAGACTCATTTTGTTCTTGTCCTTACCTCTTCCCCCTTCCTGAGCCTTCTGCTATGCCTTCCAAATGTTGTGGTGTCTGCCTACTCTTTATAAAACATTTGCTCTCACTTTCATTTCACGGAGAAACTTTTGAATCAAAAGTCTACATCTTCCATGTTTTCACTACTCATTCTCTTTTTAACCTGTTGTAATCTCACTTCTATCTCAAAACTGTTTTGTGTTTTTTTAAATAGCTTTTTTCATAATCATCTGTGATAACACACTCTTTTTAAAAAATATGTATATTTTTATCGATTTTGGAGAGGACGAGAGAGGGATAGAAACATCAATGATGAGAGAGAATCATTGATTGGCTGCCTCATGCAGGCCCCCTCCTGGGGATTGAGGAGTGTGCCTTTGATCGGAATTGAATCCAGGATCCTCATTTCACAAGCTGACACCCTAAACTGACTAGGGCTGTTTTGTGTTTTTTTGACAGTTGACAACTAATAACTAAATTCATGAAATGTTCTTGGCTTGAACTTCTTGGAGACTTGAGCTGGAAATGGTGCTTTCTTGAAACGACAGATCTGTATCATTTGCTAATCTAGTCCAAATATTTTTAAGTGTTTTATGTATATGAACTCATCTTTTCATCACCACACTCTATGAAGTGGCATCATCATAACCCCCATTCTACAGAGGAGGAAACTGAGGACCGGAGAAGTTAAGGATTTGTCTTAAAGTCCACTTCAAAAGTCTTTGGTTTTTGCTATCTTATTTCTACTTATTTTTCTGGCTTCTTTACTGGTTTCCTCTTCTACCACCTTCCTATGAGCATTCCATTCTTCACAACAGCTGTTTGTCCTCATTTTCTCTCTATTAACTGGCCTTCAATAAAGTGGTGGTGTCTTCCATTTGGTAATAAATGACCTACATATTTTTCTTCTGATATGCATATTTTGCTTTTTCAGTTGTACAGGATGTTTTCAGAAAAATGGGGCTCCGCCTTTTAATTATTTTATATTCTTTTTCCAGCATCAAACATAGTGGTGAATACATGAGTTAGTTTATCTGCTGAATTCTTTGATTCCAAACAAGATAAAACAACTATGGCTAATATACGCCAAAGCAAAAATTGTGTTAAGGATTTGGGGAGCTCTTGGAGCTGATGGTGGCTAGAGAAGCAGAGGTCCCACAGTTCCTCCAGCCAGTGATCAGAAAGCTGCCTCTGGTCAGGATGGGATTTCAACCACTTTCAGCGTCTTTGTCTCTTAATATGCAAATGAAAGGAAAGGTTATTAAGTAAAGTCCAACCAGATTGTATTAGATAAGAAAGAGGCAATTCTTCTGTTTAGTCTGACGCCCCCCCCCCCCGAAAAAAAAAAAAAAAAAAAAACATTTCTGTTAGAAAAGGAAAAAGGATATTGGGAAACAAACCCAAAAAGCATTTATAATAGTTGCTAAATATTTGTTGAATGAACGAGTTAATAACCTTGTGACTTTAACCTCCACATTTAGGTTGGTAAGAATAACCTGGCATGGTTGCATTTATTCTTTCTCATTAGAGCTGAGTCAACATGCTTATGATACTTGGTATCTGAAGAAACTCAGGGGCAGAGCCAGGCAGGTCAAGCATGTTGTAAGGATCAATTTAGAAACTTCAAGGAAAGCAGGCTCACACTTGGATGTTTGAATTCTAGACTGTTTACTAAGAGATAAGTCAGAGCATTTGGTTATGTGTTTTCTGAACGATACTTCAGGCTGGACTCAATTTTAGGAAGAAGAGGCTGAATGACTTTTAGGGAAAGTCATGAACAAGGTATGACTGCTGGTTTGACCTGAGACCCAGGCAACTGGAGGCTCCTGCTCTCTCCCCTGCACTTGGAATGTGGGCTCAGTTTGCCTCCCTGGAGCTACAAGCTGCCCATGGTTACAGCCTTGAGCTAGTGATGTTGTGATGAGACTGTCTGAACAGGGTACATGATTGAACCCTGTTAAGGCGCCCTGTGTGCTGTAACCAAACTAAACTTTTAAGATTTGGTGGGCAGGTGTGAAAACTGCACAGCTTGGACTGCCCAGGACAACCCTCTTATATACGTTTCCTTGCTTATTAAACCTCCATCTAACAATCTGGAGTGGCCTGCTTTTTCTCTTCTCTTCTCTTCTCTTCTCTTCTCTTCTCTTCTCTTCTCTTCTCTTCTCTTCTCTTCTCTTCTCTTCCCTTCTCTTCTGTTCTCTTCCTTGTTTCCTCTTCTCTTCTCTTCTCTTCTCTTCTCTTCTCTTCTCTTCTCTTCTCTTCTCTTCTCTTCTAAGCACATTTTTATGAGTTTATGTGAGTCTAACTGAAGACAAATGCTGGGTAGCAATATCTCAAATGCTCTTTTTTTTTTTTTTGTATCTGCCTTTTTCTTTGGTCTCTCCCTGCACCTCGAGGATGGAGGCCAGTTTAAAATTAAAACTGAGAATCTCTCAATGAGGTAGCAAAGCAACACTAATATACTAGTAAACATTGTTTTCAAGATCAGCATGGTAAATGGAAAAGAGTTCTAACTCTGCTCTTCCACCAACTCTTTTGCTGCTATGTAGACCACTTTACCCCTTGGCTTCTCTGACTCCTCATAAGAAAATGAAGGTATTGAAACAAATGAAATTTAAAGTTGCACCACTTAAAATTCCTACTTTTTCAGAGAGACTCTCTCATTCATATTTAATAAAGTGTTAAGATGGTCCATGATTAATTATCACTGGCGGAACCATACCCTTTTTGGTTGTTTATCTAGAAACGTCAAATGACTCTTTAAATGAACTCCTCATAGACTTATCCAGATCAGTTCGAGATGATCATATGAAATTACTCACTGTGGAGGAATTGAGGAAGAGAGAAAGAAAGAAAAGAAAAAATGAAGAAAAGAAGGAAGGAAGGAAGGAAGGAAGGAAGGGGAGAAAGAAAGAAAAAAGAAAAGAAAGGAAAAAAAGGAAAGGAAAGGAAAGAAAAGAAAAGAAAAGAAAAGAAAAGAAAAGAAAAGAAGAGAAAAGAAAAGAAGAGAACTCATGAACAAGGATAACAGTGTGGTGATTTCTGAGGGGAGGTGGTTGGGTGGAGGTGGAAGAGGGTATACAGGTGGGATAAATGGCGATGGAAAAAATAAAATAAACTACTCTGATTTAAAAAAAGAAAGAAATTATGCCACTCTCTGCATTTGACCAGACTATACCCTGGTCCCAGTTGTGCTTGTCTTTCTTGAAGACTATAAGTCGAATTTTTTTTGCTTGTCTACTGGGATCTTCAGCAGTGACAAAACCCAGAGCTTTAGTTGTCACTTGGGTTACCTCTGGATTTGTGCTGAAACCTTCATGGCCTTCTGCCCCTTCTCTGGCCTTCCTTTTATATGTAATGGCTATTTTGCAGCTCATTGGGCCTAAATCTTTAGTCCTGGTTTTTATCTTTACTTATATTATTATTTTTGTTGTTATTATTTAATTTGTATTGAATTCACTGGGGTGACATTGCTTAATAAAATTATATGGATTTAAAGCGTACAATTCTATAACAATATATTATCTGTATATTATGCGTTATGTGTTCACCATCCAGGGTCAAGTCTCTTTCCATCATTAATTCCCCCGTTACTCTCTTCTACCCACCCTGCCCACCCTCACCCACCACCTCCCAGCACTCCAACCCCTCCCCTCTGACAGCTGTCAGTCTGTTTTCTCTATCTATGAGTCTGTTTCTATTTTGTTTGTTTGTTTATTCTGTTCATTAGATTCCACATATAAGTGAAATTACACAGCTTTTGTCTTTCTCTTCCTGGCTTATTTAATTTAGCATAATACTCTCTGGATCCATCTATGCTGACACAAAAGGTAAGATTTCCTTTTTGATGGTCAAGTAGGATTCTATTGTGTAAATATTCCACAGCTTTTTTATCTAGTCATCTACTGATGGGCATTTGGGCGGCTTCCAAATTTGGGTATTGTAAATAATGCTGCAATGAACATAAAGGTGCATATATTCTTTGAATTAGTGTTTGGGGTTCTTTTGGGTATATTCCCAGAAGTGGCATCATTGGGTCATAAGACAGGTCTCACTGTTAGTAATAAGGCAAGCCCCCCCAAATTCAGGGGTCCTGGTAGAACAGAAATCATACTCGGGAGCCAGGCAGCAAGGCAAATATCTTTTTTAAAAAATATATTTTATTAATTTTTTACAGAGAGGAAGGGAGAGAGAGATAGAGAGTTAGAAACATCGATGAGAGAGAAACATCGATCAGCTGCCTCCTGCACATCTCC
>NW_006285040.1:7299874-7305329 GCF_000327345.1 Myotis davidii
GTCTGGAAGCACATGCACACCAAGCAGGCGGTCTGCTCGGCTTTATAATTCCTGACACATGTGACCTGTCCCTTGCTCTTGATTGGAGCTCAGATGCACAGTCTTTCCTGATTGGTTCATTCAAAGGAAGGGGTTGGCCTTTGCCGTTTCAAGATGGTGGCCTCCAGGGGAGCTGCAAGCCATGCGGCCAACATGGCAACTGCCAAGTCATGTAGTCTAAAATGGCGGCTGTCTAAAAAGTTCTTTGACATCCATCGATCATGGGTTTTGGCACCAAAAAAGAAAAAATAAATAAATAAAGCTCTTTGACAGAAAAGATGACTTACTTCTTCTCACAATTTCCCCCTTTTCTTTATTTAGACTCCTTTCTGCAAACTTGGCTGATATTCATTAACTTTCATGCTCTGAAGTATCTAGGAGGAGACTAATTTGCTGTTTGGTCAATGCGGTTTCAATTAACTCTTGAGTAAGACCCCTTCTACATGGGATGATGTAACATCCCATCACTGTAACTCCTAATTAAAGGGGTGAATGTGGACACCATTGCTATAGTGCATCAGAGAAAGGACCCTTGATCCCAGGTTCCAGCTCAGTCATCACTGAAGCTGCCGATGCCTTAGGGCTTCAGTGATGGTCCATCTGCTGTGTTGTCAGGGATGAATGTACAGCACTGACCCCCAACATTACACATATTTCTCCTTTTTCTGCCAGAATTGTATCCAAGGCCAATCTGTTCTCACAGGCCATCCAGCTGCTGGCATCTAGCTGTTCAGTTATCCCTCTAACTGTGTCTCAAGTGTAGTTAACAAGCCTTTGCTGGTTCTAGAAAATGTAATTAATCCACCACGTTCTTGTTCACAGTGGGCCACCAGCACAGGATCGACTCAAACCCTGCAGCAATCTGATTTCTAGCCTTAAACTCTTTGGCCCTCCTCATGGAACCCCAGTGGGATCTGTGTGTATATGGGGATCAAAGGAGCTCCCGTCCCCCCAGACTCTCTCTCCTCTTCCTAGTATGTCCATTGATAAAGGTTTATGATATGCCAATGTGAAAGGGATAGCCAGTTGTATCAGAGTGCAAGTTCCACTTGAACAGCTGGGCAAGGCCACAACTCAGGGTCCCCCATGACACCACCAGACATCAGAATGGGGTACCAACAATGCAGCATGATGGGCTTCTGAGGATATTTGGCCATTTATGCATCCCGATAAATTTCTCATAAACTTCGAGCACTGTTCCCCCCCTTAAGAGGCAGGAGATACAGTTTACATTGGAGGATAGGCCGGATCATGTTTTTTTGGGGGGGTCAGGGGGTGGGGGGTGGGACGGTGTTCTAGCTCTTTGAACAACAGGGTGAGAGTCTTACAGGAAACGTTTCCCCAGGTGGTTTCCTCCTGGTACAAGGCAAGCACATAGTCCATCCCATTACTGTCTGAGGTCCATCTGAATGGTAATGGCACCACTTGGGCCTCTAGCCTTCCCTCCGTGCAAGCATCAACAGTCGCTTTTATTTAGGGTGCTTACAGAATATTTAATCCATTCCATCCAGGTGCCAGAAGCCAATTCCAGCATGTCAGCAGGGCTGAATCATCTGGAAATGGCTGAGGGCATTTCCCCAAGCCTGAAAAAGATGCATAAATGATTGCTTGCTGCCCGACAGCTGAGGGCATTTCAATCTACATATTATTGCCTCCTGCTGGCCAAACACCTGAACAGCCGTAGGCAGTTTTTCCCCAAACCAACAATGGATTCTGTATACCAGTGGTTTCCAACCTTCTTAATGCCGCGACCCTTTAATACAGTTCCTCATGTTATGGTGACCCCCAACCATAAAATTATTTTCATTGCTACTTCATAACTGTAATTTTGCTACTGTTGTGAATCATTATGTAAATATCTGATATGCAGGATGTATTTTCATTGTTACAAATTGAACATAATTAAAGCATAGTGATTAATCACAAAAACAATATGTAATTATATGTGTTTTCCGATGGTCTTAGGCGACCCCTGTGAAAGGGTCGTTCGACCCCCAAAGGGGTCGTGACCCACACGTTGAGAACCACTGCTGTATACCAAACCTTGTCCTTTGATGTGTATATCTACCTTGCCTTAGGACAAATTGTCTTAATAAAAAGCAAGGGGTCTGGAGATTCAGAAGAACTTAGTTCCTTTAGCTAAGTTTTCTATGGCTCCCCAAAAAGCCTTCCAAAATTATGTTTTGTCTCTGGACTCTTGATTAATTTACACAGCACCTTCCCCAAATTTCTGAACCCTTCTAGAAGCCGAGAAACACACATTTGCATTACCCAGGCATTCTTCCCCTTATAGCCTACTTCTATTTGCATGGTGGTGGCAGTGGCCTAGGCCCTAGGGCAGTGATGGCGAACCTATGCCACGCATGTCAGAGGTGACATGCGAACTCATTTTTTTGGTTGATTTTTCTTTTTTAAATGGCATTTAAATATATAAAATAAATATCAAAAATATAAGTCTTTGTTTTACTATGGTTGTAAATATCAAAAAATTTCTATATGTGACATGGCACCAGAGTTAAGTTACGGTTTTTCAAAATGCTGACACGCCAAGCTCAAAAGGTTCGCCATCACTGCCCTAGGGGATCTTGTCCTATGACATCTACTCCTAAATCTAGTCCAAGCCAATCTTTTGACTAAAGGCTAAAATAGCCAAGTCATTCAAGTTATCTATAATCAATAACTTAACTGGGTAAGCATGGTCCACATTATACACATTTTTCCAGCCCACATTGTAAGCCCCTGCAATTTGCCAGATTCCTAAAGCAAATAGAGGCCAGTACATGATGGTTATTAAGACAGCTCACAGTTTTTAGCGTCAATTTCAAAGGGATATGTCCTGGTATGGCTGTTCAAGTTGAGGTGTATCACTCTGCAGTCCAAACAGCAGTCTCTGTGGTAAGCAAGACAGGGAAGGTCCTTCTGAGGAGGGTTCCAACTTGCTTCCCCTTTAAGTCTTGATTAGAACAAATGTAGTCTTCCAGTAGATGGCGATGAACCGGAAACTCAGGAGGGCCTTGGGTCAGAAGGCCTTCTAACCTGAGAGAATTAAAGTAGAAGAGATACCTAATACATAGTTCTTAAGAAATTGGTTCCTAGTTTCCATTGTAGGAAGATCCTGAGGCACTCCAGGACCTATTGGAATCACCTATAACCAACTCTAGGTAAAAAAAACACACAAAACTTTTCCTAAAATTCAAACCCTAGGAAGGTTGTCAAACTTGATTTTAGCCAAAGATTATATATAACTAATTGGATGTCTGCTATCAGTCTCCCTGAGTACTTTAGCATAAGCTATTTACCCTCTGTTCAGGGAGGCAAAGTGCAAATCATTGACTTTTAAGTGTGCGTGGTTTAGGGAAGACAAAGTTTTCTAGATGGTTTCAAACTGCTGTTTAAATATCTCAGTTTCTCTGTTCTGCTTGTCCTGGCTTACTGGTCTGTATAATTTAATCAATTTTCTTTTAACATTTCTCTTTATAAACTTCTTATAACTTCCATGGACATTCTTAAAACTTTCAAAATCATTTTTACAACTTCCAGAAATAACCACCTTCTTTTTACTTCAAAATGCATAACCATGCCTCAGTCCTTCCATTAAGTATTTCTACTCTAATGTTCTTTCTTTTTTTTTCCTTTAAAATGTATTAGAATTTTTCATTCTTAGAAACCTTAATTTTTCATTGATTACTAAAAGTAAATAGCCAGGATTTCTTAGATTAACATTTACGAACACACTTTAAATGCAATTTTACTTTCAAGAAAATATACCTTCAACAAAGTACAAGAGATATTCTGATAAAAACTAAGAGCAGACTAATTAAAACGTGTACCATTATGTCAGTTTTCTGTTTTTGCCTTTCTTATTTTTATGTACATAGACATTCTGAGCGTTTTTTAACAGTTTTTCTGCACTACTATCCTTCCAGTTCTCTAACTTTGCAGTTTTCTTGAGATGCCAGGCCAACTATTGGTGACAAAATGTAATTTTTAATATTTCTTGGCCCAACAGGTCCTCAGGGTCTGGCCCAGAGTACTTTCCCATTTGATCTTTTAGTCTTTGGTAAAATTCAGAAGACCCTTTTTCTTTGCCCTGCTGAATATTGAAGGCTTTATTTAGGTTCTGAGACCGGGGAACGGCTCCCCTAATCCCTTTAATTATTAGTTCCCTGAGAGATCTCTCATGTATCCCCTATAGGCCTTGTTGTTAAGGTCACACTGGAGCGCCCAGGTTTGGAAATTTTACATCTGCTGGAAGCACATCAGGGTCAGCAGGTGCTCCCTTTCCCAGATAGCCATAGCCAACTTTCAAATCACTCCCCCTTCTAGTCAGCTGAGTCTTCCAGCAGAGGTTTTAACTCTCTCTCTCTCTCTCTCTTTCTTTATTGCTCCAACTCCTTTCACAGCCTAGAAAAGCTGGTTTCTGATGGTGCAGTGGCCTCATGGTGGTTGGAGCCTTATCAAGATAGCTCTCCTACCAAGGGGGAGGCTGGAATTGTAAATCGCCATCTTGGCTGTTTCCTCAAATTGTCCCTGGGTTGCATAGGGAGGGGAAGGCAGGACAAGGGTCTCATTCCTGTCTGCCCTTGTTCTTTTAGGCTTCTCTGCCTTTACAGGGAGAAAGAGGACTGACTCCTTCCTCCAACAGAGAGCACAGTCAGTCTCCTCTTGAGTGAATGGACTTTCATTATTAACATATTTATAATTATTACTGAAGAGCTTTATCTAAATTATAACTCAAAGTGAAAGTACCATTTTATTTTAATTATGCTGTTAACTATGATTGCCCTTTCTGTTCAAAGAAAGGACTTGCTAGTCTGACTGGGAGTAGTATGCCTCCAGGACCACCCTTGAAATGCAGTCCATCCTCATTCCTGAACCACCCATTCTCTTGCTGCCATGCCCCCAAGGTCAGCCTTAGTTCTGCCTCAGCTGGCCTGTATGTGTTTGTGACGTCACAAGCAGGCGTGGGCCACCCACTTCCGGTTTTGGTCCCATCCCGGTTAATACCAACGCTGACAACTGGATGTTTGATGGATGTGATGCTGGGTGGGGTTTTGCAAATTTCTCTGCCCTGCCGAGTTTGGCAAGTACCCAAGTACCGCCTCCCACTCTGCAGCTTGGAAAACTCGGGCTTTTTTTCCTTTTCCCTCCTGCTTTGCCTCAAGTGGGGAAGATAATGGTTTGTTAGGCTTGGAATTAGCTGGCCTTTCTTTTAAACTTCTCTGGGTTGCAACCTTTACAATTTTTTAAAAAAATATATTTTATTGATTTTTTACAGAGAGGAAGGGAGAGAGATAGAGAGCCAGAAACATCGATGAGAGAGAAATATTGATCAGCTGCCCCCTGCACATCTCCTACTGGGGATGTGCCTGCAACCAAGGTACATGCCCTTGACTAGAATTTAACCTGGGACCCT
>NW_006285040.1:7305349-7309994 GCF_000327345.1 Myotis davidii
TGACAGAAATCTTATTAGCTAAGAGTTTCTGGTGGGACAACACCCTGCCAGCGAAAGCAGTTTGAATCCCCAAGAATAATGATTCTTGGCAGCTGCTGGGACATTCCTGCAATCTCTGTCATGTGCTGAGGCCCACTACACACAACTAGGTTTCCCCCAAGGCGGGACTTGCCCATCTTTAAACAAATTAACCAAAAACCAAAGAGGCATGAAATATCAATAAACACTCATACAGGCTCACGCAACACTAAAAGTTTACAAAAAGAGCAATGTCTCTGTCCCTGGTTTGGGAACTTGCCTCCCCAGAACCTCAGCATTTTCCCAATGGAGTATTTCGGGGGAATGTATTCCCTAGGCCTAAAATTTATGTTTCCCATCCTTGGCAGCTCTCTTGTGACTATGTACTCAACCCCCCATGTTGGAGATTTCTCATATTCCCTGAGATCTGCTGCATCCCTCTCTGGCCGCTTCCCTTGCAGGAGAACAGAACCGCAGATTAGAACTCCACACTTGCTTTATGTCCAACACACATCCCAGTCACATACACCCGATCTCCAAGGATACCCAATCACCAAAATAGTACTCAGTCCAATTTCCCACCTTGGCTCATGCATGAGGTTACCTGATTACTGTGGGTCTTGCTTGGGCCCTTACTGTGCTGCTGGCTGACTCTGGATCCCAAGCTTGTAGTTGGCCCAGGGGTAATGGCTGATCCTCCTCATTAACGCCACTGCAATTTGGCAGTGGAGTGCACCTCTTCAGGAGAGGGGTCCAATTTCCCTGTGACGACAGATGGTATCCCAGACAAGCCCCTAAATTGTTAGAAATAAGGCAAGCCCCAAATTCAGGGGTCCTGGTAGAACAGAAATCATACTCGGGAGCCAGGCAGCAAGGCAAACCTCTTTACTTCTATGTAGAAGGGTGCACACACATGGTCTGGAAGCACATGCACACCGAGCAGGTGGTCTGCTAGGAGTGACGCACGTGACCTGTTCCCTGCTCTTGATTGGAGCTCAGGCGCACAGTCTTTCACAATTGGCTCATTCAAAGGAAGGGGTTGGCCTTTGCCGTTTCAAGATGGCGGCCCCCAGGAGCGCTGCAAGCCATGTGGCCAGCATGGCAACTGCCAAGTTATGCAGTCCAAAATGGCGGCTGTCTAAACTGTTCTTTGACAGAAAAGATGACTTGTTTCTTCTCACATCACTAACAGTGCACAAGGTTTCCCTTTTCTCCACATCCTTGTTTGTTGACTTATTAGTGCTCACCTGTATACCCTTTATACAGGACTTACTTATATGAAAAAACTTTAGTGCTTGACTCTAACTATCTGTATCAAGGGTTTTAAAGTTCAAAAACTTTTGTGTAGTTTACAGTTTCATCTAGATTAGATGGTGATGTTAATCAAAGTCATGTGTTTTTAGATATTTGTGATTCTTGTCTTATTGACAAAGCGGTGTAATATAGGTAAAATTTCATTAAGTTGCATGATGTTACAAAGAACAAACTTACAGTGAAATGATTTTAGTTTTCTTGTAGTGAATAACAAGGATTTATGAATGTCACATTCCCTCCTATCACATCCACAACCCACTACAATCACATTTGGTTAGGCAAGCTTTACAGTGCACCTCCCTAGGGGCCACCATTCACACTGTAATCAAAGTTAATGGTGTTACCTAGTTCTGAGCTTCCCTTTAACAAAACAGAGAAACAAGCCCATTAGAGAAATCATAATGTTCTTGGGCTAAGCACAAATCATGTACTGTGAAGGCCAATTTTTATTTTTATTATTTTTATTTTTTACAAAATATATTTTATTGTTTTTTACAGAGAGGAAGGGAGAGCGATAGAGAGTTAGAAACATCGATGAGAGAGAAACATCGATCAGCTGCTTCCTGCACACCCCAAACTGGGGATGTGCTCACAACCAAAGTACATGCCCTTGGCCAGAATCAAACCTGGGACCTTTCAGTCCGCAGGCCGAAGCTCTATCCACTGAGCCAAACCGGTTAGGGCGCCAATTTTTATTTGATACTTAATTTGGCTTTTGGACAATGTCATACTTGAAATATTTCTACCATGAGTCTTCCCCAATAAGGTGCCAAGTGATGTGGTGGCCAAATTCTCAACTAAACACTATGATAAATATAATGAATTTGGTTACTTTTCATTATTCCTCAAAAATAACCAGAATTGCATGTAACATTATTTAAAATCATTTTTCTTGAAATATTAATGTTTATTGCATATAAGTGGCTAATTATTTTGTATCTACAATCTGATAATAGATTTATTTTGTATATTGTAAAAAATTAAAAATAAATTAAAACAAAACAAAAAACTAGAAAACATCTAAACTTACAATACAGAAAGAATTATTTTTAAGCAGCCAAAGCAATATGTTATAGGTATAGTTTGTTGATGCTATGGCTGGATGGATGCAAGACAAAATCTAGTGAATAGAAGTGTATAAATTACATATTATTTTAGGCAATCATCCAAGAATAATATTATGTCTCACACTTAAGCAGACAGCAAACATTGTCCATTAATGTTATTATCAATGGGGAAAAAAGTAAGGTTGATATGCTTTTATAAAAAATCAGGGGTATATTTATTTAAGTTAATCTAAGATATATATCATAGTGAATGACCATCTGTTGCTACATGGAGATTGGCAAAGGTCCAACTAGTTTCTGGGTCTGTGCTAGCATGTTGGAGTGTGACTGCCAATTGTCTCCTGATTTTCATGTCAAAAACAGTTAAAATAATTTTAGCTGTTAAATTTTCAAAAGAGAATTTCAAAAACACTTTACATGGTCACAAGAATCTAAGACAAAGTAGCTAACTTAATTATAATTTCTAGGTAATCCTTTCAAGTTGATTTAGGTTTAAAATATACTTTTCATTCATAAATAAATTGACCTGCCATATTAAATTGTTAGATATATGCCTATAATTTATTGGTGGATAGCTACTCAAAATTCTGATTTTGACTTTGCCATAACTGGTTTTAAGGCTTTTTGTTGTTGCTGCTGCAACAGCTCTGTAGTAGCAACTGCAATGAGGTCATCCTTACCTAGTTTATACAATAAATCCATATCTTCAGCATGTAGGATCCTATTCTATTTTCTAGGGCAGGTGATATGAACAGACCATAGACAAACATCATAAAGTAGTTTCAAATTACAAGCTTCTAATCATGGTTTGTTCTTCCTGATGACCAGCCACCATCCACAAGTCCACTCAGAGTCATCTGAATAGAACAAAAGATTTTCCTAGTGCTCTTATGTCTGGAAATTACAAGGGTTTTAGAAACTCTGTGCAGGAACTGAGTGCAGAGATATACATATATATTTTTTTTATTATCTCACACTAACAATGAGAACAATTAATAATTTTTAATGGCTAACATAACTGTGTTTCTATTTTCATTTTTTATTATTCTAATTGTCTAATCTTTTTAAAAAATATATTTTTATTGGTTTCAGAGAGGAAGGGAGAGGGAGAGAGAAAGAAATAGAAACATTACTTGATATTTCTTTTTATTTTTTGCATTTAGAATTCTTAATGTGTTTTTATTGATTTCAGAGAGAGAGAAACATCAGTGATGAGAGAGAATCATTGATCAGCTGCCTCCTGTACTCCCCCTTCTGGGGATCAAGCCTGCAACCCAGGCATGTACCCTTGATTGGAATCAAACCCCAGACCCTTCAGACCGTAGACCCATGCTCTATCCACTGAGCCAAACCAGCCAGTGTATGTGTGCTGGGAAGATGAAACTTATTTTATTTTTTTATATTTTACCTTTTTGAGGTGTGTATGTTTAATACAAATTATCACAAAAACTTTGAAGGTTGTGGTGGGGTATAAAGAATAAATAAGAGAGATAAAATATTCTGAATGATAAATTATCCAACAGAATCAGAAATTAATCCAATGTATGATGATAAGACTTGAACATTTTTACCTCTTAATTGCATTAATACAACTGGATTTACTTGAAAAAAAAAGTTATTACAACCCAATAAGGAACCAATTAAAAAATAAAGGATATTCTAATATAGTACCATGAACTAAGCACAGGCATTTCCGTTCACTATCTATCAGGATTTTTACACAAGAAATACAAACTGGGGAAAAAAACCACAAACCACCTCATAAAAATTGTTCCAGGAAAAATTTGAAATTATGACCAATTTCTCTTCTTGACCAACCAAAATGTTTGGAAGTGAAATATCAGCATGGGGGCTGGTGGCAGACTTCTAGGGAAAAATTACTTTTAAATTTCTAGCTTAGAAGTTGTCTAAAAACCTAGGTGGTTGAGATTTTTAGGGGTTGTTTAAAAAATAGAGTATTTCTTCTTGTTCACAAAACCTACCTGGGAAAGTTCAGCCGTGTCAACTAGTTAGCTAGATGAGTTTCCTTTATTTAAACAAAAAGGTGGTCTATATTGCAAAACACTTATAACTTAACTAGAGGCCCGGTGCACAATAATTTGTGCACTCGGGGGAAGAGGGAGTCCCTCAGACCGGCCTGTGCCCTCTTGCAGTCTGGGACCCCTCGGGAGATAATGACCTGCTGGCTTAGGCCTGCTCCCGGGTGGCAGAGGGCAGGCCCAATCCCTAGGTGCAGCCCCTGGTCG
>NW_006285040.1:7310853-7311837 GCF_000327345.1 Myotis davidii
CTGGGCGCCGGCCGCCATCTTGGCTGCCAGTTAATTTGCATATCTCGGCCCTACTCTGTGAGTGACAGGGGGATTAGCCAATGGGAAGGGTAGTGGTCGTACGCCAATTACCATGTTTCTGTTTTATTAGTGTAGATGAGATATGAAACCTGTACTTACTTGACTTTCTAAAGCTAGGCACTGCTCATTCCAAAAGCAAGGGTTTGGTTTAAGGTTTACTAGTAATTTGGTGACTGATGTTCTCCAGTAGTATGCAGTAATAAAGTCATTGCTCATAATAATTGCTATCTTCTGATAAATATGAGAGCAAAGGACATCAACAAATAAGTAATTACAACAAATCTGAAGGAAAATGTTTGGAGACCAGTTGATGGATGAAACATAGCCAAGAGCTTCACAGCACACATATATTCCTCAAGTTGTATTGGAGAGGTAAGGGCTGACTGTACTAGTGCAGTGGTCGGCGAACCGCAGCTGCAAGCCACATGTGGCTCTTTGGCCCCTTGGGTGTGGCTTTTCCACAAAATACCACGTGCGGGCATGCATGCATAGTGTGATTGAAACTTGGTGTCCCATGCGCAGAAGTCAGTTTTTGGCCTGGGGGAATCTATTTTGAAGAAGTACTGTTGATATTTGGCTCTGTTGACTAATGAGTTTGCTGACCACTGTTAACTGGTGGAAGTCACTCAGAGACCAGGGTACAGTGGGTGGGAGGTAGAGGAATTAATCAAGTCTCTATGAAACAGGAAAGTTACATCAGCTACACAGAATAATATCTATACTTTTTGTTTAAAAAAGTATTTTTAATTGTGGTAAAACACATATAAAGTTTACCATCTTAACCATTTTTAAGTGTACAATTCAGTGATAGTAAGTACATTCATATTGTTATGTTGCCACCACTGTCACCTACCTCCAAAAGTCTTCAGCCCACAAAACTGAAACTCTGTAAGCACCTCTCTCTCTCTCTCTCTCTCTCTCCCT
>NW_006285040.1:7312913-7316327 GCF_000327345.1 Myotis davidii
CCAACCCCCAACCAGCCCTCCCCTGAGTGTGACTGAGGGTGGCATTGCAACCTCCTGATCTGCCCTGCTCTGTGTCTGACAGGGATCGGCGCCCCAACTCCCTAATCGGCCCTGCTCTGAGCCCGACCAGGGGCTGCACCTAGGGATTGGGCCTGCCCTCTGCCACCCAGGAGCAGGCCTAAGCTAGCAGGTCATTATCTCCCAAGGGGTCCCAGACTGTGAGAGGGCACAGGCCAGGCTGAGGGACCCCCCTTCCCCCCGAGTGCACAAATTTTTGTGCACCGGGCCTATAGTATATATATAAAAGCCTAATATGCCAATTGTTCCCATGGGAGTTTGACTAGGAGACCAATCACTCGCTATGACATGCACTGACCACTAGAGCGCGGCGCAGAACAAAGAAAGGCCCGGGCTGGCAACGGCATCCAGGGGAGGGAGACCCTGGCCAGCAACCCGAAGGAAGGCCCCAACTGGCAGCTGGAGGGCCCCAATTGACTCTTATCACCAGCCAGGCCTAGGGACCCTGCAATGCACAAATTTTGTGCAGCAGGCCTCTAGTTTATATATATATAAGCCTAACCAACCATTCAATCATTTGACCATCCAGTTGGTAGCTATGACACTCAATGACCATCAGGGGGCCGACACTCAGTTCAGGAGTTGCCGAGCTGAGGTGACTTGGCAGCTGCAGTTCATGGGTGACACACCTGGAACCAGAAAGGAGGGAGCCCGATTCCAGGGGGCATTACTCAAGAACCACCCTCTCGCAATCCGGGACCCTTCAGGGGATGTCAGAGAGCAGATTTTGGCCTGATCCCTGCAGGTCAGGCTGAGGGACCCCACTGGTACATGAATCCGTGTAGCAGGCCTCTAGTTAAGCAATATCTCCCCATTCTCCCCTCCCCCAACTCATGTTAACCACCATTCTACTTTCTGTATCTATGAATTTGATTACTCTAGGTTCCTCATATAAATGCTGTATTTGTCTTTTTGTGTCTGGCTTATTTCATGGCATTACTCAAGAACCACCCTCTCGCAATCCGGGACCCTTCAGGGGATGTCAGAGAGCAGATTTTGGCCTGATCCCTGCAGGTCAGGCTGAGGGACCCCACTGGTACATGAATCCGTGTAGCAGGCCTCTAGTTAAGCAATATCTCCCCATTCTCCCCTCCCCCAACTCATGTTAACCACCATTCTACTTTCTGTATCTATGAATTTGATTACTCTAGGTTCCTCATATAAATGCTGTATTTGTCTTTTTGTGTCTGGCTTATTTCACTTAGCATAATGTTCTCAAGGTTCATCAATGTTGCAGAATGTGTTATAATTTCCCTTTTTAAAAAATGACTGAATAACACTCCATTGTACATACACACCACATTGTGTTTATGCACTCATCCCTTGATAGACATTTGGGTTGCTTCCATCTTTTGGTTATTGTGAATAATGCTATAATGAACATGGATGTACAAATATCTGCTTGAGATCTTGCTTTCAATTCTGTTGGGTATATACTCAGAAGAGGAATTGATGAATGATATAGTAATTCTACTTATAATTTTTTGAGGAACCACCATATTGTTTTCCATAGCGGCTGTATCATTTTATGTACCACCACAAGAGTCCAATTTCTCTACATCCTCACCAACACTTGTTATTTTCTGTTTTGTTTTTTTTTATAGTAACTATCCTAATGGGTGTGAGGTAGTATCTCATTATGGTTTTGATTTGCATTCTCTAATGATTAAGGGTATACAAAATCTTTTCATGTGTTTATTGGCCATTTATGTTTCTTCTTTGAATAAATGTTTATTCAAGTCCTGTATTCATTTTTTAATTACTTTGTTTTGTTTTTTGTTGTTGTTCTTGAATTGTAGGATTTCTTTGTATATTCTGAATATAAACCTTTATCAGATACAGTTAAACCTCGAGGGCCCCCATCTCAAACAATTCGGTTATGGATCAAGTTGTACCCAGAAAAATGATACCTCAGCATGACAAAAAACATCTCTCAGTAACAAAAAAAGAAGAGAATGCTTTTGTTGTTGACAAAATCAATGATCAGCATAATTTAAAAACACAAAGAGGCAGTCAAGAGTGCTAATATTACTAAGGATGTGAAAGAAACAATGATCACAGACAATTGAAGAGGAAGAAAAAGTGTTGCTGATTTGGATAAAGGAAAAGTAGTAAGAGGGTGAGTCATTTTTGGAAGCAGTGATATAACAACAAGCAAAGATGCTGCATGCTGGCCTGAAAAACATCACTGGATTGAATGCTAAAAGTGATTTGTTTAAGGTTAGTAGGGGGTGGTTTGATAAACTTAAGAAAAGAAATGTTTATTTATAGGTTAAATAGCACATTAGACATGTACTATATATATAAGAAAGGTTAAAATAGGAATCTTTTGGGGGTCTGGAATGGATTCATTCAATTTACATTATTTCTAATGGGAAAAACATGTTTGGTTTTCAAACAAATCACTTTTTGAACAGCCTTCTGGAACAAATTAAGTTCAAGAACTGAGGTTCCACTATATATGATTTGCAAATGTTTTTTCTCGTTCCATAGAGTTCTTTCCCTCTGTTGATTGTGTTTGATGCTTCTTTGCATCGGTGTTTTTAATTTTGATGTAGCTTGATTTATCTAGCTTTCTTTTGTTGCTTTGGTTTTGGTATCATAGCCAAGAAATCTTTTCCAAATTGTATTCTTCATTTTTGACATAAATAAACAAAGAGCATTCAATCCCAATTATGCAAACTCTTCCAGACCATAGCCAAGAGGAACTAATTATAAGCTGCTTCTATGAGGTTAAATAATCCTGATACCAAAGTAAGATAAGGACATTATGAAAAAGAAAAATTACAGGCCTGTTTCACTTATTACTGACAATATAAAGAGTATATTTGAAAATAAAATCCAGTAGTGTCTGCAATATCAGAGCCAATATGCATTTACCTCAGAACACAAGAAAGGTTTAATATGAGAAAAATCCATAAATAAAGTTAACTCCTTAATAAAGGAGAAAATTTTATGTAATCAGCTCAAAAAAAATTCAGAAGAAACACTTGATAATATACCTGATTATTATTCAAAACTCTTTGTAAATTAGAAATAGAAGAGAACTTCTTTAACCTGATACAAAGTGAGTGCAATGGCATCTACTTATATAAAAACCATGGGTGGTGTTCATCACATACAGACCAACAGCCCCAACTGAGTCGAAGGAAGTCAGTCCTACAGGGGTTGTCTTGGCAACAGCTGTGCCCTCCCCTGAGCTGTTTCCCAGAGCTTTCCTGTAAGGGCGGAGTTTGAGGCAGGAACCTACCTCGGGAGCGTGGAGGCAGATCTTTCTAAAGTGTGCTGCGCCAATACAGCCAAGGTTGAACCTGAGTGGGGCGGCTGAAAGGCTTA
>NW_006285040.1:7317265-7320500 GCF_000327345.1 Myotis davidii
AAAATATATTTTTTGATTTTTTACAGAGAGGAAGGGAGAGGGATAGAGAGTTAGAAACATCGATGAGAGAGAGACATCCATCAGCTGCCTCCTGCACACTGCTTACTGGGGATGTGCCCGTAACCAAGGTACATGCCCTTGAGTCTGTAGGCTGATGCTCTATCAACTGAGCCAAACAGGTTAGGGCAATTAATTCCCTTTTAATGTGCACGAATTTCGTGCACCAGGCTACTAGTAGCATATAACACTCAAAACAAATGAACCACAGTGACATTTATATAGATAGATACGCAGTCTCACAGCCTAATGATGCATAATCCCTGAGAACAGCAAACTTTATTAATAAAGTCATCTTTGCATCCCCAAACAATTACTCTTGGGATTAAAAAATCCCACAGATGTAAATTCCCTTTATATGTACTTTAATGTATGTACTTTAATCCACTTAAATACAGACCCATCCCTTTGGGTAAATGTAACTGATTATGCCAAAATAGCAAATCATTTGTTCTCTCTATCTCATTTTCTTTTTTTAACTGTGTATTTTTAAATCAAAATATATGGTTTCCAAAAATAAAAAAGATAGGTAAATCTCGTCATTATAATATTTAATGACCTCCTTTTATAAGGTTAAAATAACAACATATTTTTTTAAATACATAAGTGCAAAACAGGGAAGGCCATGAATGACGGGATGATATAATTAAAGGTGCATATGAAGGCAATGAATGAAGGATTCAAGAGGATGGCACCTTGAAGGTATGGAAACCAATGGGGTGGCTGGGTACTTATATGAAGGACCTGGCCTTTGCTTAGGATGGTGCTTTCATAGCAGCTTACTAGACTTAAAATTAAGGAATTAACAATAACAAAAAGTGGACCAGGCTGGAAGTGATGACCACCAATCATGAATCACAAACAATGATTAATCCAGTTGCATGTATCTGAAGTCAATGAAAGAAAAACCATTTGACTATAATGTAAGGAAGAATACAGTAGGAGACAAGATGGAGAAATTTGTTCTGTTAATTTTAAGAACTGCAAGACTTGAGAATAATACTATACTGACAACAGGGAAGAGGCAGTAATGAGAATGAGTTTGGGGATATAGAGAAGGAGAATAACCAAAGAAGCAGGTCATACTGACCAAGAGGGTTGGAACCAGAGCACGGAGAGAGATAAGCCACTGGGTGAGGTATCCTCTTCCTCCTTATCAATAGAGAGCGAAGGGAGGGGTGCTGATATGGGAACTTGTGCATCTGTAGAGACAGGAAATCAAACGATTTCCCCACTTATGACTTATATTTTCTCTTTAAAGTGGGAATCAAGGTAATCTTTTGAGTGAGAAGGGTGCTAGTGGGTAGGAAGTATGGAGAGAGCTGTGAATGCTTAAAATTGCTGTCTGTATGATAGTGGTTAAGAACTCTGGCTGAGGCCGAAACCGGTTTGGCTCAGTGGATAGAGCGTCGGCCTGCGGACCGAAGGGTCCCGGGTTCGATTCTGGTCAAGGGCATGTACCTGGGTTGCGGGCACATCCCCAGTGGGAGATGTGCAGGAGGCAGCTGATCAATGTTTCTCTCTCATCGATGTTTCTAACTATCTATCTCTCTCCCTTCCTCTCTGTAAGAAATCAATAAAATATATTTTTTTTTTAAAAAAAAAGAACTCTGGCTGAGTACCAGACACATTCTGGTTGAGGTCCTGACTCCCAGGACCAGGGATGGGTGTTCCAGTTTCTATAGTTAAGAAAAGTGGATTAAAATACACTTTTCTATTGTAATTGTGGTTCTCCCCTTCCCTTTTCATCTTCTCTTTTCCTTTCCCTTTTCTCCCTTCTTTTTTTCCTTCCCAATTCCAGTTTATAAATATCTCCAGAAAGATTGTATTTACTCTGGCTTTTGTAACATTTCTACTTCTATATCAACCAAAGATGGCTGGTGAGTAGGGAACTAGCATTGCTCAGGCTTGGCCCAGATGCCTGCCCTGGACCATTGACAATGGACAGTGGAGTGAGATCTATAGAAGGTGTTATCTCCCATTCAAAGAAGAATTTCTCAGAAGGGAAGATACTTTCTGGGCAAAATGATAGAATATATACATATATTTCTATATGTTTTTCAATAGCAACTTTCAGCAACTCTGATGCCGATAGGCTTTTACATTGGTACAAATTTGTTTCTTTCAGAGAGATGTGACAGAAAAAGAAAATGGGGCAAGACAGTTGGTAATATTGGCAACATAGAAGATGAAGAGATGGATGGATGATATAATTAAAAGTGCATATGAAAGGAAGTGAAGAGAGGAGGAAGACCTGAGAGAAAGCAGAGGATCAATAAAAGGATTATTGGGAAATTATATGTGATGGAGCTGAAATGATCAGAGGTCCTGGTCAGAGAATTGGAAAACTTAATTGAATGTTTCAAGAGTGAATAATTATGCAAGATAGGAAGTTTTAGTGCCTGGCCATGGAAGTAGTTTACCAACTACATTGTATGGAATAAATGCAATGAAAGGGAGAGGTGAGGAAACAGATGCTAAGCCTTGGGTGGGTCACTCTTGTAGATACATGTCTGCCAGGTTACTAACAAGTCTGGGATTAGAGGGGGACATTAAATCAGATGCTGAAGGTTTCAGTGAATGAGAGGGTGTATACTTCTTTGTATGCATTAAATTCAGCAGTGATGATCAGAAACCATTTTAAATCCAGGGTGTTTCAGACTGGGAATGTAGGTTCTTGCCACATATTTACCTTAACATCACATTATAGCACTTTGGATATGGAGTTTATTAAAAAGGAATTTTTCTGGAGGGAAGAATAGATAAAGAATATTTTTAATATAATGCTTATTATGTAGCTATATTAGATACTGTGAAAATTATCAAAGTTATATTCTCTGACCTTAAATAGCTTGTAATTTGTTGTTATGCTTACACATACAAAATCTTGAGAGAATAACAGCTTAGTATAGGATGCAAGTTACAAAAGAGAGTAAAAGTGTACCACAGGTGTTGGAGAAAAGAGGCCAATTCTATTAGACTCTTATGTGAACTTTGATGAGGAGTAATGTAGACTATTTTAGGAGCTCCTCTATTTTTTTTTTTTCGTTTTTTTTGATTAATTAAATCTTTATTGTCAGATTATTACATTTGTTCCCTTTTTTCCCCCCCAATACTCCCCTTCTGGCCTGCAAAGTTTCTGTTGAGAAATCAGCTGACAGTCGTATGGGTACTCCCC